>NC_141774.1:8676500-8997000 GCF_051362555.1 Lingula anatina | reverse complement strand
TATTCAGTTACATATTACAGTTTTGACAAATAAATTGATATAAATACTAAAACGTAAAAGGACTTTATTTTCCATTTCATGAACGGTAAGTCATAACACACATTTTCCACATAAGCTTTTCACATAAGATTTTCAGGTTCAAGTAACTTTCCCAAATACAGACTGAAATGTGTGAAGTGCACATACGTCTCTTACAAAAATGTATATATATAACAAGACAGCAAGTTATCAAATTTCAAGAGATGGTATGCTTATTTTTCTTATCAGAGCATTAAACGTACATGTAAATACGTTATACACACGTTCAGCGTTAAACCTTCGTATTCCAAACATTCAGCTTTCTTGGAAATTTTATCAACTTTTCTTTAATCATAAAGTTATACTATGCCCGAACCATTCAGAATTGCATTCCACAGAAAAAAATTCTAAGTTTGTAGTATTTGATTCGCTCTCGTGATGGTGAATTCAAGATGTTTAATCAAAAAATGCAAAAAACACACGAACAAAGTTTCAAGGATGCTATCTAGAATCTTAAATGGTCTCCTAGATACCCCATTTGGTCTTACGATAAAAAAAGAGTTTTAAACAATGATTTTTGTGGTGGACTAGCAAACGTTTTAGATATTATTGCGTATTTTGTCCATATTAGAACTAAACGTCAAATCAACATTTGCTGCCTTGTTGAAGAATGCTACACATTCTAATATAACAGTTCATACATGCCACAGCGACAAACTTGAAAGTATGATTTGATAAAGCATGTTTAAAGGCATAAGGGACAGACGTCGAAATAAATAAAATTCCATAACATATAACCACGCAGTATTAAGTATGTCATGTTTGAAATATTCAATGTTTAATGTGTAAAAGATTCCAAAATTCGTGATGTCACACTAATTGAAATTACTTTTCGATAGTACATTTTGAATGAACAGCGCGGAATTGAAATTGGCGTTTCAAACAGCATTTCTCGCTATCATTTCGCCACCTATGCCTTTAAAGGTTGATTTTATAATCTGTCACGCAGAGAAAGCATAGCTTTAGTTCAGTTCACAAATTTACAACTTTCTTAGTGAAATTGTACCAGAATTCGACACGGAAGTATAATGCCCTTTAACGTTGAAATTGGTGTGTGTATACCTATATAGCATTCAGTAACTAAGCACAAACCAGTCCCTTAATGCCAACACGCCAATATTTAGGGTTACAAACGGGCCATTCCACAGCATTTTCCCTTCTCGGCTGTTTCTCACCTCAAATTTTACTGCTACTGGAATTTTTGCCAACGGCTTTCAAAACATGAGAAGCAACACTTCACTCTGCATTTTCATGAGACGTGAAGAGGTTACCAAGTTTTGGAGGAAGCAGAATATTACGAGAGGAACATATTGGGGAATGGCCACACCCAGCAAGCACGCAGGCTTCAAAATGTTTTTCAAAAATAAGCAAAAATAAGTTAAAATCAAAGTTCTAATATAAACATCTCAAAATGTCATATTAAATCGGCAGAAATTGAAATATTCGTATACTTCGTACCCGGGCCGCCTCGCATCCACTCCATGCTGCCTGAAAACTGAAGATGAACTGAAGACAACTCCTACTAAAGTGAAGGTTCACTTACACCCATCGGGGGAAGGGGGCAGGATAAAGTGAGTGTCTTTTATGTCTAATTGGACATTCACTGTTTTCCGACAGGCGAAACTTCATATACATTTTTTTCTTAAATTAAAACTGCTTGCATTGAACGCATAATTGTTCAATAGGCTCCTAAATATACAGGTAAGAAATAAATATCAGATCCTAACCCACCCCAAAATGAAACGACATTATGTAGGTCATGGGCAACCCTAATATGCTCCACTCCGCAACATAGCGAACCTTTCGAGATACGGAGCCCTGAGCAGTTTTCGCGATGTTTGATAAACTAAACAGTAGGCCTACCGTAGCGCCACTTGGAGGAAACAGAAATGAATGTCTCGGCTGCAATCGGAAGCTTATTTTCGAGACATGGAATATTTATTGAATTATTTGTCAATGTCACTACAGAACGTCAGATTCTAAATTTGAATAAATGATAAAAAAGTGGACATCTTTGCTGATGTTTTTTTTTATTATTTTGACGTAGGTTTTGTTAGATATGGCACCTGGATAAAAATATAAATAATAAAAAAACACAATTCAAAACGCTTTACAGTTGTGATGTGATAGTTTGCATACAAAAACATGACGTTAGAGGTGTAACATTCCTTTTGGCCAAGATCGTTCGGTACATTCTGTAATAGCTGCTTGCGTGGGTGACCTTCATTGTACGAAAGCAAATGCACCACATAACTGTGACAAAATAATGATAGGAATTAAGATCCCACAAGAAACTTTTGAATAGTAAGTTCATAACTTTTTTAGCCTTTCTCGTACTGGTTCATGGATATTGGTTATTATCACCCATCAGGGTATCTGTGAAGACGCTGACTCACTTTATTTTTTAGTATTATTTTTTTCAAAAATCATGAAAATCATGTCATTAAAATGCTTATCTAGCAAAGAGAGCATAAATCGTCCACCCACAAAGCACAAAATCTGGAAAATCGTGATGCACGAAACAATTAACAGGATATGCCCATCCTGATTTCACTACACTGTGGTTCAGAAAGTGAAAAAATATGACACTACTAGCGCGTCTGTTTACGTATATGGTGTGGCTATATAAAAGCCGCTGATATAGTTCTTCTTGCGTTCACAACACTTCAGACGGAGTCAAAGACAGACTACCTACTGGTGAGAGCTACAGCGGTCTTGTCTTGTTTTAAGGTAAGCGCTCCTAGCGTCATGTTTCTTTATTTCGTTGTTTTTATAGATTGATTGGATAAACGCGCGCAAAAATAATACTATTTAAAAAAAATTACAGCATATTTTCTTTATTCAATCTTAAAGTCATAATAACTCTTCGTTTTGGCCAAAAATACGATTTTCCTGGAAAAAACGGTAATTTTACCGTACTTACCAATGGTCAACGACCCAATTCCTGCATTCAAAGTTAATCCAGGGTTTTTTTCCTAAACGTACGGTTTTTTGTTAAAATCTCTTAAGACGGAGCCCTCTGGTATCGAGCGATAGTTTCTGGTGACCTACTTAAAACCGCGGGAAAAGCAGACAACAACAACACTGTATAACAATATTATAAGATTCATAAGATATATTCGTCTTTTTGCTCAAAATGCATTTATATCTACAATGTGTGCAATTCTGGGCTTTTCGTTATCCGACGCACTGTACAAAAACTCGCATCTTACGTCTGAGGGTTTCCCGCCATGTTATTTTGGTCTCGAATGAACGCGAGAATCCGCGTGACACCTAAACGTCATTGGCAACGGATGCACTTGTCGACCGCGAAGAAAGGCATCGAAAGCCCAAGTGACAAGCACAGATTTTAGTTTTACTACAATAACAGTCGTTTTAGTGGGAAAATGCAATAGAATATATTTCCAGGCGTTGTTTACAATGTATTTATTGCGGAATTTTGAATCTCAAAGGAAGAGTTATTTTGCTTTAAGCGTTTCGTAATTTCTTAGAAAAATGCGTTTTTCAACGTAGATTGTAACTCAGCATTAACATTGAAAACCGTATCATGTAAGAAATGGATAATTAGGACTTGCAAAACGAAGAAAAAGAGTGCTACCCTCCTTATTAAAGGCTGGATTTTTTTCTTTCTCTATTTGTTCATTTTTGTTCGTTTGTTTTATATGAAAATGCGCAAGAAAATTCTTGGCTTTGTTAAGTGAAACTCAAATCAGGCAATGTTCTCGATCGAATGAAATATATAAAGCTTTTATCTTGCTACGCATTGATTCAACTTCATATCGAATACCTTTTTAGCAAAATGTCTTAATATTGCATTAAAAGCTTCTTTCTGCTTCCTTTTTTTATTAGAATCACTCCAGAAATATATGAAGCTAGACCCCTTCTTTCATAAACATCAAATCACAAAGCATTTTTCATCGAAATTTCTTAATCTCATTTCGCACATAATACTTTTTTGTCATTTAAGTTTATTTTATCGTTTTCCAGGTCTTACCCATCGTTCATAATGTCCAAAACAGTTTTGATCGTACTGGTTGCCATGCTGTTGGTGGCGACTTCAATGGCGTCTCCAGTGAGAAGTACGTAAAAAGGGACCCTCCCTTTCTTTATATCTAGATCTTATGCTAAGAGTCATCATTCATTTGATTTTCATTTGGTTGGTTTTAGAAGTTGGTTCAATAAATGCGCGCGCGAACAAGAACAACATAAAAAAAACAGTTTCGAAAGGAGAGCCTCGAGAGATCCCTTACTTTTTATTTGATGCTTAGAAATACTGAATGAGAGATAGACCTCTATAAAACGATTGATCAATTTTAGGGGATCTTTAAGTTTTGGGGCACTCTCGTATTGGAATTGGAGGCTGATGATTTTCACTCGTAACGGTTAAAAGGAGAACTTTTAACATAACTTTCTGAAGAGACCGAAAGTGTTTTCATTTGTGACTGAGCAAGATATTGATCACTTACTTTTGTGACTATCCTTACATACGAGATAACGAATAATACAACTTCGCCGTATTTTTCATCGTTTCAGATAAACGGTTCTTCCAGTGCTCCGTGGACCCGAATTGCGGCGTCCATGTTGGCGTTCAAGCCGGCCCGAGCGGTCAAGTCCTCACCTGCTGGTGCGCGAATCCACAAACCAACATGAAGTGCTGCGTTGACGTCAACTGGGGATAAATATTCAGACGATTTCTTCTATTATACTATATCTTATATATATATATATATGCACTGACTTCAGCGCCTGAGCTAGAATAATAACCCCAGTTCCAAGTTATCGCTGTTTTTTCCAACTGTCAATGAACTTATTTAGGCAATTTTTGTACATTTGGAAAGTTTTACAAAGAGCAAAACCGATTTCAGTATTTGGTTTCATTCATTTATAAAGCATCCAGCTGTAAAACTGCATTGGCAATATTTTTATCTGTACAAGGTGTGGATGTAAGACAAAAATATTGATATGTTTTAAATTCAGACTCTCTCTGAAGTGTAACAAATGCCTTTCTAGTTCCTCTAGTTATTGAATAAACTATCATCTAAACTACGTGTCTTATGTTTTATCTTGAAGTGGTTTAGAAAGGGCATAGATGACATGATTAAAAGAGTCCCAGTAGTCTCTCCCATGCCTCAAATTCCCATGGGGTCCTGAAGCAAATGAAGCTTGGGTGCCACTTGGTAAAATACTAATGCAAAATATCCACGATTTCCTGCACTTTCAGTTTATTTGTACCAAGAAACTCGATTGAAAAACACCACGAAATGTGCAAAACACTTACTTTTAAAACCAGAAAATCTTCAACGCTTATGCTTAATTTGATTAAAATTAAAGCAAAAGGGACTAGAGATCCCTTACACGCTGTCCAGCCTTCAGCTCCCTAGTAATTAAAAAAAAAATAATTCTTTGGTCATTATTTCTATAATATCACAAAAATAACTTTAGTAAAGAAAATATTTGTCCAATTATATTTGCCCATCATTGAACTCAAACTGCCTTTTTGCCAACATCCCCTGTTACATTTGAAGTAAAACAAAAATGCAGTTGGGCAGTAAGGTTGTTAAAAACAAATGCATCACATGGCAACAGTATGGGTAGGCAGAAAATCAAAGTATATAAAGACATATATGAAGCTTACATGAATGAGGTGGTTTCCTGTATTACATAACAGACATTTGTCATGTAATAAGTTTATTTTCTGGACAGCTTACAGAGAGTCCTGTATATATAGATATATATATATATAGAATTTTTCTTCTTTTTTACGAGACAAAAATGATGACCTGTATAACTTAGGGATTTATCCCTTCAAAACACCATATTAATTATTATTATTATTATTGCATATGGTCTTCTAGTTTTCTATTATAAGGTGAACATATTCTAACAAAGTGTATCCCAAACACAATATTCCGTTTTGGGTGAAAATTCAAACTGTCATCATTTAAATCAGAATCGCCATCAACAACCTTACACAAGACGACGGTAACTTCAAATGTCATATGTTTACATAACATTCTAACAAAACGTGCACTTCATATGTCAGATTTCTTGGGTTTGCCCTATAATTTTTTTAAATTATAATAAATCCCCTGCAATTCTTGAGCACAACGCTGTAGGTAACGAGGATGCTGTAATAAAATAAATTTAGCTGTATAAAATGACAAGGCAGAAATAAGATCTTTAACACTCCTTGGGGGGGGGGGGGGGGGGGGGGGGGGGGGGGGGGGGGGGGGGGGGGAGAAAGAGAATGAGATACAGAAAAAGGGGGAAGGGGTGGCAACTAGAAGGAAAGATATTCAAAATCCAAAAGAATCATGCTTTATATACTTAGCATATATTGGTGGGACAGGGTTGTTAGCATTGCTTTACATATTAACTAATTTTGGGCTCTTCTTTGATATCTTACATCATCAGTGATTATTTATGTGATTTCATGATATGTTTTGACTAGAGGTTTGCAGGACAGTATATTACAGTTTTTAAAAAAAACCGATTCACTTCTCACCATTGATATAACTCAAACATGTCATGGTAAACAAATGAATACTTCTACAGGAAATAATATCTTCCAACTGCTGAGTTTTAACATTATTCATTTGTTTCTGCAATTGAAAAATCAATTCCGTCTTTTGAGAAAGAATTATTTCTCTCTATCTTAGTAGTAAGTTTATACTCAGCAAAACAAGAAATAGACTAGCAAAATATGATTAGAACTCATATAAGCAATAGTCAGCCATCACGGCGTGTAATATTATAAGTATAATATCATTCCACATCCAACAACTTCATATCACAGGATAAATCTTCAGTAAATCAAGATATCTTATGGTCAGGATAAGTGAGGGTATGTGTCAAGACAAAAACAAAGTTATTTCTGCTCTCAGTTCATAGCATTTAGAGGGTCGTCAAAAATACTTGGTGCATTCTCGTCAAAGATATTTGCAGCTTCTGCTGGACTGGTCTTTTTCTTTGTGCCTTTACTCGTTTTCTTGGCCTTAGGTTTTGGGTCTGTGTCAGCAAAGATGTCATCTGGAAATAAAATTCAACAAGTGCTAAATATAATCAAGTATAGAACATATTAATAGTAAGTTGCGTATGAAGACATTATTAAATTCACCCCTGGGGTGGGGTGGGGGTGCAAACGGGATTACCAAATTACCAACAAGATTGTGAGGACATCACCCTCACCCCCTGTTTCTACATGTACCCCCTGTTTCATCTCCCAGAACCCCCTCCACCCTCCCTCCCTCATGACAGACTCCTAAAACTCACTGCCATGACCTGGCCCCAGTTAAAAGAAAAAAAATTAATCAGTTCCTTGGCTTAGTTTACTAGGATTTCCATGAGAGTGCTGTAACACTGCTCCTGATTGGGCAAGATCGTGTGCCCATGTGACCATGTTACCTTGGTAATTAAGTTCTTAGCCCTGGAACCTGACTTAAGTTTTTAGCCCACTGCTTCATCATCCTGACTACCCACTCCCCACCACCCAAAAACCATAAAAACCCATAAAAGTCACCAACATCTCAGCCCCTTCCCCTCTCCCCCCACCCCCACCCCCTGTTAAACTCACCAACATCTCCTTTAAATAATGGTTTGGTATCTGATTTTGTGCCAGTTTTCTTCTTGCTCTTCTTTTCTTTGGGTTTGGCTGCTGGAATGTCCGCAAAAATGTCAGTGTCATCTTGAAATATGTCCTCATCTCGTGTTTTGGGTTTTTCTTTCTGTTTCTTCGCTGCAGCTTTACTGGCTGCTGCTGCTGCAAACATGTCTTCATCCTGCAATGATTACATAAAAATCGACAATGTAAAATTAAAAGAAAATGCACAAGAAGCTGTCTATTTAGTCTCATTTAAGGTTGAAGAGGTTTTAATCTTCACGACACACTTTATTTTATAAAATGCTTCCACCAGTTTGAAACATGCAGTTTTCTGTGTCTGTGCGTAGCATGTGCGTGCCCCTTGTGTACATGCATGTACATGTATGTATGTGTGTGTGCAAGTTCATGCATGTTCATTTATTCTACATATTAATAAATTTTCTCCACTCTTACTACAAAGTACAAAGTTTTAAAAAAGTATACAACCCTGTAACAAAGAATATGTTAAATAGACACCACCATTTATAAATATAACTGATTGTACATGTCAGATAATATGTACAGTAACAGGGTTCTGCTACATACTACGTAGATATACTGATGGACCTATTTAAGATGTCACAAACCCTTCTATGGAATCATGTGACCCAAATAATTAAATGAGCATTTTAAATTGGTGCACTTGAACTTCAATGATTCTTTCCACTAATAAATGGAGCTGTGCAAGACCCATAAACCTGCAGCTATAAATATAAAATTTTGGTCTAAATTGCTTTAAAGTGCAACAGGTCCCAGATTCCACAGCAAGTCTACATATTTGAAATATGCTAAAAGCTAATCTAACTACATAAAACACCACCTAAACTAACAACAATCTAAACTATACCATTATCTGCAGATATTTCAAGTTTTAAAAATTTTCATGATGTTTTTTTTCCCAGTCACCCTATGTTTCAATGACAGCGTTTATCTGTAGCCAGCATAATACATACACTGGGTTTAGATAAGAGTTTGGATGCAGTAAAAAAAACTTGAAAATTTAGTCGGTCTTGAAATTTTCTTCAAAAGACGATTCTCTGCTGACAATTTTTTTTCACTTACAAAATTTCATCAAACTTGAAAATTGACGACTGGACAATTTTGAATATTTCAGCTAAAATGACCATGTGAGATTCTGGCATTTTCAAATATTGATTTAATTTTAGGTCACAAAATGTTCAAGTTTTTACCAAGTTTTAGAAAGTCAGGGTGGTTCTACTGATTTTTCCCCAATAATTGTAACTTGTCAGAAATTTAGAAATAATATTTTGAATTATCAGTAAGATTTTTCATGGTTCCAAGGGATTGTATTTACTGATTCTAGTGATAATGATCACTAAATTTGAAACACAGTCCATGGTGCTCTTGAGACAAGAGCAAAATGTAGGTGTTTCGCTTTAATTTTTGTTCCCAACAATCTATCACTAGAATCATAAGTAAATCTCTTTAATCTATTTTTTTTTTTTTGACAATTATATCATCAGTTGATTATAGTTAATTAAAGGGGACAAATGATGTAGGGTTCATTAATAACTTAAAGAAATAATTTTCATAAAGAAATAATTTTCATCAATATAATAATATCACAAATCAAAAATCAAGAATATCTGAAAAACTGTAGATAATCGAATACCACTCTAACCATCCAGTTTTTTCAGATACATAGTTTCAGTTACCAGTATGCATATTCTTATAATGAAATTGTTGTTTAATTTTCTTCATCAATTATAATGGAAAATATCACAAAAGTAGTAAACAAATGCTCACTTCATCTTCTTGCTCTGGACTTTCAGTTGTGTCCTCTTCCTATAGAATATTTGTTGTGTTCAAAATAAATTACAAAAGCTCATGTATAACCTTGGTATTAGTCTGTGCAATGGCATTTGTAACAGACCAAAAGTCTTAAGGCTCATTTCCAATGAAACTATCACTCTATGTATATCGATCCAACTCCATGGGGACTCTTGCTGAATGCAATCAGATTAAAAGATTATTGGAAAAGGCAAAGATCCTTATCACATCATGCATTACACATATCTGTATCTAAGTGGTTTAATATTTATAGGTGTAATGATCATTGTGAAAAAGGCCTTTTTAGGTCACATTCAGAACAGTGGACTAACTAGATTGAAGGCCAAATAATGCCAACCCATGGGGAATCTATTCAGTGACTATAAGCGGATTAGATGATAAGCTTTTAAGTGGGTTGCCATATTTGACCCGCTGACTAGCAAGTCCACTGTTCTGAATGCGGCCTAAGACTTTTTGATTTTTAGTACGTCTACTTACACCAAAGAGTTCTTCCTGTTTGGCAGCTTTTGTCGCTTTCTTGTCTTCTTTCTTTTCATCTTTTTTGGAATTTAAACTGGAGTCTGCGAAAATATCATCATCCAGTAGAGCACCAGAAGGCTTCACTTTGCCAACAGATTTTGAGCTTGGGGGAGGTTTATTCAATACACTGTCCCCAAACAAGTCATCCTCTAAAATCGAGGATGGTTTTGCAGTTTTCTTGGGTTCTGAAAAAATATCGTCTTTGTCGTTTTGTGTCACTTGGGAGGAGGGAGGCACAGTAGGTGTTGGAACAGTTTTTGCTGCACCAAATAAGTCATCCTCAAAGTTGGTGACTTTCTTTTCAGCACTCTTCGGCTTGTTTCCAAATCCTGCATCAAAAATGTCCTCACTTCCTTGAAGTAGTCCCTGACCTTGACCTGCTTTTCCTTCAGGAACAAGGTCATCATTTCCAAAAATGTCCTTCACTGGTTTGTTTGAGGTTGGTGCACTACTTGCTTGTGGAACTTTTCTGGTGACTGTTGTTGTCGTGCCAGTTGTCACAGAAGCTGCTGATGGTGCTGTTGTCATGGCACCTACTCCATCAACAAAGTCCTGTTCGGCTTGTCTTGCAGCTGCCTGTCTGGCTTGTCTTGACGGAGGTCTCCTCTTCTGTTGTACTTTGGCTCGACCCTGAAATTTGATCATGTATATAAATGTTGAGTACAGTTGTACAGAACTCCTTGTTATTATTATTATTATTAAGTTATCATTATAAAATGATCGTTTTTACTGAAAATTTAACTAAAAAAACTCACACAAATATCTAAATACACAAAAACACTTTCATAAAACTACAAAACCAGATCTAGAAGCACCTGTGTATGTACCACCAGCAGTTGGACATCATGGAAATCATCTGAGATAGCTTAAAATAAGGCCATCAGCACTGTTTGACATATCATATATATATATATGAGACTAGAATTTCAGAATCTGTTAGGTGGGGCTTACTTTTACGCAATAAGAGCGAAACTGGCAATATTGTCTAAGGAGCAATGCATAAGTTGCATGCATAATATGGTGAATTCTCACAGTTGCAATAGACCACAATACGACAGGAGTTTAGTGAAAACAACCAAATAAATTTCCACAGACAAAGTTTGTCAGTTTTTATTCATTACCTTACCATATCCACTAGTCTGCCATTATTTCTGACCCTTACTCTCCCCTAATCCCATGAAATCTCCCTTGATTTTTAGTTAATTTGCCACATTTCGGGCTTTCTCAGAAGATGACCGTTACCCACCTTCGCAGCATTTTGTAAAGTACTAGTAGTGTTCACGGGTTGATCAAAGCCCACGGCAACCGTTTCAGGCTCCTTAGCAACTGGAGCCGCACCAGGCAATAAAGCAGCGGGGTTAAATGCCAAACCAGCCTGGAAATAAATCAAAACTCAAACCACTGCAAATTTTAAACATGCAAAGAAGCTAAAAAAGTGTTGGTATCTAAATCTTTTTAAATTTTTTTTACTTTACTTCTAAGGATGAAAATAATCAAACGTAAACCTTCGGATGAAAACAGTCAAAAATAAACTTTTTTTGAGGGAGGAGGAGGAGGCAATCAATACTAGAGATAAATAAATAAATAACTTTAAAAAAACCAGTCCTTTCAGGTTTTGGTTATCTTCTTCAATGTAACCAGTCAAAAACATTTAATGCAATGCCAAAGCATTAATTTACAGCCACTCTTATAATTTTTAAGCTTTCATTCTGTCAAACAAAGTTAAAGGGTTCATTCCCTATGAAATATATCATTCTACATGTATGTAGACAGATCAAACTCCATCACGACTCATGCTTAATGCAATTAGATTAGCAGAGTAACACTAGGACAGAGAGCTATAATGGTCATTAAAATACTTCAGTGAAATCTGGTCATATCTCAAGAACAACCTCAAAAACCAAGCTCAGCAGCCACGGAAATAGAAGCTAAAGTAATATTCATTAAATTACCTGTAAGCGACCTATATTTGATTGTGGTTTTGGAGGACTACTTATTGGAGCCTCGGGTTTGGCATCAACACTGTCCTCAGCTAATAAATTAATGGAAAAAATGGATTTTGATAAAGTGTGAAGAAATTTGCTGAATATTCAATATTTTATAACTTTATAAAAGCATTTTTCCAAACACAATCAAATGGTGAATCTGAAAAGAAAAAAATATTTAGAGTTTTTATCTTAAAATAACTTAACTTTTATTAACTTAGTGATAAGTTTCTGTCTTTGCTCTTAATTCTTTTTTGTCTTTATTTTTTTAAAATAGGATTGAATCACTAACCTTTTTCTTCCTCCTTTGTTTCTTTCTTTTTGAAAGCTGATGGATCAAATCCACCAAACATGGACACTCCCCCTACAGGTTTCTTGGGCTTACTAACTTCAGCTTCTGGAGGCTATGGCCACAATACAATACAAAGAGATTTTGTAAGAGAAGAATTTTATCAGCTGCATTATGTTACAGGCCCATAGCCAGGGGGTATTCAAAGAGTTAAAAAGAACCCCCCTTTCTGCGGGAAAAAGGTCCATTCTGGACAAAATTTGAGATACACAAAAGTTTCATTGTAAAAGGTCCACTTCTTCAGAAAAAGAACTCCTTTTGAAATTGCTGGCTACAGGCCTATGTTATAAGAATAAATTAAGTTTTCCACTATTAATTCACTGATGAAGATGCTCTAGGTAGACATTGAAATAATGGAGGTAAAAATTTTCAATATTAGCTGTTGATTGAAGAACAGTTACTTTATTCTCAAAGATATGTTGTGCTCACTCAAAAACTTGAGACCAAATTTTGATAAACTAGCAACATTTTTTCCTCAAAAGTTCAACCTTGCACTTCCAAAAGTTCATTTTTCATCATATTTAAAGTTTTTTCTTAGGCTAGTAACAATACCTTCTCTTCTTTCTTAGCTGCTTGTTTTCCAAAGAGATCTCCTCCATCATCCTCACCTCCTGCACCAAACAAGGACACCCCACCTGCCGGCTTTTTGGGTTTTTCTTCAACAGGCTAAAATTAACAACACATTTTGAACTCTAAATAATTTTTAAAATAATTTTTTTGTTAAAACTACTTAAAAGAATTCTATACACATTAAAATGTGTCAAAATCATTTTTTTATCTCTTGATATCCTGCAAAGCTGCTTATTATTTCCAATTTAAACCTTGATAAATTTCAAACTTTCAAACAGAATTACTTGTGCCTAAT
Organism: Lingula anatina; assembly: GCF_051362555.1. Lineage (NCBI taxonomy): Eukaryota > Metazoa > Brachiopoda > Lingulata > Lingulida > Lingulidae > Lingula > Lingula anatina. The sequence continues at coordinate 8,983,753 of NC_141774.1, read as the reverse complement.
TTTGGTATTTCCTACAGATACGTTTTAAACCAACATTTCATCTGATTATAGTTGAAGACTTTCATCTGCTACTTGTATGTAACTTCAAAAAAGAAATGTGGAGGTTCCTTTGCAAATAGCTTAATTGTACTTTTTACCAGCTTATAGTAAGCAGCGAGACTTTTGGCTCCTAAAAAGTTGGAAATCTGCCGATAGTCTGAAAAATTTCATTATTGTTGTAGGTGCCAACTCTACCCAGACATTTAGTTGTCTGCCAAAAGTAGGAAAAATCTTATCCCTCCGTCAGTCATCATCAGGAAATGGGGCTGTGACAGATATGACTACCTAACACCCCAATGTAAATACTGGCTGGTAAATGTCAGTTCATTTCTCAAGCTACCAACCAAGGAACTTCCACAATTCCCTTGAAATGACAAAACCAATTCAAGATTTCAATTTAAAAACTGAGCTTTTGACAATCTGGGACTTAGTGACAGCTACCTTAGATGACTTGGCAGCACCACCTCCAAAAAGATCACCCTCATCTTCATCCTCTCCTCCAAAGAGAGGATCAGCAATTTTCTTGGCCGGAGTTGGTTTCTTTTCTTCCACCTTTACTGCTTCTTTTCTTTCCTCTTCCACTTTAGATGCACCCCTTGTCTTTTTGAGTCCTTTGGTGGCAGCGGTGGGATCAAAACCTCCAAACATAGACACGCCACCTATTGGCTTTTTAGGTTTAACTGGTTCCTCTTCCTGGGGGAGAAATGGAGGAGAAGATTTATATTGACAAATTTAAAGACAAGTGCTTAATATTTCTAATTTTATCTTTTAATTGTAGCTGGAGACAAATGACTAAAAATAAAAATGTTACAATGATCTCTTTTTTTTCAAAATTTTTATCTGTACAAAAAAAAAATTCACTTATTAAGAGGATATAAAATGCCTCAAAAATTAAATAATTACCACTTTCTCCTGTTTCTTTTCCCCAAAAAGGTCATCATCTTGAGATGGGCTTTTCCCAAAAAGATCTGTAGAAGATTCTGTCACTGTAGCACCCTTTACTGGGAGAGCGGGATCAGGCTAAAAAAAAAAATTATACAATTTATTTATCTACTTCAGTTCAAGTATTATTATTTTTTGTCTCTTTTACTATGACTACAATCAAACATGCACAATATACTAGTACATTAATGTAACAAAATTAATGCAATTAAGTTACTCTTTAGGTATAAGAAGTTGTAGCATCTTTTACTTGGAAAACATGTTTAGGTCTGAAAAACATTGATCTGACAATCATAACCCAGTGATTCCCTTGGAGTTATACTTGCAACTGAAATAATTCTCAGTGTGTGTGTGTGTGTGTGTGTGAGAGAGAGAGAGAGAGAGAGAGAGAGAGAGAGAGAGACTAACCTCCTTAGCCTTAGGTTTACTAGGAGAGAACAGATCGTCATCACTCCTAGGACTCCCAAACAAATCTGTAGTGGATGAACTGACCGTAGCTCCCTTTATGCTGACCTTCTGTTTGGCTGGCTCTGTGGGCTGCTTGGCTGGTATTGGCTGCAGATGGCCAAAAATGAACAAAAATTTAAGTGAAATTGATGTTCTTACATGAAGAGATGAGTGGTATCAAGTTAACATACAACTGTGCAAGAGAAGAACACAATTACCTCAACTATCACAATCAACTGTAATATAATGTCTCTCTATATTTCTTCTTCTTCCTCTCTCTCTCTCTCTCTCTCTCTCTCTCTCTCTCTCATATACACACACCATTATGTTGGAAGTAAAACACAGACTCCAGCATTACAATTGATTCTTTCTCACGCACACACTCACACCCACCCACACAAGCAATTGCTTTAGAGAAGAACAATCTCAACCGTCACAATCACCTTAGTCTGTGTGGGACTTCCCACTGGGCTTGCTGCTCCAAACAAATCCACGTCTGGGCTTTCTGTCGGTCCGCCACCAAACAAAATATCCTCATCTTCAAACAACATTTTACTCTTGCTTCTGGATTTCACCTGAGGAAATCATTAATTCCTCTTATTATCTGTTTTACCAATTAGGAATTGTAATTATTTTTAACCTTTTAAAATTTAAGATGGACAAAAGGTAATCTCATCCAAAATAAATTTCATCTTTAAATTGAACCAAAAAGATTTTTTTCTTTTCAATTATCAAGATTAACAAATAATTTTCTGTTTACTTTTCTTTTTATTGACTTATCTTCTTTGTTTTTCATTTTTGGAATAGGAATACCCTTCTTAAATATCATAGTCCCATATATCCCATCCCTTTACCTCCTGTGGCTTTGAAGCCTCAGTTTTTGGCACAGAGGTGGCGCCACCAAACAGATCCCCTCCATCCTCGTCATCGTCGTTACTAAAGATGGAGAGAGAGGGGCGTTTCTGGGTCTGTGCTTTGGGCAGTGGCTCCTCTTTTGGTTTTTCTTCCTTTTTATCTTCTTTCTTTCCAACCCCCAAGACATCCACCCCACCAAAGAGGGAAACGCCACCTGCTGGCTTTTTCTTGTCGCTGAAATAGCATAACAGAAATTTTTTTTAAATGCTGCCTTTGGCAGGCTTGCACTTCAAAACTAATGGCACTTTGCTGCCACCTGGTGGACAAATATCAAACTGATAAGGGATTGAGATTAAATGACTTACAGAGGTCATCTACGTACACCATGGCAAATTAAGTCTGGTTGGTTCAAGCATGCTTTCAAGAGCAAGCTATACCTGGGGCATCAGCACTGCATACTTTTTGTTTTTTGTTACAGGTAAAAACTTGGTCCAAACCATAAGAAGGTAACTTGTGAAAGTAAGTAAAGTCCCCTATACCATAAGAAGTGAACTTGTGAAAGTAAGTTAAGTCCCAAATACCTTCATTATGTTGCAGGATGGCTAAAACAATAATGCTTCAGTTTTTAGGTTACATGTACCTGTCTTTAGGTTTAGAAATGGCTGCAAACAAATCTCCACCATCACCATCTTCATCATCTTCATCAAATAGACTGACAGCTTTGGGTTTACTTGAGGTCTGAAAGATAATTATGGTAAAAACTAGAAAATTTTATCACTTAAAAATTTATTAATATTTTTAAATGTGCGAAACCCATATTAAGTGACAAACTTTTCATAATTATGGAGAGGCCCATTTTCAAGTTTGAGGTAATTTTCACAGTGAAACAATTGTGTAGGCAGAAAACGGTCCCAACAAAAATTTTTAAAGACTGACATATAATTGTGGCAATTACTCAATCTTTTCAATGGCCAAAAATCACCAAACTTTCAGATACATGATTTTATAATAACAAAATGTTATATTTCTACAGAGCATTTGTGCTGCTTTTACTGCATAGAATAGAATTACAGGGTAGCCTGCTTTTTAATTCTGTTGCTTCCACTCAATAAGAATGTCCTGATTCTAAAGAATTATGACTTTAAAAAATACAGTATTTGCAAAATTCACAATTTTTCCCACATTGAAAAGATTGAGTGATTACTGTATGATATATTTTAAGACAACAATCTACTAATTATAAATGACTTTCAAAAATGTTGCACAAAATTTTTTCAAGTGCGTTTCATCTAATTGTCAAGCCCTAACAATTTACAAGGCAACAGCTGTAACACCAACCTCTTCTAAAGGCAAAACAAGTTATTAATAGAACTAACTGCTGTTCACTTATATTTGCAAAATGTAAAATTGTGATAATTAAGTTTTTCAGTATAATGCAACAAAATTTGACCTTGGCTATATAGAACAGAAATTAACACGATAAAAATTACTGCAAAGTTTTTGCCAACAACATGGTGTCGCTGAACTTGACCTACAGCAAGACGCCATATGCTGTTTAAACTTCTATTCTCACTACCTGAATATCCAATATTAAAAGACATGACATTTAACAAATACAGGTTTAGAATTTGTTACTTTTTTTTAGGTCAGTGCTGACAAGTTGAATAACAAACATAAAGATAAATTCCACAATTATTGCATAAAAATAAATTTCACAATAATCACATAAAAATTAATTCCACAATAATCAAGTAAATGAATATATTAGTATGAGCAAGTATTCAGAAACACATACCCTACCATTGTGTGTTTGTGTGTGTGTATTTATGTGTGTGTGTGAACATAACAACAAGAGATGGGCAAATCCCCTTTCTCATCACAACATATGTCCTAGCCTAATTTGGAAACAAAAATTACCTACCTTAGATGCTGGAGCAGAAAACAGTCCATCATCAGCTCCTTCGTCACCAAATAATCCTCCTCCTCCACTGCCAGCCTTGGGTTTATTTTTACTGCAAATACAAATGAAGTACAAATTTTAAATAAATGACCAGAAATTGCAATCTTAAAGTCGAACATTAAGGGAGTAGACATATCAAATTATTACCATTAAACCTGACTTATGCTACCCTACTTGGTATAGTGTCAAAAAGAAAACTTAAAACACACACACACACACACACACACACACACACAATTTCATTTCATTGTTTCCCAATTGAGCTGACTGAGTGATTAATTTTTGTTTGTTTGTTTGTTTGTTTTTTTGGCATGTGGATTTTATTCAAGTTGTGTATGAAACTGGTAGTAGTAATTTGTGTAGTAATTCTCATCGAGTATGCAGAAGAACGGGTGATTGTAGGAGTATGTTGTACACAAGAGGAATCGTGTTCATCTCTTTGCATTCAATGAGTCGTCATGTAGTTTTCTACACTTATGTAGGATGATAGTTTTAATGGGAATGTGCCCTTAGAAAGTATACTGCAGATAAGTAATAATAATAAAACTAGAAAAGCACTCCGAGAGCACAGACCTCCGCTAAGGTAGCAATTTTTGATTATTATTGATTATTGATTATTGATTGATCATTGATCCCGATCACCACCAAAAACTAATAATCTCTTCCTTGGCCCACTTCTGACAGTTCCTGAAAATTTCCTCAAAATTGGTCCATAACTTTTTGAGTTATGTTGATGATAAACAAACAAACAAACAGACAGACAAACAGGGGTGAAAACATAACCTCCTTGGCGGAGGTAAAAATCCTAGTACTTGGCCAGATGTAATACATATTCAACAGTGACAAACAACAGCAACATGAACCTTCTTCCAATCCTACCTATACAAATTACAACAATCCTCAGATTTACTTCGCTTTTTCTCTTTCTTCCTCACTGTGCCATTTTTGGTGAAGGAAGTTAACCGGACGAAAGCGATCTTCCACCATTTTGGTTTCGATGATTTCTCTTTCACTCGGCAACCGCTGCTATTTTCGATTTGTATACAGTCAGAAGTCAGGGATGCTACTCCTTCTAAACTTTGAGCCGAGAGCGAGCTGAAGCTCCTATGCTCTAATAATTTACATCTTTCCATCGTAAAAAAAATGTCCTGTTTGAATGAAAACTCAATTATTTTTTCTTTCCTTGCCTGGGTACCAATAATTTTAAAAGGAAATTTCCAAAATGTGTTTCTGGTGTAGTCTAACTTATTTTGTAGCGCTCTGTAGTCTTTTCCATGTGTAGTCTTATTTCATACTGCTTTGGGATCCCACTTATTCTATGTCAATATCTAGCTATACTTTTCATATGCTTCAACAGAATATGTATTTACACCTCGTGATTGCCCTGCTTGGACGTGGTCCAGTCCAAACCTACATCACAGCTGTTGCATAAGCATTCATAACAGCATACAGTAATTTGTGCCAAGAAGGAAAAAGAAAAACGCAATATCCACATATGGGGTCAAATCTACTCTAATTCCTCATGACGTGTTATTAATTCAACCAACAGTGCTGACTTTTGTAAAAAAGTTTTTCAGTCATATCTGTCAAAAAATACAAGGTTCAATCGCAGGTGCACTATATGCTTTTGTCTCAACTCGTGCTGGTATCTTTCCAGAAAATTTCTCAGTCATATTTCACAATAAGAGAATTCCAGTTCTCGCATCCATTCAAACCAGCCACAAAGAAATCCTCAAAGTCCATGTCATATTTAGTGGTCAGACCAACAGTCTTCTGGTCACTCCAACTGACCGCCCTCACAGAACTAAATTTCTAATAAAAACGTAGTAGTCCGAAGATGACATCTACAGATAATGGAAAATCAGGGGTGGATCCAGAGGTACTTTCTGACAGTCTTCCAAATTATCTTTATTGATTGATCCTCTAAGTTTGACTGTCTTCCAACAGAAAAAATTAGATACCCGTCAGTGAAAGCTTGAAAATCTGACCGTCTTCTGGAAGACCCGGAAGACGCCCTCAATCTGCCCCAGGAAAATATCTGTGCAGCAACAGCTAAAATTTCTCTACAGTTGCCTCTGGTGTACTGTCACTTTAACATCTTATTTTTAATTGTCTGATGTAAAAATTTACTGGTCAGTTGCCTTGGACCAGTAGCTAAGGTCACACTAAGAGGACATCTGGTACCTGGGACACAAATGTTAAAGCAATTATCTTACAAATGGCATCTCCATGAACTAATTGTCTGTTAGTATTTCCTTACAGGTAGAACCCACAGCTTTGAAGCAGGAAAAATTAAAAGATAATTCTTCACATTCTTCTTCATTCTGGAAAATGAGCAGCCCCATTTTTTTCAAATAATTACAAAATATTTGTAAGGTCCTCATACCTGATTCTGTATCAACATTAATTTTCAAAATTTAATTTCAAAATTTCAAGATTATAATTCGTCATGTCCTAATTTGAGGATCCAACAAGAAATCACAATCTGTGCGAGTTCAAGATCCTTTAATCAATAAACAATATCTGCGTCTCCATTTTCTAGAAATATTTTCTAGCAATTCATGTACTCTCGGAACTTTCACAGACAAAGTACAAAATTCATGGCTTCCATGTTGATTGTCTGCTTTTTTCTGCTTCATTCAAATGAAATATTCAGATTTCAACATCACACCTCCTCTTTAATATAAGTCTGGATCACAAAATACTTCTGCCATTTTCTTCCGTTCTCCATCACAACAAAGTGACACATTTCACAAAAGTCACATTACTTCCTAAAGATTCTCATACCACATGATGTCCAAAAATATGGAAAAACTTGGCTGAAGAAGTCCAAAATTCACCACCATCATCGTTCTAGATCTGAATTCACAGACTGTCGCAAGGAAATATGACTTTATTGGTTGTCCACCAACTATGCATTACAACAATCATGTGACCTAACACAGCTGCAAAGGGCAACAAATTTCCTTCATAATCGACCTCTTAGACTAAAAAGCATTGCCAAGACAACTTTACTTCCCTGAGGAAAGTAGAAATGGTTAATTTGGATAACTTCAACTGTCATAATTCCTCCAATTAATTAAGTGGTATTTCAGTCCAGGCCCTTTGGTGGGGGAAGGGGGGGGGGGGGTGGAGAGTGCAACAGAACCACCCTTTTAGCCAAAAAAGATCCATTATGAATAAAAAATTGATCTTGGTTTTATGCCATTTTTCAAGTTGAAACAACTAAGGGGGTTAAAAGGCCCACTTTAAAGTGGTGTTGACCATTAGAAATATATCATACATCATAATAAATAAATAAATAAATAAATAATTTTGTAGCTCTATCACCTGGAAGCATCACAATGCATTTTTTTCAGTGAGTTCTCCAACATTTAATTTAGTTTTATAAATTTTATCATATCTTCACTTTAGCTGATCAATCACCCACATAATATAATTCAGCAATATATTGTACATTCATTGTGTTGTAAACTATAAGGGACCGTTCACATGAAAAATCTATTTTTTAAAAATCTTAAAATCTATTGGCGGTATCTTGTGATCACGGTCTGTGCCCTGAATACCCCGCGGCGTAATTACTGGCAGCACCGAGAATTAATTACAGCTTTTGAAGTAACTGGCTTGCGCTGCCCGTAATTACGCCGTGGGGTATTCAGGGCACAGACCGTGATCACAAGATACCACAAATAGATTTTTAGATTTTTAGAAAATAGATTTTTCATGTGAACGCAGCCTAACATATTGCTAATATAATGATTGCCCTCCACACCTGGCACTAATAGGAAGTCCCAAGTTCACAGCTGCTAGGTAAATAAGGCAATTATTCGTCTTCACAACTAGAATTAAGGTCTACACGTTTAAGGTGGGAATCACCTCGATTGAAGGTGCATTTATAGCCAAGCTGAGCTGACCTAGCTTAGTGTTTGGGTCTTTAGAGATAAAGGCCTGTAGCCAGGGGGGTTCTGATGGTTTGAAAGAACCTCCTTTTTTGCAGAAAAAAGGTCCCCTCTGGGTAAATTTTTATCTAGGTGCACAAAGTTTTCATGGTGAAGGGACCACTTTGTTTTCAGGAAAAGAACCACCCTTTTGAAATTGCTGGCTATGGGGCTGACATAGCTACATGTAGTAATGAAAAAAGACCAGAGACTATGCAAGGTTTTATCTAAAAGTTCAGAATGAGAAAAAAAAGAATGGCAGATCTTGATTACAAAATAAAAATTGCTTCCAAGAAACAAAATGTTGAGGGTGAATTTGGATAAAAAAAGGCACAAAATTGGAAGGGGAACCTTTTTTCTTTTGCAAACAAGTAAAATAGGATTGTTGCAAGGCAATGTATTACATATAATGTACAAAATGACAAAGGAAGAGAAACTTGATTACTTTGTCTGATGAGTCAATAAATATGTAAATAGACAAGGTACCATAATCTGTACAGGTCTAATATTTTAATATTTAAAAAAAAATTAATTTTTAAAAAAAGTCAGTGTACAACTGTAGTGCAGAATACATGAAGCAGCAAGACAGATTTTTTTCTGATATTCTTATAAAATGTTAATCCGATAAAAATACAAGAATAAATAAATGTTTTAAAATTGAACTACCCACTGTAACTTTGAAAACAATTTTCCTATCAGACCTATTTTCAAACTTGACCTGCACTTTAACAGCCATTTATGGAGAGGCCTGATCGCTCTGACTCAAAGGGCAAACTTTTTGGAAACTTCGCGAACACCCAAAGCTGCCAACTAAAATTCAACATCTGTTGCACGTGGTATTTTTGTGCCACCTGTGACTGGGTATGCCTTGAAATGTGTGTAGATTTACTTCACCCAGCCAGCATGGATGTATATGTGCGTGTATATACGAATGTCTACCCAGCTCTTCTCTTTCTCTCTCTCTCTCTCTCTCTCTCTCTCTCTCTCTCACACACACACACACACACACTCACACACACACACAAACACACACTAACACGCACATATTCACCCTCTCTCTTGCTTCCTCTCTCTCCTTCTTCCTCTCTCTCTCCCTCTTTCAAAAACACTTATTCACTCTCTTTCTCTCTCACATGTGTGCACTCTTTCACCTACACACATACTCACTCACTCACTCCTCCCATACACACAATCACTCTCTCTTTCTCTCTCTCTCTCACACACACACACACACACACACACACACACAAACACACACAGATAACCCAGTATCTATCAACAAACAACCTTGACTTGTCACAAGCCCATGATCAATTGTCATGCAGTAAAAGATAACAAACCACAAACATCTAACAGATACAAAACAACCATTTACAATCATTATCCTTTATATGAACAACTGTGCACATGGGCAGTTTCATTTGTTTTTTAATGCTGACACAACCATAAATACAAATATATTTGATAAGGACAATAACAAAAAATACCTGGGTTTTGTTCTTTGTTTAGTTTTTTTTTTTTTTTTTTTTTTTTTTTTTTTTTGATTTTTTAGGTGAAACAGTCATAAATGTAAATACATTTGAAGAGTATAATAATAATAAAATTAAACTAATTTCTCCCCTTGAAACTGAGTAAATATATGGCGATCTAGAGCACACAAATAAAAAACAAACTGTATGTCCTCTATAACTACAAACACCATTAGCTGTTTTGAACAACAAATACACTTCCACACTGTACATACAGTAGCTGGTGAATGGAATCTGTCCTAAAAGAGGACAAAATAGCAGCATGTGTAATGGCACATATATCTTAGTTTGACATTCACTGATCTGAAAGATTACTGCTACAAACAGGTTTTCATTATTAGAAAATGCTATAAATATTAGACATTGCTACTACAAATAAAAAAGTCACAATATTTCATTTCAAGAAAAAATTCTGTTTTTAGTAGATTTTAGGGTTTTGATTTATGGTAAAAAAAAAATTCATTTCCTTGTTTGTTTTTTTTTATTATTATCATTATGAAATCACTTTTACACCAATATGCCATTTTATATAAGAACTAAAGTTGATTATGACAGTTTCAGTCTTTTTAAATAATCACCTAAAGTTTATGAAATTATCATTTATGTTTTTCAACTTCCTATTTAAATCAAAGTAATTAAGGGCTAATCTTAAATTTAATAAGTAAGGCTATATAATTTTTTGTATTGCAGTTTTGCATTTCAAAAATCTTAGTTTGTTTATAGTGCAAATAACTATATAGTGTAATGAAATGTATACAATGGAATGGGCTTGATAAGAAATAATTATTTCTCTTATATTACTATTATCATTATTATTATTATCTTTTTTTATGTATTGCACAGTTTTGTCACAAATTTTAATTTGTACATAGTGCAAATAACTATATACTATTAGTGTATTGAAATATGTACAATGGAATAGACTTGATAAGAAATAAATATTTCTATTCTATTATTATTATTATTATTATTATTACTTCATACCTGTCAGCTCTGGGTTTTCCTGCAAAAAGATCATCTGCATCTGGCTCTTCAGCGAACAAACTGTTGCTGGACACGGAAGGACTTCGACTGGCCTTCTGCGACGACGATGGCGTTGGCTTGATCTGTCCTGACGCGGTGGATTTACTGCTACTGGACCGCGATTTAATCTCCTCTTCTGAAGCCTGAAGCATGTTTAATTGGCTGGTTTACACAAATTGCACAGCAGTTACGTAAGTATCAAGCACATACGATTAACTATAAATGGATGAAAATCAGAGAGGGCACTATCCTTAGTGAAATGCTATCTCTGTTATCTGTGCTCCAAAATATGTTTATGTAGATTCCAGCAGATATGATAACCAAAACTCAGTTGTGTGCATTCACATGCTTATTTTGACCTGACCTTTGCTAAACCTTCAAAGGGGAGCACAGTAAGCATGGTCCCACTCAGAACAGTGGACTAACTAGTCCGCGGATCAAATATGGCAACCCACTCAAAGCTTGCTGCTTTATTCCCAATTAGACACTGAATAGATTTCCTGTTGAAATTACACAACAAGCATTCAAGTGGGTCATCCATATTTGATCTGCAGACTACTTAGTCTGAATGTGGCCTATCAGAGGACACCAGAACCTCATCTCTCTACTGTGTCTCTCCCAGTTAACTGCATGGAAACAGAAGCAGAATGCTGACAGTAGAAGAGGGAGTTTCTTTCAGTGTCCTCTGAAACTCAGGGTTTTACTGGAAATAGCAGAGGTCTGTTAAGAACAAAGAGAGAAGTTTTCGTATTCTCTGGAATTAAGGGCGAAGGGGAGGGGATGGGGACAAACAAAAGGATAGATGGCAGTCTGTTGGATGAAATATCCATAAAAAATGGGGTACTTTTTTGGAGAATCATGCAAGCCATTCAATGTGCATTATAATTCAATTGTTTTAATAAAAGAAATGCCACCAATTCCAAATATATACTAATACAGTTGGTTTTACCTCATCTCATCCTACCAGACAAAATATTATGACAGGATGTTGTCACAACATTTTTTCTTACCAGTATTTATTCACCAATTTAAACACTTCGCTAATTGAAATAACTAACTGTTTAGTTTTATATATATATATATATAAACAGAAGAACCAGGCACAAAATCATATAAGCAAATAAAAAATGAACACACACACGGATATAAACGTACCTCATCATCTGAGGGGGGTCTCTTGGATTTCAGGGCTGCTGCCAGAGGATTTGGCGCCCCTCCAAACATAGATACTGCCCCAGGGGGAAGCTAGCAAGGAGGGAGAGGAAAGGAAGGTTAGCTGGATGAATCAATGAGAAAAGGCAAGGTAAATCTGTACTTCATTGAAAAATATGTATGGAACAAGGCAAATTGTGAAAAAAGGAAAAGAAAATTTAATTGTTTATCACTGGGCTTGACTAAAATGTTAGGTAAGCCAAATTAATAATTCTTTTACTAACTTTCTTTTCGGGAGGTTTACTTTTCTTAGGCTCTTCTTTTTTCGTTGGAGGTGGTTTTCCTGAGAAGATATCTCCTTCATCATCTTCGTCCTCATCATCTGCAAACAAGTCGACAGCTTTGGACTCCTTCTTCTTCTTGGGTGGCTCAGCTAAAATGTTAAATAGAAGAAAGATTAAAAAAAAGTTACCCATCCTTTTCCAAGTCCTTGAGTCAAAAAAAAAAAACAAAAAAAAAAAGAAGATAAGAAAAAGAAAAAAAAAAACAACAAAAAAACAAACCAAAAACAAGTCTGTGATGATAGGAAGAGAATATGGTAATGACAATATAAAAGTCATGAATTTTTTTAGCAGGTTAACATGTGCAGATCCAAAATTCACAATTAACTCCAAAAATCTCAGCTTATATATTTAACCAAGTAATGGCACGCACCCTTTTTAGCTGGTGGTGCAGACCCAAAGAGGTCGCCTTCATCATCATCATCAAAGAGTCCTCCTCCTCCAGATTTGGCAGTTGATTTTGTCTGGCTTGGTTTAGAACTTGGGGAACTAAACAAGTCGTTGTCATCATCATCTAGATCTGAAGAAGTATATACATTATTGTAACCCTTTATTGTTTTAAATCAGATTTTAAATCAGTTTTAAATCGGTTTAAAGATAGATGCATTTTAAGCAATATGATGCAGAAAAAAACTTATTTTTGGTATTTGGGAGATAATAAAGAGTTACAATATCCTCAAGTAAAATAAAGCTCACTTAAGAAGCTATCAGAGTCTATACTAATAATATTATTGAAACTACTTAGTATTATCTCTAGAAAAAATAACTTAAATTACCAAATGGTTTTGATAAAAAAATATCAAGATATCATTTCCCATTTCAGAATATTTGCTTGATTAATGGTTTCATCTTGCAATTACATGTAACTCCACCTATTGTTCAGATAAATCAACTCACCTCCAAATATGGATATACCCCCTACAGGTATTTTCTTTCCTGTCTTGGTCATTCCTTTGCTCTCTGTTTGAGTTTGTGCAATTTGAATTTAAATATGATTAGAAGTGCATTAAAGCTATTTACAAGCATCATAATAATCAAATTCAAAATCATTTAGTGCAGTTGTGTTTCTGAACTCTTTCAAAAATTGTACTTGACAAACCAAAAATATTATTATCATATTATTACTGTGATTCAATGCAGAGAGCAGCTATTTCATTATTTTCTCCATGTCTTATAAGTGAAAGCTAGACTTAGCATCCCTTGCTACGAAATTAATGCAAATTGTAAATGGTTACTGAAATGATTATCACAGCATGTATAACAATCAATTTCACTCGGTATGATCTTTTAAAAAATTTAATTCTTTAAAAACTGACAACCTAAAAGCACAGTTAGCAGTCATTTACATAAACCACAATCACCAAGTGCTGCAAGTGCCTTAAAATGCCTTACTATTCTTACTTCTTTCACAATTTCATGATTTCTATCAAATCATAATAAATTTCTATCACTTCCCCATAACCAGTTATCAGCATGTCATTTATTTTGTTCACAGAGGTCAAAATTTCTTAGAAACAAATATCTTTTTCTGTCACGTGTCACAGATGAACAAGAAATAATTGTGACAGTTTCCATGATAATCCAGTCTGCACCTTGCTATTTTTAGCTCACTGGTCACAAAAACAAGTAGACCTCACAAAAACAAGTAAACTTATATTCTCAATCAAAATTCAACAGTCCAAAGATAAAATCCACTGATTATGGGAAGTTTTTCATGTAAAACATAATGTAAAATGTTCACCACTTCTATTGAAGTAGCAACTTTGAGAATTCCAATTTTTTTTTTCAAATCAGGTACTGAATCTATTTGTCAGTTGGTTTGGACCAGTGACTAGGGTTGCAGACTGATCACCTGAAAATCAAATATCAACTTAGACAGAACAATACCTTTGGCTTTAGGTGGAGGTTTTTCTTCCTCTACCTCATCCTCTTCCTCAGACTTTTCTTCTATTTTTTCTTCTTTTATTACATCATCAAAAAGACCACCACCCTGTAGAAAATGTTCAAAAAAGAAAAACACTTACATGATGAAGTATCCAGAACCTGAACCTTTAAATTATGTTATAGATTTCCTTATTCTTTTTCAAGACTTACAATTTTTTAAAGACAGCGATGTTGTATTGTCACCTTGAGATGTATTTCTGGTCAATGATGGATCATTTCCTACATTACCACAGTAGTTTATGAATAATCACATTATATTTGTTACAACACTGACAGTCCAGAAATAAAATCATTGAAATCCATAATATATAATTCCACTTGAATGTCTTTGAATTTCCATAATGGTTCTCTGACATGTTACTTGGATCAAGTAAAAAAGGAATTGCAGATCAGACACAGAATAATAAAAAGAAGCAATGACCAAAGAGTTTAAAAAGAAAAGAGAAAATATGAAAGATATAAGAAAGGGAAACATGGGAAATATACAGAAAATATTTTTAAATATCTTTTTATCTTTTAAGATCTTTTTTTAAATTACCTCGTCGTTGTCATCATCAAACAGTCCTCCACTGCTAGAGAACAGTCCGCCTTTTCGACCAAACGGGGAGTCGTCATCTTCCACGGGAGGAGGGCCAAAAAGGTCTCCATCTGAAAAGAAACATGGAATAAATGAGACAAGTGACAGTTTGAAACAAAAAGTGGAGTATAAAAAAATAATTCAGCTATTAGTTCGTTTGGGAAAAAAACACCCTGACATTACAAGCTTTAATCACAGTTAAGAAAATGCTTCAAGTGGGGTACAATAAAAATTGAAACTGAGGTAACTTTCTTTGCATTAAACACTACCTTCACTTCCTTTAGATTCTTTTCTTTTGCTCTTCTTCTCTTTCTTTTCCTTCTTTTCTTTCTTTTCACTTTTGGAAGATCGTCTTTTCTCTATAATGACAAACATGGAAGACACATTTAACAAAACAAGATAAATACAAGCCAAAGTAAACTGTGCCTGTGCACTACTTCTGATTAAAAAAAAATGGTTTTAAAAAAAATTGACACCAACTTTCAATGTTTAGTTATTTAAAATTGGTAAAACCAACCCGAAGACTTGATGCAGCCAAGGGTCATTGGACAAAGGTTAAAGAGCAAGGGTCATAGGCCAAAGGTCAAGGGGCATACCTTTATGTTTTGGCGCCTCTTCTGCATCCTCCCACTCATCCTGATCCTCATCCTGGTCCTGTTGTTTTGGGGGCTGAGGAATACCACCTCCCAGCTTGGCAGCCAACTCTGAGGCAAAGTCCACTGGGGGTGGCGGCTTCTAGTTACAGAAAATATGATGGTTTATAGGATCAATATAATAATAATAATAATAATAATAATGTCAACAACAACTATCAGTAGTAGTAGTAGTACGCGTATACTAATAATAATATTTCTTGTGCAAATAGTCACAGATGAAGTAATATATGTTAAGTGAGTTTGAAATACTTAATACATGTGTTTATATTTTCATGCACATATTTTACCACAAACTGTGCAAAAATGTTCTGAGCAGAGTATGTCATGCAGATAGTAGCCATCGACTCACAGATATCATAGGCTGTGAAATAGATTCTTAACCATTTGTGTAAATATAATCTGGATGCATAATAATCTTTAATCTAAAGACATACTTTTGGTTTTTCTTCTTCCTCGTCCTCCCCCTCCTCCTCCTCACTATTGAGATCCTCTTCCCCTTCTTCCTCAGATTCTTTTCCAAAAAGGTCGCCATCATCACTGTCTTCAATCTATGAAATACAGCGATACTATAGCACTATGTGATACGAAAGCAAGAGAGGTGTACTGAATGACTCAAAAATTTAAAAAATCTTGGCCACAAACAAAACAATACATTAAGCAAAAATAAACAACAACAATCAAAACATATATAAAAACATGCAAGCAACCAATCTACACAAGGCTTTTAATTCAAACAAATACTATGCAGAACAAAACACAAAATCAACAGGTTGCTAGAAAAATTAATAAATTAACATAGAAGAAGAAAAAACAAATAGAAGAACTTGCAAGAGGAAATGATGTTTTCACAGATACTGAAATATACACGTCTCTGCTGGGTTACCTTTTTGGTTTTTGATTTGGCCTTGGTTTTGACCTTGACCTCTTTTTCAGAGCCACTCCCACTGTCAGTTTCACTTTCACTTTCACTCTCAGAAGACTGAATTGAAGGTTAGTTACAGAAAAGGTAGAATAACAACACAGAACTAAATATGCAATGCTATTCAAACTACACAGGAGTAAAAGAAAAAAAAACGAAATCCAGAAATCTAAATCCGAAAAAAATCTGAATCTAAAAATCTTAAAATATGAGCATGAACCAAATAGTTATGTACACTTAAGCCTAATTCACACAAAGTGTCGGAACTCAAGAAATGAACCACATGAAACAGTACGACAGCCCACTACACACTGTGATATATTACAAACTGGTGTGCATTACAAGAAACTTTTGTCCAAAAAGGCCAAACTTCTTTTCATTGTTTAAAATCTGATATGTGAAAAGTCTGATAACACAATCTGACTTCATTTTCTTTATGAAAATAAAATAAAATAGGTGTTAAACCTATAAATTATTTTTTTTATTTAAAATAAAACAAATTCATATTTCCAAGGAATTATATTTCCAATTAAATTATGTTTTGATGATTATTGGGACCTAAAATCTTTTGCAGTAGTCTCCTAGTGCACTAAAGTTTGCAAAGTGATTCCCTCATCAATGAAAGTGCATCAATTTATGTCAAACCATTACAGTTAGTAAACGAAACATATCAGTAACCATGATTAATCTATTAGCTCTTAATCAATCAACCAATCAATTAATTATCACTCATTTTAATAAATATCCAGTTTATCCACCAATCGTTTAATAATTAATCGGTTAATCAACTACAAATATCACACAATCATTAAAAAAGTCTATCTGAAGATTTGAAAGAGACATGTCCTTACCTCTTCCTCAGAGGAGGATACTTTCTGTGGTTTTTTATCCTCTTCAGAGTCTGACTCGGACTCCTCGCTCTCTTCAGACTCACTGATGCTACCATGGTCTGACACAGCTTCATCTTCTACAGAAGGAAGTTTATTATTATTACTATTATTATTATTATTTACTATGGCTGAGGTCAATTTATTGTGCAGACCTCTGAAAAGCAATGCTGATTGAGGCACCACATTCATTTTGTAAACAGGGGCACACAAAAGAAATTTACATTACCAGTTCCACTCAGCTAGCAGAACGTTTAAACTTTAATAATAATAATAATAATAATAATAATAATAATAATAATATTTATTATTATTATACACCTGGACAAAAGTTTCTTCAAGTAATTTTTACAGAATCTGAGATGGGCATACAAAAGAAATCTACGTTTTCAGTTCCACTCATCTAGTAAAAAAAAGTTTTTTTTTTAATTATAAATTGGTCCACATGCCTCCTGTGATGGCAGAGTGACACACTCACCTGAGGGGAGCTCTTCTAAACCAACATCATCTGACTGCAGGAAGAGTGGAGTCCCTATCACATGGGGAAGAGGTCGATTGATGTAAGGATCCTGGAATAGAAAGTATTATTTTAATTATTTCATTTTACATCAACAACATTTAATTTTAATAAATTATTTCATTATATACAGATACATGTCGCTATTTTGTTGTTGTTGTTGCTGTTGTTGTTGTTGTTGTTGTTGTTGAGGGGCAGGTTAATGTAAGGATCCTAGAGTAAAAATTACTTTTATTTATTCTGTCTTCAAATATATATCATATACAATACAATATACAATATATACAAATACAATATCATAAATAAAATTAATATATCATATGTAAAAGTTACTATGATTTTTTTGTTGCTGGTTCTTCTTTATCTATGATAAATGACACAAGCTGTGAGTCACATGTAAAAGCTAATAAGAACACAATTATTCAAAAATGTAAATATAGAAATCTGCAACTGGAAGGTTTTTGCAGCGACGGTTACAAGAAACAGGCCATCAAATATTCACCCTACCTTTGTTGCCTTTATTTTTCATCCTGTTTCGAGAAAGGACGAGGTGCAAAAACATTTTTTATTGGTAAAATAAGGGTCTCTATACTCCCCTAAGAGACCCCACACACACACGCCCCTCTCTTAGATCTCCCCCCCCCCCTCCAGTACACATACCTTAGGTTCAAAAATAGGATCAACTTTATAATTGGCATCTTCATCCTCAGAATCGGAATTTCCTGCGTTCACATCTAGTTTTTCAAATGCTGTATCTATCACATTCAGTCCATAGTTAATAGCTTCAGTGATCTTTGGGATAAGTTCGGCTTCTTTTTGTTCCCTCGTCTTTTCTTGTTCCTCGCTCTTTTTCTCACCCTCTGGGTTTTCAGGATTTTGACTGAGGTCTTCTTCATATACTCTCTAGAAAATGAGTTTCAGATGATTTACAATGAGCTAAAGCAAACAAGGAAGAGAAACGACAGAGGTCTTTTTCATATACACATACTCTCCACATATCAAATTTAAAAATTGTTGAAACTGGACTATATTAAGAAATAGAGGAAATTAACAGACAAAGACAGCGTTCCCAAAAACCTTATCACACTAGCAGGATTGATCTATCTCTGTTTGCTGTAATTGCCTTTTTTTTTTCGAGGACACCTGCTTATAGTTACTGAATTGTAAAAGTTTGTATTAATCCCCTGATTATTATAATCATTTTATTATTCAATATATTCGCCGTTTTATTTCTTATCTATTTTAATTTTGGGGCCATTAGCAACAGAAGTGAAATGAATATCAACTTACGTTTTCCACAAACTGTGTATTAGCCAGCATAATGAAGTCATTAAATGTATTATGTACTCTCACATCCGTGGACTGAAATAAAAAAAAGAAATGAAAAACTTAGAAAAGTTAATTTAAAAAGTTTCATTTTGAATAAAAAATATATTCACTATCAAAGTGTTTATTAACAATTCCCTCTACCTCATTTACAAAGCCAATCATCATTCCACCACTTCTGGACATCATGAAATTGCCCATATATTCTGACAGTCAATTAAAAACGCATCATTTATTTATCAATTATTATTTTAATTTCCTTTGGAACATTAAGAAAAGAACAGTTTTCGTGTGAAATATGACCCATTATTCAGTCAAACAAGGTGACTCTCTTATGACCAAACAAGTGCATTTGTACTCGTTTATACATGTATGGTTGGAATCGATTCTGAGAAAAAAGTACAAGAAAGTTTTCTGATGCACTTTCAATGACTGTCAGTATATGTTCACCTAAAGGAAAGCGCCCATACACTTACCTTCATTTCATTTACAAGTCCATCAACCTGTTTTTCTATCTCATGAGTTCTAGATATCATCTTCTGTGAAAATTCTTGCAAATACAACAGGAGCTGAAAATGGAATACACAGGGTGTCAAGCATGTTTGAGATATTTAGACACAAGATTTTTTAACTATACAGTCTGAACTGAAGTTTGTCAATAAATGACTGCTGCAAGTGATCATCTGATGTCATGAGGATGATGCAACATGTTTTTCTGCTTGTACATAATACAAAATTTTCCAATTTATGCCGGCCTTCCAAATTCTGATGACTACTACAACTATGGTGTGATCACTCAAATGAACTGTTAGTGACCCAGGCTGTGCATATAAACCATGTACAAAGTCATAAAACATTAAACATAAGGTAAGATTTCTAGTTCTTTCCATAAAACATCACATGGACTTACTGTGTTATTTTAAATGGCAAATTTTTATGTAAGTGTCTGAAAAAACTAAATCTTGAAAAGGTCAACTCTCTTCCTCCACACACATCATTAAATGGATGTTTAATAGCTAGGCCCCTGCAGCAACGGTGCATGTAAAGGCAGGAAGACTATCGAGACATTAGCGGTATTGCTTTTTAAGTGGACTCTGCCATATTAAGTCAGCGGATCAGTTAGTCAGCAGATCATCTGTTATAAATGTGCTTTAAGTTAAAGGAAGCATTTCAAAATATTTTCCTTAAACCTGTCACCTTATACTGTACACCTTCCTGACACCTACCCCTGCGTCTCCAGCAAGACTCCAGTTTGTGGCACCTTTTCTTATTTCGTCAATGCTCCATGACCTTTCCCACACCTTCTCCTCCTCTTGGCCAGGTGGTGCCCCCTGAAGACCATTTTCTTGTGGAGCGACGGGGCCATTGGTGACTGGACCGTTAGCCTAGAGGAGACACAAAACACATCCAACAACATTAAAATAATTTCTTTTGTTATTTTCATTAAAAATATATAAAAGGAAGAATGTGCACTTGTTACACATGACTGGCCTACTTGTATAAACTCCAGAAGTTTCCATATGAATTTAAACTGACTGCATTCAACGACACCCTAGACAATAAAGCCCAAGTTACTTGATAATAGTACCCTCCCCCCCCCCCCACACCAACCTCAAAATATTTAGAAATATACTCAATTTAATTAAACATGCTGTGTCTCCGACCGATTAGCAATGTGCCATAATATAAGTGCATTAATTGTATTAATCACCGAATAATCAAAATGTAGTTAAAACAGCGTCTGAACATCAAAATAAAAGCGAAAGTTATCAAAGAACAGGATATCAACATTGATAGGTAGATCACAATCCGCTAGGGGCGCTACAGTCGTAACTGTCCACGGGCAGTGAAGTGTTAAACTGAAGTCGGCCTGCTGACAGTTCGCCTATGGAACCCCTTTTTTAAATCTCTCTTTTAGCGCTGCGTAAAAAAACTAATACAAGCCATTAACTAAATAAGTTGTAAATCAAAGAGTAAAATCCGGTCACATGATTTTCCCATGTTGCAGTCTTTGACAAGTTTCGGTTCTGCTTGTTTTAAGTTTTGCCTCTACAAAATGCTAAAAAATTTCAGGTAAGTGCTGGTATCATCTTTTTGAAATTTATATCCAGCAAAGTTTATGAAATTTGCTATATTATGTAGAAAAATCATGAAATTTGAAGGTTGCGAAGTATAGTTAATTTAATCCGCAATATTACATGATGTGAAAATTACCACAGGGAAATAGCTCTGCCCTGATTAGTCACAGGCTATGTGAGCCAGACAATAGGCTGAGCACACAAAGACACACAGGGTGCTCTGCTGCGCCTGAGTGATCACTGCTGGTCAGTGGGCACAGGTTTTGAGCTGAGAAGTGTGGACACTTTTGGTGGATTTTTGCAGTTAAAAAACTTCAATATCTTTGTTGCTTGTAGGAATATTTAAAAAATTCCAAATGATTTCATCCGGTTTTTGCATTACCTTTCAGATGATATAAGTATTTTAATTTTCTGATCAGTTTGAAAATTTTTCTGATATACCTAACATTGAAATTATCCAAACCCGAGCGATTCGTCGCTCTGCACAGAGGTTTCTAATTACCCTATGGAAAAAATTAAAAATCCATAATGTGAGAATAGTAGCATATTTATATACCCACCGTCGTTCCCGTGTCTAGTGGCGGAGGAAGAGGAGTATCTCCCATATTAGGAGGTGGTGGGGGAGGCGGCGGCGGAGGTGGTGGTGGTGCCATCTTGGATTTGTCATGTGATAATATTGAACCGATGTTTGGAGTTTAGTTTCGGGTTTCGCTGTAGGTACCAAATTAATGTAACTGTGAAAACAAAAAAGATTTTGTGGTTGTGTGGTGATCTTTTGTATAACTAATAAGTGGTCTATGAAGGAAAATACACAAGAATCTAGAAATATGTTTCTTAGATTAAAAAAAAAATGAAAAATGTAAGGCCACGACGATCTCTGTGACCTCAATGACCTCACAATAAACGCACACAGCAGAAAACGTCTGCGCTTTTATAACGCAACTATTTGTGCATGCAGGTCTTGCAAACGACTTTGATCACTGTAAATAGGCCTACCTATAATATATCATTTAAGTAGTGAAGAGGCCTCTTTATAACGTTTTATATGAATCAAAGTTTTCATGCAGGTTAATTAGGGCTGAGGCACCAGGACAAAATGTTTTATAGAAAATTGATTTTATGAAGCTAATTTTCACGTAGGTAGGGCCTACTTCCATTGTCAACACAAATCTTCGTTTGTATGGAATCAAAACGAACAGTTAAAACATAAAATCGCTATGACAAACGCCTAGGTCTACAAAAAATTATTAAAAAATTATAAGATATAGGCCCCCTATATAGGCCTATAAATAAATAAAACGAGACAAAGACGCAATTACTATTAGGCCTATCTGAAATTTCCCACACTCTAGATGAGGTAGGCTATAGGAAAAAGTTAAGCTTGGCCACCAAAGCTAAGATGTTGCCAATATCAAATTTTGCCTCTCGGGGCGACTTTGACGAACGCAAATTCAATCTCATCGAAAATTTTCCAGCATTATGTAACGTGAATATGAAGCCTCACAACTGGGTTATCTTATTGTAAGCTAATAATTAGATATATGCTTTTATATAGACTATTTTCAGGGGCGGATTCAGGATTCTCAACAAGGGGGGGGGGGGGGGTATTTAAAAAAAAAAAGAAAAGAAAAGAAAAGAAGGAAAATAATTTTTCAACTTTAATACGTGGAACGAACGATCAAAATTTAATACTGAATAAATTATAAATTAGGCCTACTATTTAAAATTTAAAAAGTCTTCTAATAACAACGCAAGATCGTAATGTAAGCTTTATGACACTTGATCACGGTCACTTTGTTCAGTTTCAAAATTTTTATATCAAGGCATGTATTGAGCATAATTTGTCTGTAGGCCTACCAATATACCTAGTGTTCGGCAACTTAGGTTGTATGAGCGCCAGGGAGATGTGAAAGGTTGACAGTGACAGCTCAGACTTATTACAATGTTAAAACGCGTATTAGGCCTAAAAATTAAACATATAAATGAAAAATATTTAATTTCAACTTTTATCTTATTGTTTTATTCATTATTTTTTCGTTTTTTTTCTCTCTACTCATGCTACAGGGTAGGCCTACTGATAATCCGAAGTCATGAATGAAGGCGTCCGTTGTTAATTATCACCTATATCAGTAGACCTTCTATATGCAAAAAAATATTAATTTGTTTCTACTGCCTGGTATGAGTTAATCAAGATTCTTCATGCGACCTACTGCTGCTTTCTTTCGTTTTGTAAAATCACAATTAATAACTTGTTTTTCATTTCTCAGAATAACAACTCAGTCGATTACAAAATATGTTATAGAGTACTGAGGTGGCTGTATATGCTATGTCCAGTGTACTTTCAATTGACTCACTACAATTCACTACAATCAAAAGAACCATGTTCCCTCAGGCTGCAGTCACCCTACATTTTGGATCAGTGTTTGTACATGCATACGCACGTTCTAAAGTGACCCGCGAGAAGTTCACGGCTACCTGTAAGGCCTACCAGTTTAACGGACATCGGGCCTATCATAATTTTGGGGAGAAGGTATGTTGCTCAGAAATTTTCATCAAATTTGCCTGTTCATTTCGAAGTCACTGCTTAGTACTTATTACTCTTATTATAAAATAAAATAGTAAACAGAATAATCAAAATAAAAAATAATAAATAAAATGTATATGTTAAAAAGATATTATAAACAATTATGGGCATCACTATCAAACACCACCCCCCTATTAACAAGTTGACCAGGAACGCCACCATGTGACTATATACCAACTAAAGGTATAAAAGCGCAGAATTTCGAAATTTCGTTCATTCTACGCAGACAGATCTGGAGCAACAAGAAGGATACCATTTACTGCGCCCCGTATCAAGCAATAAGGACACAGGACTCGCGTTTCTCCGAATCTATTCCTCATCCCAAGTCAACGCATCGCTCATCGGAGTCGTCTGGACGGTGGATTCGACGTTTCTCTAAGCTGGCCAGCTAAAACCTTCGCATCTCTCCACGAGGAATCGTCGCTCAGGAATCTTCGCAGGATACGTCATCGGCTTTCTGCTGTTGTGGGCTTTATTTTTGTAGTGTCATTGCATTTATTTCCATGCATTCCAGGTTTCTTCTATTCCAGGTCCAGGAACCAGAGTGCTGACATAGGTAGGCAAAGTTATTAATCCGTTTTTCTTTCTTTTACCAGAAGTCCATTATGTCGATTCTCGATAGTGCTCCCACTGACAACTGCAAGGAGAAGAGGGCCACATCTACACGTCGATCAATCCTTGGTGCCAGCGAGTCCTGCCAGGTCCGTCTCTGCGAGGTGGCTGCATTAGGGAAGCGTCCAGCGAGTCCTGCCATGGTCTGTCTACAAGATTGCTGCAATGAGGAAGCGTCCAAGACATATGGTGTTTCAGTGATATGGAAGACCCCTAAAGGTAAGCCTGACTGCCGAGTGCTGGCATAGAAAGGAAAAGTCATTAATCCCTTTTTTATTTCTGTTAACAGAAATATGTAGAAAAAGTTATTAATCCGTGCAGAGTAGTGACATATGTACAATGTACATTGTATGAGAAGTCATTAAGCCGTTTTTCTTTCTGTTAACAGAACTCGATTAAGGTGATTCTCGATAGAGCTCCCACTGACAACTACAAGGAGAAATGGGCCACATCTACAATTCAGCTACTTCGTTCAATCCTAAGTGCCAGCGAGTCCTGCCATGGTCTGTCTACAAGATGGCTGCAATGTGGAAGCGTCCAAGGCATATGGTGTTTCACTGAGATGGAAAACCCATTAAGGTAGGACTGACTGCAGAGTGCTGACATAGGTAGGAAACGTCATTAATTTTTTATCTGCTAACAGAAAACCTTTAAAGGTAAGCCTGAATGCAAAATGCTGACATATAGAGGAAAAGTCATTAATCCATTTTTTATATATGTTAACAGAAATATGTAAAAAAGTTATTAACCCGTTTTTCTTTCTGTTAACAGAACTCGATTATGGTGATTCTCGATACATTGCCACTGACAACTGCAAGGAGAAAGGGGCAACATCTACAATTCAGCTGCTTCGATCAATCCTTAGTGCCAGCGAGTCCATGGTCTGTCTACGATGTGGCGTCATTGGGGAAGCGTCCAGCGAGTCCTGCCATGGTCTGTCTATGAGGTGTCTGCATCAGGGAAGCATCCAGCAAGTCTTGCCATGGTCTGTCTATGAGGTAGCTGCAGTGGGGAAGCGTCCAGCGAATGTGGCCATTGTCTGTCTACGAAGTGGCTCCATTGGGGATATAGTGTTTCACTGAGATGGAAAACCCTTAGAGGTAAGCCTGACTGCAGAGTACTAACATGGGTAAAGAAAGTCATTAATCCGTTTTTATTTCTGTTAACAGAAAAAAAACCCCTAAGGGTAAGCCTGAGTGCTGATTACTGACATATGTAGAAAAAGTCATTAATCCATTTTTATTTCTGTTAACAGACATGTATAGGAAACGTCACTAATCTGTTTTTTTTTTCTTTCTGTTAACAGAACTCGGTTGTGGTGATTCTCGATAAAGCACCCACTGACAACTACAAGGAGAAGAGGGGCACATCAAATAAAGAACAATCCTTGGTGCCAGCGAGTCCTGCCATGGTCTGTCTACGAGGTGGCTGCATCAGGGAAGTGTCCAGCGCGTCCTGCCTTGGTCTGTCTACGAGATGGCTGCATTGGGGAAATATCCAGCGAATCCTGCCATGGTCCGTCTACAAGATGGTTGCAATGAGGAAGCGTCCAAGGCATGTGGTGTTTTGGTGAGATGGAAAACCTTTAAAGGTAAGCCTGACTGCAGTGTTCACATAGGTAGAAAAAGTCATTAATTCTTTTTTCTTTCTGTTTCGATAGAGCTCCCACTGACAAGTGCAAGGAGAAGAGGGCCACATCTACACTTCAGCTACGTCCATCAATCCTTAGTGACAGCGAGTCCTGCCACGTCCTGTTTATGAGGTGGCTGCAATGGGGAAGCGTCCAGCGAGTCCTGCCATGGTCTGTCTACGAGGTGGCTGCATTAGCGAAGCGTCCAGTGAGTCCTGCCATTGTCCTTCTACGAGGTGGCTCCATTGAGGAAGCGTCCAGGGAGTCCTGCCTAGGTCTGTCTATGGGGTGGCTGCAATGGGGAAGCATCCCAGGCATATGGTGTTTCACGGAGATGGAAAACCCATATAGGTAAGCCTGACTGCAGAGTGCTAACATAGGTAGGAAAAGTCATTAATCCGTTTTTATTTCTGTTAACAGAAAACCCTTAAGTGTAAGCCTGACTGCAGAGTGCTGACATATGTAGAAAAGTCATTAATCCATTTTTTTCTGTTAAAAGACATATGTTGGAAAAATCATTAATCCGTTTTTTTTTCTTACTGTTAACAGAACTAGATTATGGCTATTATCGATAAAGCTCCCATTGACAACTGCAAGGAAAAAAAGGGCCACATCTACATTTCGATCAACCCTTAGTGCCAGCAAGTCCTGCCATGGTCTGTCTACGAGGTGGTTCCATTGGGGAAGCGTCCCAGGATTATGTTGTTTCACCGAGATGGAAAACCCTTAAGGGTAAGCCTGACTGTATCTTCATATGTAGGAAAAGTCATTAATCCGTTTTTATTTTAAACATAAACCCTTAAGGGTAAGCCTGAATGCAGAGTGCTGACATATGTATGAAAAGTCATTAATCCATTTTTTTATTTCTGTTAACAGATAAATGTAGGAAAAGTCATTAATCTGTATTTCTTTCTGTTAACAGAACTCGATTATGGCGATTCTCGGTGGAGCTCCCACTGAAAACTGCAAGGAAAAGAGAGCCACATCTACACTTCAGCTACTTCCATCAATCCTTAGTGCCAGCGAGTCCTGCCATGGTCTGTATACGAGGTGACTGCATGATGGAAGCGTCTAGTGAGTCTTGCCATGGTCTTTCTACAAGGTGTTTGCAATGGGGAAGCGTTCAGCCAGTCCTGCCATGGTCTGTCTACGAGGTGTCTGCATCGTGGAAGCATCCAGCGAGTCCTGCCATGGTCTGTCTATGAGGTGGCTGCACTGGGGAAGTGTCCAGCGATTCCTGCTAGTTTTCTTCGAGGCGGCTGCAATGGGGAAGTGTCCAGCGAGTCCTGCCATGGTCTGTCTACGAGGTGCCTGCATTGGAGAAGTGTCCAGCGGGTCCTGCCATGGTCTGTCTACGAGATGGCTGCATTGGGGAAGCGTCCAGCGAGTCCTGCCATGGTCTGTGTACAAAATGGTTGCAATGAGGAAGCGTCGACGGCATGTGGTGTTTCCCTGAGATGGAAAACCTTTAAAGGTAAGCCTGACTGCAGAGTGTTCACATATGTAGAAAAAGTCATTAATTCTTTTTTTCTTTTTGTTTCGATAGAGCTCCCACTGACAAGTGCAAGGAAAAGAGGGCCACATCTACACTTCAGCTACTTCCATCAATTCTTAGTGCCAGCGAGTCCTGCCATGGTCTGTCTACGATGTGGCTGCATCGGGGAAGCGTCCAGCGAGTCCTGCCATGGTCTGTCTACGAGGTGGCTGCATCGGGGAAGCGTCCAGCGAGTCCTGTCATGGTCTGTCTATGAGGTGGCTGCATCGGGGAAGCGTCCAGCGAGTCCTGCCATGGTCTGTCTTCAAGGTGGCTGCATCGGAGAAGCGTCCAGCGAGTCCTGCCATGGTTTGTCTACGAGGTGGCTGCATCGGGAAAGCGTCCAAGGCATATGGTGTTTCACTGAGATGGAAAACCTTTAAAGGTAACCCGTGTTATTGGGGAGAGAAATAGACTTAAGTGATTTTTTCAGTTGCAGTCTTTACCATAAGCTTTTCGCCTTACTGGCCATTCGACCTAAATTTTCCTTAAATATTTTGGTCTAAATAAGGATCCACTGGTCCGAATACAAATTTCAATGAATTTGGATTGGATTGCATTTGAATATATATTTAAAATATAAAATTTTAAGACCTTGACATTTTTAGAATTACGATATAAGTTAAAAACTAAATCAAATCAAAAGCTGTTTTGAAAACTTAGAAAAACTCATATGTTCTTCACACTAAATTCATACATTCTGAAAAATCTACTTGTCCAAACAATTATTAGTATGTCGCAGTCATTGATTACACGGAAAATAATAGAAATATTGATACAACAAAGTGTTGGTAATTCAATTAACATTCTTAATAATAATTGTAATGTGTTACCGTTTTAGAGAACAAAAGAAAAGGAAAAGGAGATGAGACCCTGAAAACTCGCAACGTGAAAACAAAGCGGCTGGACAGCAAGAAGTACAGCGACCTGATAGTGCTGGGTTTGCCTTGGAACAGCACAGATGATCTTGCTCCTCAGTCAACATGGCACGGGTACTCATTGCTACTCATTCAGATCACTGGGTCCCTTGAAAAAAGTATTTTAAGTTAGTCTTTAATTTTAGACGAAAAGGATTAAAATGGAGCAGTCCAAATATTATTGGTTTCAAACAATAGCAGTTTTGTTCTTCTCATAAAACTTTAAATTAGACCTTTTGGAAACCGTTATCTAGTCACTTAGTGTAGACATTTGTTTTCTATTTACAATTTATTCAAGGAAATTCTTAGTCCAGACATTTTAGAATCCAAAAGCTCTTTTAATTTGTCACAAACTTGCAAAAAAAAAAAAATCACTCGCGCAAAATAATTTGACTTCCTATCGGCCAAATTTCAGATTTTCATCAGTCCAAATGCGACACACGTGGCGTTGTCACTGGTCTAGAATACTGGGAGCTGCTACCCCCCAACCTCACCCTAAGTGCTGCGGTTGTGGTACTAAAAGGCCATCGTACAGGTGAGCATGTATTTTTACTTGTTTATATTGTTTAGATCGTTAGACGTTTGTGTGATTCATATGCCTTCCTTTATACCTCTTATTCTTCAGTCACTTTCTTATTGTAGAATCTTAGCACTCTTCTAAATCATAATGTGATTTTCTTGTGTTGTGTTATAGAAGTGAAAATAAAATAAAATAAAAGTAAGTAAAATAAAACAAAATTAAATAAAATAAAAAGTAGTCATGTTAAGAACCATAACATAATGAAACATCAAAGTACTAGTATTAGTATTATCGGTGTGTAAATACCAGTGAAATACATATTCTTTGTTGCAATTACTGCAAGCGTTCAATTGCTTTTCATACTTGACGTTTCATTTGTAGGCTACGACAGGGCAGTTTTCCAGATAAAGCAGATAATGCTAGAACGCAGAAACCATCAATCCTCGCCTAAATGTGCAAATGTTCAACACTATATGTCGCTAGCAACGAGCCCCTGTAGCCACTTTCATTGATGACCGGACATCCTAGCAGTCTTCGTTTTAAGGACACAGCTTGTCTGCAAAAAAATTAGAGAATGTGGAATGATGATGAAGAGCGATATACTGAATGTAAGAGGAATACTGGTACAACCTAATAATGTACTCAAGTCTTTTGGATATTGAGAATTTATGCGCTTCACGGGTCACAGATACGAGTCGGGTGTAATTGCATTTAGTGAGTTTTTTTCAGTTATGACAGTGGAACATTTTATTCCAATAACTTAAGAGAGCACCGAAGTTAAGGATGCTCATTCTTAATTCCATAAATGTTCAATTGAATAAGATGAAATGTGGTTCTGTGTGAAAATTTTGTCAACCTCTATTATTATTTAACGTTATTATTTAACGTTCAAATAGAATATATAGTTGCTTTATCCACATTCCAAATGCAGATAGATTTTCGCTCACAAAACACCACCACTTATGGTCGTCTGTGTTTTATTTCAATCCTAGTGATGTAGTCAATTTTCAAATTTGTGCTGTTGATGATGTGGAGTTGTTCGTCAGTATGGCATTTGAGAAAATCATAATCCGCACACTAACCTCAACTAACCCTCACATCTTTGTAAAATCTTATTTCATGTAAATGTTTTTACATGAAGAGGTTTTACATTGACGGCTGGTGCAAGATCTATAATGAAATATTTTACGTTTGTGAAAATATTTCATTATATGTCTTGTGCAGTCTGCTCCTCGTGAGGGATGGCTGGATGCATTCAGGTATCTCTCAAGATGGAGGATCGCACATTACTAATATCACTAGTATTATAATTTTCTCAAGTTTTATAGCTGACAAATATATCCAGTTCATCACATATGCACCCTTTTCTCCGGACCCCAAAAGTCATATTGAAATTTACATGGACAGTCATACAGTGAAATATGTCGAAGCAAGCTTGCTTTATTCATTACTTGTATCATACAGGTAGTTGCGATTTCAGGGCAAAATTACATTTGAGAAACTTCTGTTTTAAACGGTTATATGTCAAAGTTTAGTTTAAATCATTGAGGTGTCTGGATAATAAACATATTACCTGAACTTTTTATATATTTTTCCATATAGAAGAACTATATTCTAGTTTTGATGGATGCTTTCAGTTGTAAAGGGATCGATTTTATTTATTTATGACTTATTAATATAAGTCTCAGTTTAATTGTGTTAAGACTCTAGTAAATGTGTCTTAATTGTCTTTAGTACCTCTTTCAGTAGGAATAACGTACTTTGTTAAATTCTTGTGCTTCATCTTGTGTACCAATATAGTGTATGTAGAGAAAAGTTTGTAGTCACGAGAGAAAATACCGTTGCACCATGTTGTCTAAAACTGGAAGATATTCTTGAACTGTAATGTCAATGAAAAACTGAACTGATGACATAAAAAAAGACTTAAGTATCCGGGCGTGGGCACTTTCCCGGCATTCCCCACGAAGGGTTTAGACGGGTTTTTCCCCACGGCCCGAGAGAATTGGGTTCTACCATTTATTGATTCATTGCGTTTACATGATTCATTAATGATTTCTAAAGTACTTTTGAAATTGAATGTTATTGTATTTAGAAGTTGAATAAAATTATATTTTCTAATTTTTTCTTTTTATTAAAAGTAGTGTACAGATGGCAAAATAATCACCAGACTTACAAATTAATTTTAATAGAGTTGCATGCATATGCGCGCGGCTTGTTTAATTATCGATTAGTCGAAATTCTTTTCATTTGCTCCTTATCTCACTAAAACTTAAGATTTGTCGATTTCTGCCACGTAGATTTCTTCCATAAAACCAAGCAATGTCCAGGTAATAAAACTGATTTTTGGTTTTGGAAATAAAGCTGCGGTGTTGCGTTACTTTTTTCTCCGGGAGTAACTCGAGCCGATACCTAGACTTTCCTTAGTCGGATTAGAGCCCCTAGAAACGACTATCTTAAAGAAATATATCACGCTGTGGATGTAAGAATCCAGCACCTCTTGATGTTAAAGAAGGGGTACCTTATATATAGGGGCGGATCCAGGATTTCCTAGAGGAGCTTCGTTTTTCTTGATCCTCACACGAAATAAAAGAAGAAAAAAAAAAGAACTTTTAAGCCATGGAACGATTCGAATTAAGCATTAAATAAATTAATTATAAATTAACATTTTGTCGCATACTCGATTGACAGACCACATCTAAAATGATCTTACGCCATAATTAGCTATGGTTGTGTTAAGAGAGGCATTAATAGACAAAACAGTCGAATGAAAAGATCGAAAGTAGGTCGATGGCATTGAAAGTCAAAGGGCCCATTTTGGGAACTTCTTACTCTTAGTAGAAAATTCCTGTTTAAATATAAAATTCTGCATATTTCAAGAAGACTTATCGCCGTTTACATCCACACAAAGGCAGCCAGTTTGGACATTTGATTCCACCCACGCTTTACCCGTCTGGGAAACTTATATTTTAATCGATCGTTATATTTCAAATTAATGTAGCTACAGGTTATAAAATCCATCCGTGTGAAATGCACCAAACAAGTAAATTTGCAATTAAGTTTATTTCAGTCTAATTGGGCTGTTCGTCTAGTCCCCCCTCCCCTCCCCCCCCCCCCAATCCGCTATTGGCCTTGAGACTAAACTGTGGTTTATGAAATTAATTCTACACTCAATCTGTTATGAAATTATTTTGACGAAATCGAAATAACCAGCTGACAACTATAATATTTTTCACAAACTGATGGGTAATCCAGGTCGGAAATTCACAATTTATTAAACATGTACCGACTTGACGTTTCATGCAGAATATTCAGCCTATTTCCTTTTCAATTACAATCTCGTCAATATTTCATACTGAATGTTAAACCGATATTTCAATGGAGGGATGATATTATGAAATCGCAATTTAAAGAGACCCTTGTAACTTGTTTTTGTCAACCCGTCAAA
Organism: Lingula anatina; assembly: GCF_051362555.1. Lineage (NCBI taxonomy): Eukaryota > Metazoa > Brachiopoda > Lingulata > Lingulida > Lingulidae > Lingula > Lingula anatina. The sequence continues at coordinate 8,951,381 of NC_141774.1, read as the reverse complement.
TTTGGAGTTCCATGCTCATATTGAGACGCAGTATTCACAGCATATTTCCACGCCGATACACGATGACTTTATTACCAAAACGATGGGAGACAAACCGAGAATCTTCAAAAAAAAAAAAAAAACATATTTAGGGACGGTCCCTTTAATTAATCATTGTTGATAATTGAATTCAAATTGCGTTCATAATAACAAATGAGTGGCCCTGAGTGAAATTAATGAAGAGATAATCATTATCAGTTTAAAGGTATAAAAGCATTGGGTCTTGTCCATAGCCAAATCGTTCCTGCAGAATATAGAATTCAAGAGCAACATGGGCTCCGCTACTGTTTTAGGATTTGCGTTTCTGGTATCACTGTGCAACGCTGGGGGTAAGTTTTCCCAGGGAGGTTAAAGTTTGTATGTTTTCTCGCATTTTTATAAATATCTGACTTCATTTTAATTTGCAGCCTCATCACGAAGCGCCAGGGAGGGTACGTTTTCTGGGAAACAAGATTTATACGAGACTAATACACAGTCTCTCATTGTTCTTTGGGCTCTATTCATTCCGACCATTGAGAAACCCGCAAACGGGCTCCACCCCCAAGTGTGTATATTCTTTTTGAGACAAAATTTCTTGGTTTTTTCACCTGTTTTCTTTATAAAAATATTCCAGCAAAATATTAAACCCTGTGACAAGAGTGTGTCTGTTATAACTCCTTGGTAAAACCAACTCTCGACATCAGTCTTTTTAAGCAATATTCTAATAACGCGTATTTTTCCGGATAATCGTCATCGAGAATATACATTATTTGAACCGTGTCTACGGTGCTTTATTTCGAAAGTCACTGATTGGCAGTAGGTCTATATACAGGCCCGTAGCCACCAATTTCAAAAGGGGGGTTCTTATTCTGAAAAAGTGGACCTTTTCCCATAAAAACTTTATGTACCTAGATCATATTTTGCCCAGAGTGGACCTTTTCACAGCAAAAGGGGCGGTTCTTTCGAACCCCCGAACCCCCCTGGCTACGGGCTTGATATATGTACGCTATATAATGACAAAAAAAAGAGGAGGAGGAGAAGAAGAAGAATATTATTAAAAGCATAGCAACCAAAAGGTCGAAATTATACTAAAATAGTAAAGCGATTATTTTTTTCTAAAATGTTTATACATTAAGATCATTTAAGAACACGCTTCTAAATTAAGTTAACGAAAGCGAAATAAATATTGCGAGAAATTAGCAATCTGATAATTAAATATCTCACCATGAAAAACATAAATTTATTATTGAAAATATGGATGGATGAATACTTGAATGAGTTGGAAGTCAATAAAGGCTTGAAATCAAATGAATAATAAAATAGCTGGTGCCTTGGTTATTCCGTTTTACCTTTTAGTGGTGAAGCGTTCCGGAACTTGCTCCCCGCTAGATCTTCAAGGGTGTACGCAACATCTCATTGATTTTGCCCAAAGTAAAGGACTATCCTTGGAAGCGATGTCTGGCAGGTATACGCCCTCAGCTCAAGACCTGAAAGAAATCTGCAAGTAAGTGTTGGAATTTCTGTACTTTTTTTGTTAATTTTTTTTTTAATAACGAGGGTTCTAATATAAGTGTATTCCTATCTGAAAGCAGCAGAGATGTAAAAAAAATTAAAGTATTATTTATTTATTACATTTGATTGTCTATCTGTCTGTTTGTCTGTCCGTGTGTCTGTCAGCCTATCTGTCCGTTTGCCGGTATGACAGGAATTATGTTGTCCGCTGGGAACCGTAGACCGTTACCCTTTACTTTATACGGGTGATATTCGTCCCATATACTAACCCCAATACTCTGACTAACCCTAAAGCCTAGGTCCCAACTACGTTTTGGACGCACGGTTTTTAGGTTCCTTGCGTCCGTCTAGGATGTAGCTAGATCGCAGGGAAGGAATCGGGAAGGAGTTCGTGCGTGAGGAGCACGTCCATCGTGCGACTTTTGGAGGACGCAAACAGCACTTAGAAACTTTTCGACATGATCAACAGCCGCTACGTGCGATCAAGCTACGTTCTAGCCGAACGCAAGGAACCTAAAAACCGTGCGTCCAAAACGTAGTTGGGACCTAGGCTTTACTTTATACGGGTGACATTCGTCCCATATACAAACCCCAATACTCTGACTAACCCTAACTTGCACTAATCATATGGGACCCCGGACGTCCATTCCTAGGACTACCACTCTGTTTATTATTATTATTTTGCTTCTATTTTTAGCATATACCCGAGAGTTATTGAATGTATCGAAGAGGTAGCGAGCAGAGATTCGTGCGATCCGGAAGTTGCTAGGCTTTTCAGAGGGACGGCAGAGAGCTTGCAATCCAGTATTAATTCAACATGTGGGGAGCAAGAGAGAAACTGTAAGTCGCTCTCTCTCTCTCTTTCTCTCTCTCTCTCTCTCTCTCTCTCTCTCTCTCTCTGAGGGTCCGTTTGTTATTTCCGTTACCCGTGAAAGTCACTTTTTATTTCCTGAGATGCGTGAAACGTTAATTTCATTTAGCGTGATTCATAAAGCACACCATTTCCGTGACTTGTGAATGAGGCTTTTTAATCTCCGCCATTTGTGAAACGAAATCATTATACCCGGTGATCCGTGGTTTTCAGGATCTTCGACGCGCATTGTTAGTGACGTATGAATAAATTTTATTTAATGTAATTTGTGAATGTTGCTTCTATTTCCGGGAACTGTGATCAACCCCCCCCCCCCATGGGACCCTCCTCCTCCTCTCTCTGTCTCAATAATCTACATAGTTGTGGTCCCTAAATGGACGCTACATTGCTGTAAAGAACATTTGATAAGAACTCGATTCGTGTCCTCAAACAAAACAGGTTAAGACCTGGCGCCAAAACATCCCCAGAATTCTCCCGTAAATTGATTTTCGAAGGGAAATACAACTTCCTTACACTTCTGATGAAGATATGCTGTGAGCAATTTTTTTTTTTTCAAAAGTAAAGCTTCCCTTTTTCAGTTTTTGTCCTAAAACTTTTTGGCCTCCTCTCGTAGTGAATACATTTAACTGTCAGCCTCACTGCAGTCACTGCTTGACTATATGTAATATCCGCCATTCATTAACAAACATTTATTCTATCATTAATATGAAATTTAAATCCAGCTAATACAAGAAATTGATTTTCACAAATTAGATCAAGCGAAATAAGCAATTTAGAGAACAGCGAAATAACAGTGCCTACTCCAGACCTGGAATAGAAACTAGAATCCAATAATACGACATTTTGAGTCCCTTCAAAATGGCGGGGAAATTAACTTCATCTTTTTTTTTAAGTTGTCTATGGTTGTCCAAGGAATTTATTTATCAAGCTTTTAAGGGTAGTAAACGATTTTATGTAGCTTTTATCCTTCAGTCGCATTCCTTTGAGTACAGTTTTAAACTTTTTAATTCATACAGCACTGTTTTTTTTTTATTTTCTATTTTTTTACACCGATGCTTTTTCAGAGCATTTTATTCCCGATATTGTACATTTTTTATAGGCTAAATAAAAATTAATCTTTTTCTTAACCATTTAACAGTGACCCTCCAAAATCATGAATGCATGCGAAGATATACAATGGCTGCCGAACGACGGTGTAAACCAAAGACTGAATTTTTAGGGATGATGATTGGGAAGGCAATGGCGGGTACTGCGACAGAGTCTTCTGTTTGTTGGTAAGTTAATGTTTGTTTAAAGCCCCTTTTACACTGGACGGCGTCCTTTGTGCGTCCCTTAGCACGGCCCCTTTTGAGAGTAAAGAACGAACTTTACGTGCCAACTGGCCGACCATAGAGCATTCATTCTGCAACCGAAGCGATGCTTGTGCCTCCTTTCTACGACCACAGCGATGCCAGTTTCATGGTCGCACAAAGGACGCAGAAAGGACGCCGCCCAGTGTAAAGGAGGTTTTGATTTCTACATTATTCTTGATATTCTGCGGTTCAGTTCAACGTTTTTGATAATTGATGATGTTTTGATGTGAAAGTCTTAAGCTAGATAAAAAGATAAAAGTGAAGTCGAAACTCCAAGTAATATCATAGCATCGTTTGCGTTTGCCCCTGGACTTAGCTATCCTGCTAATCACATATGCCTATCTTAACCCCAGTGTTTTTTTTTCAGGGCCATGAGACGCCTTGTAAAGTGCCACATAAAAGTCGTTACAAAGAAATGTGACGAGGAATTTGCCAACTTTATCAAGAATACGTTGGTCGACTCGCTGTCAAAGGCGATGCCCGGTATTTCGTGCTCGGTCCCCAACTCAACTACATAAAGGTGGCACATATGCACATTGTCCTTTCATTGAAATCATATTAAAATGATATTATTTAAATGTATAATTACATTTGTATGTATTATATATATATATATATATATATATATATATATATATATAGCAAGAACAGGGTCATCCCCACACATCAGATTATTCCTCAGCCTGGCAGATTTCAGGAGAGACTGATCAACAGGAAGTGATCTGTTAGAGCAGCTGACAATTTATGCAGGACGTATGTGAGTGTTTCATGTGCCGCGGAGGCCATTTGGAGCATATTTTGGAAAGAACACAACATTAAGACAAAGCTACCAAAATAACTGAAACTTTGGGGAATGATCGTACACAGACTGAAGTTTAGGTCCAGCAAATATCTTGAATTATGTATTTAAAATGCAAATTTTCAGACCTAATTATTACGTAAATGTTATGACTCAACAACATTTACTACAAATGCTATCTACTAAATACATGTCATTTCCTTTATTAGAGAGACGTTACAATTAATGTGATCGTCACAAATCTCGAATTATCGATATTTTGAGTGTGTGAACAAGGAGAAATAAATAATAGTAGAAGCGTTTTAAAATACAATGTATGTAGTTTGTCATGTTCATGAAATGATTTAATTTATTGTAATGAGGAGATATACAGTAACTGTCACCACCACCACATTAGCGTTTTTTATTTTATTTTATTTATTTTTATTTTTTTTACAATCGATTCATCGTAGAATCCATTTGTTGATAAGGTACTTCCACAACACACACGCGCGCGCTCTCTCTCTCTTTCTCTCTCTCTCTCACACACACACATACACACACACACACACACACACACATTCTCTCTCTCTCTCTCTCTCTCTCTCTCACACACACACAGCCACAGTGAGGTCCTCAGACAGAAATAATGGCTACATATCCAGTTAACGTCGAATTTTGGGAAAGTATGGGAAAAAAAGTTAAAAACCGCACAGGCATCCTGATAATGGAAGGGTTTTGACTGACCTGCGATTCTCGGAGTGTTACTTAAACTTACAGAATAAAAGTTTCTCGTTGTCTCAGAAACTCCGGGTAATTGACATGCACTCCTCATGTCCAATATCCATAACATTAATACTCTCCATTGTTAACATTTCCTCAATTTCTCAACAAACCTTGTAAAATATAAACAGCTATAACTGTCTGTTATCTCTTATTACTGTAATTGCAGATGCACTTTTATTACTTATTTATTTATATGGGATATCTACGAAAATGAACGCTCGAGTATCGCAGTACATCTTTTCACTTGAACGAACTTTTTTCTCGATAATTCTTAACGATTTTTTAAAAATATCAAACGGATCTATATAAGGAGAAACAGTGAGTGTACTCGTGGCAGGCGAAGCAAGGCTCGAGTCCGATTTTCAAGCTGGGTCGAGTCAAAGACAACCTCATTGAAAAAAAAAAACACACACACACAAATGGAGCTGTTGTGTGCCTGGCCATAAAAACATTGATAGTAAGCAATTGACTTATTAACATGTAAGCTCAGTGTTCGACAACTTACGTTGTGTGGTCGTCAGGGAGATGTGAAAGGATGCCAGTGACCACTCAGACTTAAAACAATATTAAAATGTGTATTATTGCAGTTTTCAATTGAGTATTAAGGGGATAAAGACGTATAAATCAGAAATATTTAATTTTTATCTTAATGTCTTTTTTATTTTAATTTTTGTTTTTTTCTCCACTCATGCTACTGGCATCAGAGTATTGATAACCCAAAGCCGTGAAGAGAGGTGCCCGCTTATAATTATTACCTATACCAGTAGACCTTTTATATGCAAAAAATATTCATTTGTTTCTACTGCCTAGTATAAGTAAATCAAGATTTTTTCATTTGACCTAGTGCTGCTTTCTTTCGTTTCGTAAAATAACAATAACTTGTTTTTCATTTCTCAGAATAAATACTCAGTTGATAAAAAATGTGTTTCAAAGTACTGAGGTGGCTGTAGGCACGAAGTCCAGTGTATTTTCAATTGGCTCACTACAATTCACTGCAACCAAAACAATCATGCTCCCTCAGGCTGCCTCGAAAATGCAGTCACCCTACGCCCTATTACATTACCCACATTTTGGATCAGTGTTTGTATACGCACGTACTATAGTGGCCTGCGAGAAGTTCACTACTACCTGTACCGGTTTAACGGACATCATGGCCATTATAATTTTGGGGAGAAGGTATGTTGCTCAGAAATTGTCATCAAATATGCCTGTACATTTCGAAGTCACTGCTTAGTACTTATTACTCTTATCTTAAAATAAAATGATAAACAGAATAATCAAAATGAAAAATAGTAAATAAAATGTATATGTCAATAATATATAATAATCAATTTTGCGCATCACTATCAAACACCACCCCTATGAACAAGTTGACAAGGAACGCCACCATGTGACTATATACCAACTAAAGGTATAAAAGCGCAGAATTTCGAAATTTCGTTCATTCTACGCAGACAGATCAGGAGCAACAAGAAGGATGCCATTTACTGCGCCCCGTATCAAGCAATAAGGACACAGGACTCGCGTTTCTCCGAATCTATTCCTCATCCCAAGTCGACGCATCGCTCATCGGAGTCGTCTGGACGGTGGATTCGACATTTCTCTAAGCTGGCCAGCTAAAACCTTCGCATCTCTCCACGAGGAATCGTCGCTCAGGAATCTTCGCAGGATACGTCATCGGCTTTCTGCTGTTGTGGGCTTTATTTTTGTAGTGTCATTGCATTTATTTCCATGCATTCCAGGTTTCTTCTATTACAGGTCCAGGAAGCAGAGTGCTGACATAGGTAGGCAAAGTTATTAATCCGTTTTTCTTTCTTTTACCAGAAGTCCATTATGTCGATTCTCGATAGAGCTCCCACTGACAACTGCAAGGAGAAGAGGGCCACATCTACACGTCGGTCAATCCTTGGTGCCAGCGAGTCCTGCCAGGTCCGTCTCAGCGAGGTGGCTGCATTAGGGAAGCGTCCAGCGAGAAAACCCTTAAAGGTAAGCCTGAGTGCAGAGTGCTGACATATGTAGGAAAAGTCATTAATTAATTTTTTACTTTCTGTTAACAGAACTCGATTATGGCGATTCTCGCTAGAGCTACCACTGGCAACTGCAAGGAGAAGAGACCCACATCTACACTTCAGCTACGTTCATCAATCCATGGTGACAGCGAGTCCTGCCACGTCCTGTCTATAAGGTGGCTGCAATGAGGAAGCGTCCAGCGAGTCCTGCCATGGTGTGTCAACGAGGTGGCTGCATCGGGGAAGTGTCCAGCGAGTCCTGCCTTGGTCTGTCTACGAGATGGTTAACAGAACTCGATTATGGCGATTCTCTCTAGAGCTACCACTGACAACTGCAAGGAGAAGAGACCCACATCTACACTTCAGCTACGTTCATCAATCCATGGTGGCAGCGAGTCCTGCCACGTCCTGTCTATGAGGTGGCTGCAATGAGGAAGCGTCCAGCGAGTCCTGCCATGGTCTGTCTACGAGATGGCTGCATTGGGGAAAGCGTCCAGCGAGTCCTGTCATGGTCCGTCTACAAGATGGTTGCAATGAGGAAGCGTCCAAGGCATGTGGTGTTTCCCTCAGATGGAAAACCTTTAAAGGTAAGCCTGACTGCAGAGTGTTCACATAGGTAGAAAAAGTCATTAATTCTATTTTCTTTCTGTTTCGATAGAGCTCCCACTGACAAGTGCAAGGAGAAGAGGGCCACATCTACACTTCAGCTACGTCCATCAACCCTTTGTGTCAGCGAGTCCTGCCACGTCCTGTCTATGAGGTGGCTGCAATGGGGAAGCGTCCAGCGAGTCCTGCCATGGTCTGTCTACGAGGTGGCTGCAATGGAGAAGCATCCCAGGCATATGGTGTTTCACAGAGATGGAAAACCCATATAGGTAAGCCTGACTGCAGAGTGCTAACAAAGGTAGGAAAAGTCATTAATCCGTTTTTATTTCTGTTAACAGAATACCCTTAAGTGTAAGCCTGACTGCAGAGTGCTGACATATCTAGAAAAGTCATTAATCCATTTTTTCTGTTTAAAAGACATATGTTGGAAAAATCAATAATCCGTTTTTTTCTTTCTGTTAACAGAACTAGATTATGGCTATTATCGATAAAGTTCCCATTGACAACTGCAAGGAAAAGAGGGCCACATCTACATTTAGATCAACCCTTAGTGCCAGCAAGTCCTGCCATGGTCTGTCTACGAGGTGGCTGCATCGGGGAAGCGTCCAGCGAGTCCTGCCAAGGTCTGTCTACGAGGTGTCTGCATCGGGGAAGCGTTCAGCAAGTCCTGCCATGGTCTGTCTTCGAGGTGGCTGCATCGGAGAAGCCATGTGTCGTTCACTGAGATGGAAAACCCTTAAAGGTAACCCGTGTTATTGGGGTGAGAAATAGACTTAAATGATTTGCCATAAGGTTTTCGCCTTACTGGCTATTGGACCTAAACTTTCCTAAAATCTTTTGGTCTAAATCAGCATTCACTGGTCCGAATACAAATTTCAATGAATTTGGATTGTATTGTATTTGAATATAGATTAAAAATTTTAAGACCTTGGCATTTTTAGAATTACGATATAACATAAAAAAAACTAAATCAAATCAAAAGCTGTTTTGAAAACTTCGAAAAAATCTTATGGTCTTAACACTATATTCATACATTCTGAAAAATCTACTTGTCCGAACAATAATTAGTATGTCGCAGTCATTGATTACACAGAAAATAATAGAAATATTGATACAACAAAGTGTTGGTAATTCAATTAACATTCTTAATAATAATTGGAATGTGTTACCGTTTTAGAGAACAAAGGAAAAGGAGATGAGACCCTGAAAAATCGCAACGTGAAAACAAAGCGGCTGTACAGCAAGAAGTACAGCGACCTGATAGTGCTGGGTTTGCCTTGGAACAGCACAGAAGATGACATGAAGTCTTACTCTTCAGTCAACATGGCACAGGTACTCATTGCTACTCATTCAGATCACTGGGTCCCTTGAAAAGTATTTTAAGTTAGTCTTTACTTTTAGACGAAAAGGATTAAAATGGAGCAATCCAGGTATTACTAGTAGCAAATGACAGCACTTTTGTTCTTGTCATAAAACTTTGTAGACATTTGTTTTCTATTTACAACTTATTCAAGGAAATTCTTAGTCCAGACATTTAAGAATCCAAAAGCTCTTTTAATTTGTCACAAACTTGAAAAAAATCACTCGCGCAAAATATTTTGACTTCCTATCGGCCAAATTTCAGATTTTCATCAGACCCAGTGCAACACATGTGGCGTTGTCACTGGTCTAGAATACTCGGAGCTACAACTCCCAACCTCACCCTAAGTGCTGCGGTTGTGGTACCAAGAGGCCATCGTATAGGTGAGCATGTATTTTCACTTGTTTATATTGTTTAGATCCTTAGGCGTTTTCGTGATTCATATGCCCTCCTTTGTAGCTCTTATTCTCCAGTCACTTTTTTTATTGAAGAATCTTCGCACTTTCTTTAATCATAATGCAATTTTCTTGTGTTGTGTTATAGAAGTAAAATAAAAAAAAGCAATTTAAAATAAAATAAAATAAAAAGTAGTCATATTCAGAACCATAGCATTATGAAATATTAAAATACTAGTACGAGTATTAACGGTGTGTAAAAACTGATCTTTGTTGTAATTACTGGAAGCTTTTAATTTCTTTTCATACTTTACATTACGTTTCATTTGTAGGCTACGAAAGGGCAGTTTTCCAGAAATAATGACCGAACGCAGAAACCAATCCTCGCCTAAAAGTGCAACACTATATGTCGCTAGCAATGAGCCCCTGTAGCCACTTTCATTGATGACCGGACATCCTAGCAGTCTTCGTTTTAAGGACACAGCTTGTCTGCAAAAAATTAGAGAATGTGGAATGGTAATGAAGAGCGATATACTGAATGTAAGAGGAATACTGGTACAACCTAATAATGCACTCAAGTCTTTTGGATATTGAGAATTTTTGCTGTTCATGGGTCACAGATGAGTCGAGTGCAATTGCATTTAGTGAGTTTTTTTCACTTATGACAGTGAAACGTCTTTTGTCAATAGCTTAAGAGAAATCTGAAGTTCAGGATGCTCATTTATAATTCCATGAATAATCAATTGAATAAGATGAATTGTGGTTCTGTATGAAAATTTTAAGTCTGCTTCTACAGTGATTATAATAATTGTTTTAAAATTTAATATTGAATATCCAGTTGCTTTATCCACATTCTAAATGCAGATGGGTTTTCGCTCAAACTTTGGTATCACCACCACTTATGGTCGTCTGTGTTTTATTTCAATCTTAGTGATGTAGTCATTTTTCAAATATGTGCTGTTGATGATGTGGAGTTGTTCGTCAGTATAGCGTTTGAGAAGATCATAATCCGCACACTAACCTCAACTAACCCTCACATCTTTGTAAAATCCGACTTCATGTAAATGCTTTTACATGAAGAGATTTTACATTGATAGGTTGTGCAAAATCTATAATGAAATATTTTACGTTTGAGAAAATATTTCATTATATTTTTTGTACAGTCTGCTCCTCATGAGGGATGGCTGGAAGCGTTCAGGCATCTCTCAAGATAGGGGAGTGCACATTACTAATATCACTAATATTATGATTTTCTCAAGGGTTATAGTTGACAAATAAATCCAATTCATCACATATGCACCCTTTTCTCCGGATCAAAAAATTCATATTGAAATTTACATGGACGGCCATAAAGTGTAATGTGAGACCTGAAATATTCCAAAGCAAGCTTGCTTTAATCTTTATCATATGTATCATGCAGGTACTGTCATGTAGTTGCGATTTCAGGGCAAAATTACATTTGAGAAACTTATTTTAAAACCAGTTATTTGTCAAAGTCAAGTTTATGTCTGGGTAATAATCGTATTATATTTATTATCATTATTAGAAATGACTATATTCAAGTTTTGGTGGATGCTCTCAGTTGTAAAAGGGTTGAGTCACTTTATTTATGACTTCACCCCCTAGATAAAGTTAAAATTAGTCTCGGTTTAATTGTGTTAAGACTCCAGTGAATGTGTATTGGTTTTCAATACCTCTTTCTGTAGAATTACATGCACTTTGGTAAATTCTTGTGCTTCAGCTTGTCAACCATTGTACTGTATATAGAGCATAGTTTGTAGTCACGAGAACAAGTTCATTCAGTTGCACCATGCTGTTTAAAACGGGACGATATTTATGAACTGTAAGGCGTTGTGCCAATATTATGTTATAAAGACTGAAGTATCCGGGCGTGGGCACTTTCCCGGCATTCCCCACGAAGGGTTTAGACGGGTTTTTCCCCACGGCCCGAGAGAATTGGGTTCTACCATTTATTGATTCATTGCGTTTACATGATTCATTAATGATTACTAAAGTAATTTTGAAATTGAATGTTATTGTATTTAGAAGTTGAATAAAATTATATTTTCTAATTTTTTCTTTTTATTAAAAGTAGTGTACAGATGGCAAAATAATCACCAGACTTACAAATTAATTTTAATAGAGTTGCATGCATATGCGCGCGGCTTGTTTAATTATCGATTAGTCGAAATTCTTTTCATTTGCTCCTTATCTCACTAAAACTTAAGATTTGTCGATTTCTGCCAAGTAGATTTTTTCCATAAAACCAGGCAATGTCCAGGTAATAAAACTGATTTTTGGTTTTGGAAATAAAGCTGCGGTGTTGCGTTACCTTTTTCTCCGGGAGTAACTCGAGCAGATACCTAGGCTTTCCTTAGTCGGATTAGAGCCCCTAGCAACGACTATCTTAAAGAAATCTATCACGCTGTGGATGTAAGAATCCAGCACCTCTTGATGTTAAAGAAGGGGTACCTTATATATAGGGGCGGATCCAGGATTTCCTAGAGGGGCTTCGTTTTTCTTGATCCTCACACAAAAAAAAAGAAGAAAAAAAGAACTTTTAAGTCATGGAACGATTCGAATTAAGCATTAAATAAATTAATTATAAATTAATATTTTGTCGCATACTCGATTGACAAACCACATCTAAGATGATCTTACGCCATAATCAGCTATGGTTGTGTTAAGAGAGGCATTAATAGACAAGACAGTCGAATGAAAAGATTGAAATTAGGTCGATGACATTGAAAGTCAAAGGGCCCATTTTCAAAATGATTTTGGGTACTTCTTACTCTTAGTAGAAAATTCCCGTTTAAATATAAAATTCTGCATATTTCAAGAAGACTTATTACCGTTTACATCCACACAAAGACAGCCAGTTTGGACATTTGATTCCACCCGCGCTTTACCCGTCTGAGAAACTTATAATGTTCGTCTAGCCCCCTTCCCCCCATCCGCTATTGGCCTTGAGACTAAACTGTGGTTTACGAAATTAATTCTACATCCAATTTATTATGAAATTATTTTGACGAAATCGAAATAACCAGTTAATAACTATAATATTTTTCACAAACTGATGGGTAATCCAGGTCGGAAATTCACAATTTATTAAACATGTACCGACTTGACGTTTCATGCAGAATATTCAGCCTATTTCCTTTTCAATTACAATCTCGTCAATATTTCATACTGAATGTTAAATCGATATTTCAATGGAGGGATGATATTATGAAATCGCAATTTAAAGAGACCCTTGTAACTTGTTTTGGTCAACCCGTCAAATTTGGAGTTCCATTCTCATATTTAGACGCAGTATTCACAGCATATTTCCACGCCGATACACGATGACTTTATTACCAAAACGATGGGAGACAAACCGAGAATCTTCAAAAATAAAAAACATATTTAGGAACGGTCCCTTTAATTTATCATTGTTGATAATTGAATTCAAATTGCGTTTATAATAACAAATGAGTGGCCCTGAGTGAAACGGAAATTAATGAGGAGATAATCATTATTAGTTTAAAGGTATAAAAGCATTGGGTCTTGTCCATATCCAAATCGTTCCTGCAGAATATAGAATTCAAGAGCAACATGGGCTCCGCTACTGTTTTAGGATTTGCGTTTCTGGTATCACTGTGCAACGCTGGGGGTAAGTTTTCCGAAGGAGGTTTAAGTTCTTTTGTTTTCTCGCAATTTGATAAATTTCTGACTGCGTTTTGATTTGCAACCTCATCACGAAGCGCTAGTGAGGGCATGTTTTCTGGAAAACGAGATCTATAAGAGACTGTAACACAGTCTCTCATTGTTTGGGCTCTATTCTCCCTACCACTGAGAGACCGACAAACGGGCTCCACCCCAAGTGTGTGTATTCCTTTTGAGACAAAATTTCTTGATTTTTCCACCTGTTTTCTTTAAAAAAATTTCCAGCAAAATATTTAACCCTGTTACAAGAGTAAAACCAACTTTCGACATCAGACTTTTTTAAGCAACATTCCAATAGACGCGTATATATGTACGCTATATATATAATGACAAAAAAGGAGAGTAAGAAGAATTCTATTAAAAGCATAGCAACCAAAAAGTGGAAAGTATACCAAAATGGTAGTGCAAATATTTTTTTTTCTAAAAATGTTTATACATTAAGATAAAAATAAGCACACGCTTCTAAATCCAGTTAACGAAAACAAAATAAATATTGCAAGAGATTGGCTATCAGATAATTAAAGATCTCACCATGAAAAACATAAATTTTTTATTGAAATATATGGATGGATGAATACTTGAATGAGTTGGAAGTCATGAAATCAAATAAATAATAAAATAGCTGGTGCCTTGGTTATTCCGTGTTACCTTTTAGTGGTGAAGCGTTCAGGAACTTGCACCCCTCTAGATCTTCAAGGGTGTATGCAAGATCTCATTGATTATACCCAAAGTAAAGCAATGTCCTTGGAAGCGATGCCTGGCAATTATACGCCCTCAGCTCAAGACCTGAAAGAAATCTGCAAGTAAGTGTTGGAATTTTGGTACTTTTTTTTAATAACGAGGGTTCTAATATAACTGTATGCCTATCTAAAAGCAGCAGAGATTTAAAAAAATTAAAGTATTATTTATTTATTACAACATTTGATTGTCTATCTGTCTGTTTGTTTGTCTGTGTGTCTGTCTATCTCTCCCTGTCTGTCTGCCTGTCTGTCTGTCAGCCTATCTGTCCGTTTGCCGGTGTGACGGGAATAGTAGTTCTCTGGGACCGTAGACCGTTACCCATTACTTTATATAGGTAACATTCGTCCCATATACTAACCCCAATACTCTGACTAACCCTAACCTATACTAATCATATGGGACCCCGGACGTCCATTCCCAGGACTACCACTCCTTTAACACCGGTCTGTATATTATCGTCATTATTATTATATTTTTCCTCCTTTTATTTTCTTTAGCATTTACCCGAGGGTTATTGAATGCATCGAAGAGGTAGCGAGCAGAGATTCGTGCGATCCGCAAGTTGCTAGGCTTTTCAGAGGGACGGCAGAGAGCTTGCAATCCAGTGTTAATGCATCATGTGGGCTGCTAGAGAGAAACTGTAAGTCTCTCTCTCTCTCTTTCTCTCTCTCTTTCTCTTTCTCTCTCTCTCTCTCTCTCTCTCTCTCTCTCTCTCTGAGGGTCCGTTTGCTATTTCCGTTACGAGTGAAGGTCACTTTTATTTCCTGAGATGCGTGAAACACTCATTTTATTTAGCATGATTCGTGAAGCACTCTATTTCCGCTACTCATGAATTCGGCTTTTTAATCTCCGCCCTTTGTGAAGCGAAATCACTATACAACGGCGATTCGTGGTTTTCAGGATTTTCGACGCGCACTTTCAGTAAGGTATGAATAAATTTTATTAAATGTGATTTGTGAATGTAGATTCTATATCTTGGAACTGTGATCACTACCTTCCCCCCCCCCCCCCCCAATGGGACCCTCCTCTCTCTCTCTCTCTCTCTCTCTCTCTCTCTCGAAATAATGTACATAGTAATGGCCCCTAATGGACGCTACATTGCTGAGAAGAACATTTGATAAGAAGTCGATTCGTGCCCTCTAACAAAGCAAGTTAAAACCTGGCGCCAAAAAATCCCGAGAATCCTCCCGTAAATTGACTTTCGAAGGAGAAAACAGCTTCCTTACACTTCTAATGAAGTTATGTTGAGAACTTATTTTTATTTTTGTATTGGTATTTGTCCTAAAACTTTCTGGCCTCCTCTCGTATTAAATACATGTAACTGTCAGCTTCATATGCAGTTACTGCTTGATTATATCTAATATCCGCCATTCATCAATAAACATTTATTCTTTCATTAATATGAAATTAAAATCCAACTTATACAAGAAATTGGTTTTCACAAATTTGATCAAGCGAAATAAGCAATTTAAAGAACAGAGAAATAACAGTGCCTACTCCAGACCTGGAAAGGAACTAGAATCCATTAGTACGACATTTTGAGTCCCTTCAAAATGGCGGGGAAATTAACTTCATCTTTTTTTAAGTTGTCTATGGTTGTCCAAGGAATGTATTTATCAAGCTTTTAAGAGTAGTAAACAATTTTATGTAGCTTTTATCCTTCAGTAGCATTCCTTTGAGTACAGTTTTAAACTTTTAAATTCATACAGAACTCATGTTTTTTTTTTTTATTTTCTATTTTTTTTTAAATCGATGCTTTTTCAGAGCATTTTATTCCCGATATTGTATATTTTTTATAGCCTAAATAAAAATTAATCTTTATCTTAACCATTTTACAGTGACCCTCCCAAATCAGGAATGTATGCAAAGATATACAATGGCTGCCGAACGAAGGTGTAAACCAAAGACTGAATTTTTAGGAATGATGATAGGGAAGGCAATGGCGGGTACTGCGACAGAGTCATCCGTTTGTTCGTAAGTTAATGTTTGTTTAAAGCCCCCTTTACACTGGACGGCGACCTTTGTGCGTCCCGTAGCACGGCCCCTTTTGAGAGTAAAAAAAAAAATACTTTACGTGCCAACTGGCCGACCATAGAGCATTCATTCTGCAACCAAAGCGATGCTTGTGCCTCCTTTCATCGACCACAGCGATGCCAGTTTCATGGTCGCACAAAGGACGCAAAAAGTACGCCGTCCAGTGTAAAGGGGGTTTTAATTTCTACATTTTTTCTTGATATTCTGCGGTTCAGTTCAACGTTTTTGATAATTGATGTTGTATTGATGTGAAAGTCTTAAGCTGGATAAAAGATAAAATTGAAGTCGAAACTCCAAGTAATATTATAGCATCGTTTGCGTTTGCCCCTGGATTTAGTTATCCTATTAATCATATATGCCTATCTTAACCCCAGTGTTTTCTTTTTTTCCAGGGCCATGAGACGCCTTGTAAAGTGCCACATAAAAGTCGTTACGAAGAAATGTGACGAGGAATTTGCCAACTTTATCAAGAATACGTTGGTCGACTCGCTGTCAAAGGCGATGCCCGGTATTTCGTGCTCGGTCCCCAACTCAACTACATAAAGGTGGCACATATGTACATCGTCCTTTCATTGAAATCATATTAAAATGATTTTATTTAAATGTATAATTATATTTGTATGTATCATATATATATAGCAAGAACAGGGTCACCCCCACACATCAGATTATTCCTCAGCCTGGCAGATTTCAGGAGAGACTGATCAACAGGAAGTGATCTGTTAGAGCAGCTGACAATTTATGCAGGACGTATGTGAGTGTCTCATGTGCCGCGGAGGCCATTTGGAGCATATTTTGGAAAGAACACAACATTAAGACAAAGCGACCAAAATAACTGAAACTTTGGGGAATGATTGTACACAGACTGAAGTTTAGGTCCAGCAAATTTCTTGAATTATATATTTAAAATGCAAATTTTCAGACCTAATTATTACGTAAATGTTATGACTCAACAACATTTACTACAAATGCTATCTACTAAATACATGTCATTTCCTTTATTAGAGAGACGTTACAATTAATGTGATCGTTACAAATCTCGAATTATCGATATTTTGAGTGTGTGAACAAGAAGAAATAAATAATAGTAGAAGCGTTTTACAATACAATACAATGTATGTAGTTTGTCATGTTCATGAAATGATTTAATTTATTGTAATGAGGAGATATACAGTAACTGTCACCACCACCACATTAGCGTTTTTTTTATTTTATTTCATTTTTATTTTTTTTTACAATCGATTCATCGTAGAATCCTTTTGTTGATAGAGTACTTCCACAACACACACGCTCTCTCTCTCTCTCTCTCACACACACACACACATATTTGCTTTCTCTCTCTCTCTCTCACACACACACACACACACACACACACACACACACATATATTTGCTCTCTCTCTCTCTCTCTCTCTCTCACACACACACACACACACACACACACACACACAAACACACGCACACGCGCACACACACAGCCACAGTGAGGTCCTCAGACTGGAATAATGGCTACATGTCCAGTTAACGTCGAAATTTGGGAAAGTATGGGAAAAAAGTTAAAAACCGCACAGGCATCCTGATAATGGTAGGGTTTTGACTGACCTGCGATTCTCGGAGTGTTACTTAAACTTACAGAAAGAAAAGTTTCTCGTTGTCTCAGAAACTCCGGGTAATTGACATGCACTCCTCATGTCCAATATCCATAACATTAATACTCTCCATTGTTAACATTTCCTCAATTTCTCAACAAACCCTGTAAAATATAAACAGCTATAACTGTCTGTTATCTCTTATTACTGTAATTGCAGAGGTACTTTTATTACTTATTTATTTATATGGGATATCTATGAAAATGAACGCTCGAGTATCGCAGTACATCTTTTCACTTGAACAAACTTTTTTCTCGATAATTCTTAACGATTTTTTAAAAATATCAAACGGATCTATATAAGGAGAAACAGTGAGTGTACTCGTGGCAGGCGAAGCAAGGCTCGAGTCCGATTTTCAAGCTGGGTCGAGTCAAAGACAACCTCACTGAAAAAAAAAACACACACACACACACACAAATGGAGCTGTTGTGTGCCTGGCCATAAAAACATTGATAGTAAGCAATTGACTTATTAACATGTAAGCTCAGTGTTCGACAACTTAGGTTGTGTGGCCGTCAGGGAGATGTGAAAGGATGCCAGTGACCACTCAGATTTAAAACAATATTAAAATGTGTATTAGTGCAGTTTTCAATTGAGTATTAAGGGGATCATAAATCAGAAATATTTAATTTTAATTTTTATCTTAATGTCTTATTTATTTTTATTTTTGTTTTTTTTCTCCACTCATGCTACTGGCATCAGAGTATTGATAACCCAAAGCCATGAAGAGAGGTGCCCGCTTATAATTATTACCTATACCAGTAGACCTTTTATATGCAAAAAATATTCATTTGTTTCTACTGCCTAGTATATATAAATAAAGATTTTTTTTCATTTGACCTAGTGCTGCTTTCTTTCGTTTCTTAAAATCACAATAACTTGTTTTTCATTTCTCAGAATAAAAACTCAGTTGATAACAAAATGTGTTACGGAGTACTGAGGTGGCTGTAGGCACGAAGTCCAGTGTATTTTCAATTGACTCACTACAATTCACTGCAATCAAAACAATCATGCTCCCTCAGGCTGCCTCGAAAATGCAGTCACCCTACGCCCTATTACATTACCCACATTTTGGATCAGTGTTTGTATACGCACGTACTATAGTGGCCTGCGAGAAGTTCACGGCTACCTGTACCGGTTTAACGGACATCGTGGCCATTATAATTTTGGGGAGAAGGTATGTTGCTCAGAAATTGTCATCAAATATGCCTGTACATTTCGAAGTCACTGCTTAGTACTTATTACTCTTATCTTAAAATAAAATGATAAACAGAATAATCAAAATAAAAAATAGTAAATAAAATGTATATGTCAATAAGATATTATCATCAATTTTGCGCATCACTATCAAACACCACCCCCTATGAACAAGTTGACCAGGAACGCCACCATGTGACTATATACCAACTAAAGGTATAAAAGCGCGAAATTTTGAAATTTCGTTCATTCAACGCAGACAGATCTGGAGCAACAAGAAGGATGCCATGTACTGCGCCCCGTATCAAGCAATAAGGACACAGGACTCACGTTTCTCCGAATCTTTTCCTCATCCCAAGTCAACGCATCGCTCACAGGAGTCGTCTGGACGGTGGATTCGACGTTTCTCTAAGCTGGCCAGCTAAAACCTTCGCTTCTCTCCACGAGGAATCGTTGCTCAGGAATCTTCGCAGGATACGTCATCGGCTTTCTGCTGTTGTGGGCTTTATTTTTGTAGTGTCATTGCATTTATTTCCATGCATTCCAGGTTTCTTCTATTCCAGGTCCAGGAAGCAGAGTGCTGACATAGGTAGGCAAAGTCATTAATCCGTATTTCTTTCTTTTACCGGAAGTCCATTATGGCGATTCTCGATAGAGCTCCCACTGACAACTGCAAGGAGAAGAGGGCCACATCTACACGTCGGTCAATCCTTGGTGCCAGCGAGTCCTGCCAGGTCCGTCTCTACGAGGTGGCTGCATTAGGGAAGCGTCCAGCGAGTCCTGCCATGGTCTGTCTACAAGATGGCTGCAATGGGGAAGCGTCCAAGGCATATGGTGTTTCACTGAGATGGAAAACCCATTAAGGTAAGACTGACTGCAGAGTGCTGACATAGATAGGAAAAGTCGTTATTTTTTTTTCTGTTAACAGAAAACCTTTAAAGGTAAGCCTGAATGCAAAATGCTGACATATAGAGGAAAATTCATTAATCCATTTTTTATTACTGTTAACAGAAATATGTAGAAAAAGTTATTAATCCGTGCAGAGTAGTGACATATGTACATTGTATGAAAAGTCATTAAGCCGTTTTTCTTTCTGTTAACAGAACTCGATAAAGGTGATTCTCGATAGAGCTCCCACTGACAACTACAAGGAGAAATGGGTCACATCTACAATTCAGCTACTTCGATCAATCCTAAGTGCCAGCGAGTCCTGCCATGATTTGTGTCTACGAGGTGGCTCCATTGGGGAAGAGTCCCAGGCATATCGTGTTTCAATGAGATGGAAAACCCTTAAAGGTAAGCCTGACTGCAGAGTGCTAACATGGGTAGAAAAAGTCATTAATCCGCTTTTATTTCTGTTAACAGACATGTGTAGGAAACGTCATTAATCTGTTTCTTCTTTCTGTTAACAGAACTCGAATGTGGTGATTCTCGGTAAAACGCCCATTGACAACTACAAGGAGAAGAGGGGCACATCTACATACAGTAATCCTTGGTGCCAAAGTGACCTGCCATGGTCTGTCTACGAGGTGACAATAATGGGAAAGCGTTCCAGACATATGGTGATTCACTGAGATGGAAAACCCTCAGAGGTAAGACTGACTGCAGAGTACTAACATGGGTAAAGAAAGTCACTAATCCGTTTTTATTCCTGTAAACAGAAAACCCTTAAGAGTGCTGACATATGTAGGAAAAGTCATTAATTAATTTTTTACTTTCTGTTAACAGAAATATGTAGGAAAAGTCATAATCCGTTTTTTTTTCTGTTAACAGAACTCGATTATGGCGATTCTCACTAGAGCTACCACTGACCACTGACAACTGCAAGGAAAGGAGACCCACATCTACACTTCAGCTACGTCCATCAACCCTTGGTGCCAGCGAGTCCTGCCACGTCCTGTCTACGAGGTGGCTGCATCGGGGAAGCGTCCAGCGAGTCCTGCCATGGTCTGTCAATGAGGTGGCTGCATCGGGGAAGCGTCCAGCTAGTCCTGCAATGGTCTGTCTACAAGATGGTTGCAATGAGGAAGCGTCGACGGCATGTGGTGTTTCCCTGAGATGGAAAACCTTTAAAGGTAAGCCTGACTGCAGAGCGTACACATAGGTAGAAAAAGTCATTAATTCTTTTTTCTTTCTGTTTCGATAGAGCTCCCACTGACAAGTGCAAGGAGAAGAGGGCCACATCTACACTTCAGCTACGTCCATCAACCCTTGGTGCCAGCGAGTCCTGCCACGTCCTGTCTATGAGGTGGCTGCAATAGGGAAGCGTCCAGCAAGTCCTGCCATGGTCTGTCTACGAGGTGGCTGCATCGGGGAAGCGTCCAGCGAGTCCTGCCAAGGTCTGTCTACGAGGTGGCTGCAATGGAGAAGCATCCCAGGCATATGGTGTTTCACAGAGATGGAAAACCCATATAGGTAAGCCTGACTGCAGAGTGCTAACATAGGTAGGAAAAGTCATTAATCCGTTTTTATTTCTGTTAACAGAAAACCCTTAAGTGTAAGCCTGACTGCAGAGTGCTGACATATCTAGAAAAGTCATTAATCCATTTTTTTTCTGTTAAAAGAAATATGTTGGAAAAATCAATAATCCGTTTTTTCTTTCTGTTAACAGAACTAGATTATGGCTATTATCGATAAAGCTCCCATTGACAACTGCAAGGAAAAGAGGGCCACATCTACATTTAGATCAACCCTTAGTGCCAGCAAGTCCTGCCATGGTCTGTCTACGAGGTGGTTCCATTGGGGAAGCGTCCCAGGAATATGTTGTTTCACCGAGATGGAAAACCCTTAAGGGTAAGCCTGACTCTAGAGTGCTGACATATGTAGGAAAGAAATTAATCCGTTTTTATTTCTGTTAACATAAACTCTTAAGGGTAAGCCTGAATGCAGAGTACTGAAATATGATGAAAAGTCATTAATCCAATTTTTTATTTCTGTTAACAGAACTCGATTATGGCGATTCTCACTAGAGCTACCACTGACAACTGCAAGGAAAAGAGAGCCACATCTACACTTCAGCTACTTCCATCAATCCTTGGTGCCAGCGAGTCCTGCCACGTCCTGTCTATGAGGTGGCTGCAATGGGGAAGCGTCCAGCGAGTCCTGCCATGGTCTGTCTACGAGGTGGCTGCATCGGGGAAGCATCCAGCGAGTCCTGCCAAGGTCTGTCTACGAGGTGGCTGCATCAGGGAAGCGTCCAGCGAGTCCTGCCATGTTCTGTCTACGAAGTGTCTGCATCGGGGAAGCGTCCAGCGAGTCCTGCCATGGTCTGTCTTCGAGGTGGCTGCATCGGAAAAGCGTCCAGCGAGTCCTGCAATGGTTTGTCTACGAGGTGGCTGCATCGGGGAAGCGTCCAAGCCATGTGGTGTTTCACTGAGATGGAAAACCCTTGAAGGTAACCCGTGTTATTGGGGTGAGAAATAGACCTAAATGATTTGCCATAAGCTTTTCGCCTTACTGGCTATTGGACCTAAACTTTCCTAAAATCTTTTGGTCTAAATCAGCATTCACTGGTCCGAATACAAATTTTAATGAATTTGGATTGTATTGTATTTGAATATAAATTAAAAATTTTAAGACCTTGGCATTTTTAGAATTACGATATAAGATAATAAACTAAATCAAATCAAAAGCTGTTTTGAAAACTTCGAAAAAATCGTATGGTCTTAACACTATACATTCATACATTCATTCATACATTCATACATTCTGAAAAATCTACTTGTCCGAACAATAATTAGTATGTCGCAGTCATTGATTACACAGGAAATAATAGAAATATTGATACAACAAAGTGTTGATAATTCAATTAACATTCTTAATAATAATTGGAATGTGTTACCGTTTTAGAGAACAAAGGAAAAGGAGATGAGACCCTGAAAAATCGCAACGTGAAAACAAAGCGGCTGGACAGCAAGAAGTACAGCGACCTGACAGTGCTGGGTTTGCCTTGGAACAGCACAGAAGATGACATGAAGTCTTACTCCTCAGTCAACATGGCACAGGTACTCATTGCTACTCATTCAGATCACTGGGTCCCTTGAAAAAAAGTATTTTAAGTTAGTCTTTACTTTTAGACGAAAAGGATTAAAATGGAGCAATCCAGGTATTACTGGTAGCAAATGACAGCACTTTTGTTCTTGTCATGAAACTTTGTAGACATTTGTTTTCTATTTACAACTTATTCAATGAAACTCTTAGTCCAGACATTTAAGAATCCAAAAGCTCTTTTAATTTGTCGCAAACTTGAAAAAAGTCACTCGCGCAAAATATTTTGACTTCCTATCGGCCAAATTTCAGATTTTCATCAGACCCAGTGCGACAGACGTGGCGTTGTCACTGGTCTAGAATACTCGGAGCTACTACCCCCAACCTCACCCTAAGTGCTGCGGTTGTGGTACCAAGAGGCCATCGTACAGGTGAGCATGTATTTTCACTTGTTTATATTGTTTAGATCGTTAGGCGTTTTCGTGATTCATATGCCCTCCTTTGTAGCTCTTATTCTCCAGTCACTTTTTTATTGTAGAATCTTCGCACTCTCTTTAATCATAATGCAATTTTCTTGTGTTGTGTTATAGAAGTAAAATAAAATAAAGCAATTTAAAATAAAATAAAATAAAAAAGTAGTCATACTAAGAACCATAGCATTATGAAATGTCAAAGTACTAGTATGAGTATTAACGGTGTGTAAAAACTGTTCTTTGTTGTAATTACTGGAAGCTTTCAATTGCTTTTCATACTTTACATTACGTTTCATTTGTAGGCTACGAAAGGGCAGTTTTCCAGAAATAATGACCGAACGCAGAAACCAATCCTCGCCTAAAAGTGCAACACTTAATGTCACTAGCAACGAGCCCCTGTAGCCACTTTCGTTAATCGGACGTCCTAGCAGTCTTCGTTTTAAGGACACGGCTTGTCTGCAAAAAATTAGAGAATGTGGAATGGTAACGAAGAGCGATATACTGAATGTAAGAGGAATACTGGTACAACCTAATAATGTACTCAAGTCTTTTGGATATTGAGAATTTTTGCTGTTCATGGGTCACAGATGAGTCGAGTGTAATTGCATTCAGTGATTTTTTTTTTCACTTATGACAGTGAAACGTCTTTTGTCAATAGCTTAAGAGAAAACTGAAGTTCAGGATGATCATTTATAATTCCATAAATAATCAATTGAATAAGATGAATTGTGGTTCTGTATGAAAATTTTAAGTCTGCCTCTACAGTGATTATAATAATTGTTGAAAAAATTTATATTGAATATCCAGTTGCTTTATCCACATTCTAAATGCAGATAGGTTTTCGCTCAAAAAACATTGGTATCACCCCCACTTATGGTCGTCTGTGTTTTATTTCAATCTTAGTGATGTAGTCATTTTTTCAAATTTGTGCTGTTGATGATGTGGAGTTGTTCGTCAGTATAGCGTTTGAGAAGATCATAATCGCACACTAATCTCAACTAACCCTCACATCTTTGTAAAATCCAACTTCATGTAAATGCTTTTACATGAAGAGGTTTTACATTGATAGGTTGTGCAAAATCTATAATGAAATATTTTACGTTTGAGAAAATATTTCATTATATTTTTTGTACAGTCTGCTCCTCATGAGGGATGGCTGGATGCGTTCAGGCATCTCTCAAGATAGGGGAGTGCACATTACTAATATCACTTATATTATGATTTTCTCAAGGGTTATAGTTGACAAATAAATCCAAATCATCACATATGCACCCTTTTCTCCGGATCAAAAAATTCATATTGAAATTTACATGGACGGCCATAAAGTGTAATGTGAGACCTGAAATATTCCAAAGCAAGCTTGCTTTAATCTTTATCATATGTATCATACAGGTACTGTCATGTAGTTGCGATTTCAGGGCAAAATTACATTTGAGAAACTTATTTTAAAACCAGTTATTTGTCAAAGTCGGGTTTATGTCTGGGTAATAATCATATAATATATATTATCATTAGAAATGACTATATTCAAGTTTTGTGGATGCTCTCAGTTGTAAAAGGGTTGAGTCGCTTTATTTATGACTTCACCCCCTACATAAAGTTAAGATTAGTATCGGTTTGATTGTGTCAAGACTCTAGTGAATGTGTCTTTGTCTTCAATACCTCTTTCTGTAGAATAACATGCACTTTGGTAAATTCTTGTGCTTCATCTTGTCAACCATTGTACTATATATAGATCATAGTTTGTAGTCACGAGAACAAGTTCATTCAGTTGCACCATGCTGTTTAAAACGGGACGATATTTATGAACTGTAAGGCGCCGTGCCAATATTATGTTATAAAGACTGAAGTATCCGGGCGTGGGCACTTTCCCGGCATTCCCCACGAAGGGTTTAGACGGGTTTTTTCCCCACGGCCCGCCAGCATTGGGTACCAGCTTCCTACCACAAGACCATTTATTTATTCATTGCGTTCACACGATTCATTAATGATTACTAAAGTACTTTTGAAATTGAATGTTATTTAAAAAAATTGTAAAATTGTTCATTATAATTGAATAAAATTTATATTCTATATTTTTTTCTTTTTGTCTTAAAAACGGAAGGCGTGTAAAATAATCACCAGACTTGCAAATTAATTTTATGTGCGCGCGCCTCGTTAAAGCATCTGTCGAATTATCTTGCCAATCTGCAACGTCCCGATTGAATTTTATGAGACTATATGATATATGACATTTGATGTAACTTTCCAATAAAATCGTTTTCAAATTGAAATTTGCAATTAAGTTTATTTCAGACTAATTTGGCTGTTCCGTCTACCTCCCCTCCCCTCCCCTCCAACCGCTATTGGCCTTGCGAGTAAACGGTGGTGTATGAAATTAATTCTACACTCAATTTCTGATTTAATTATTTTGATGAAATCGAAATAACCAGTTGGTAACTATTATTTCATTCACAAACTGATCGGTAATCCAGTCGGAAATTCGAAAATTATTAGACACGTCCGGTGTGGCGTGATAGACCCGTGCCGTGACGAAACCGTTCTGCACATGCGCATTGAGGGTAGATTGAAAGAAGGGACTTCCGGTATGACGATATCGTCGTAGGTATTTTTGACACTATTG
This sequence comes from Lingula anatina, assembly GCF_051362555.1. NCBI lineage: Eukaryota > Metazoa > Brachiopoda > Lingulata > Lingulida > Lingulidae > Lingula > Lingula anatina. Next base: position 8,925,286 of record NC_141774.1, on the reverse strand, counting down.
ACCTTTCAATTCGTAATTCAGTGGTTTTTGCCATGAGAGAGTATGTATTTGATAATCTTACAATAAACTCCACGGAGGAATGTTGGAAAAGTTTTATATAAACACCAAAGGAAGCGTGTGACACAGCCCTTATTACTGAGATTGTGATCGTGACTGAACTGTTTTGCTCTGTGATGAAGTTGTAGTAAGACTCGTAGTATAAATGTTTTCACACTACAATCTTCTTTCAGTTTAGAGTTCAGTAATTGTTGTCGAGAGAAAGTGTGTGTTTGACAATAATATAACTTCCTCTATGGGGAAATGTTGGAAATACATATGTAGCTACTGTACGTGCTGTAAGTCAACTTTGTCAGTGTCGTGAATGTGACTGCGTTTGCATAAAGTCGTCGTAAGACTCGTATGAATGCTCATTATATAATGTTAGATATGTTCACAGGTGTGTTACACGTCCAAAGTGAGATGGTCGATGCATTCCCAACAGTCCACCTTCAAGTCAGTTTTTTTATATCATAAAGCTTTAACACATTTATTTTATTTCATTGTTCAGATTGATTGGCAGAAGCAAATAGCTTAAAATTATAGTGTGTGTTTGTGTGTATTATGATGATAACTTGTTGTATTTGTTCTATATTTTCACATCACCAAATAAACATTTTGTATTTTGTATCATATACTGTGTTCTTTTTTAATTTTGCTAATCTTAAACATTAACACATTTTAAAATTTCTAGAAAACCACATAGGAATGCCCTTAGGACACTATAAAGCTAGCTTTTTTTACTAAACCTTTTCATGTGTTAGCTTTACGGTGTATCGCTGATGTGTGCTATATATGAAATCAAGATCGATTTGGCAAAACCTAAATCTAGAACCTAGGGTACATGGAAATAGTGCCATTAAAACTTGAAAAAGTATTAAAAAATAAGAAATATTACAATTACATTGAAGGATGTTTTATCAACGTCTGCTGGGAACAAAAGTCTAAAACATTTTCTGAAATGTAAATTTATCCTTAACATGTTGTTTCAAAAAGGTTAAAACTGTACAAAATTGTGCGCAAAATTAAGAAAATTATGAAAACATTTGAATGATAGCTGAAAAGAATTTTTGTTTTTGCGGATTTTGGCCACATTTTGTCATGTTGTAATATGTGTCAAAAAGATGTTTGGTCTATCTTTGGTTTGACCTTTGCCCTTGCTTTGATATCTGTTTAGAAGTTATTATTATTATTATTATTTTTTTTTGAAAATATGTGAACATTTATCATTCGTGTTGTGATAAAGCAATGAGAAATATAACAATAAATTGAGTTTGATTTTTATACATTTTTTTTTTTTTGCTGAGGATAATACTGGTTCTTTATATGTAAAATATGAAGACAACGAAGTTCATTTAATATTGCAATGATTACAAAACACATGACCAGTAACACGAAATGACTAGTTTTATATTGGTGGACATATACCATACATGATCTCAAAAATTCATCCAAGTCTCAATTTGGCACTAGAATTGAATGGAAAAAACATTAAATTACATTTAATTGCGATTTTTGTTTGTATCAATAAATAGGGCCTACTTTTTAACTTTAAATCTCTATTTTTCAAATATATTCCTGAAGTTGGCATGGAAGTCAACTGAAAATTCTTTAAGGGATTTCTTAAATATGAACAATCTGTGTACTCACAAGGCTACCCAGGTATGTTGGTTAAAAGTTCTCTCGTCTTAATTGTTTTAGGATCTGGTTGCTGTCTACGGTTACCGCAATAAACTACTTCGGCAAGACAGACCAAAATATTATTAACATAAAGTAAAAAAAAAATGCATAAATAGTAGCTAAACAAAATTATACCTAACACTAACAGATAAACTTGACCCACAATACAAAGGACAAAATTTGAACGATCTCCTCTAGGTTCTTACAACAGCTGTAGTAGGGCCTAATTGGTGTATCTTGAGAACAATAACCAGGTAAGGTGTGATATATTTATGTGGGGATCGGTACTGTACAGTGCCTCCAAATTGCGTAATAAAACCGGAGAACAATGACCAGGTAAGCAGCATGACCAGCGCGGCACGACGGTTTATTCACGACGACGGTTTATTCACGGACTGCTACCCCCGCGTGAATAATCCGTCAGAACGGTTTCTTCACGACGACGGTTTCTTCACGTGACACCGGACATGACGTTCCATGCACAATATTCAGCCTATTTCCTTTTCAATATTCCAATCTCGGTAATGTTTTAATGGATGGCAGATATTATAAAGTCTCAATTTAGAAGTACATTTGGAAAAAGACTCAAATTTCCTGTTTTTGTCAAACACTCAGATTTTGAGTTAAAAGTTCACGCACACCGTGTGTATTAGGATATTTCCACGCCGAGACAAAATCAGTTCATTAACAAAAAGTTGGAGGAACAAAGCATTTTTTCAAAGAGACCAAGGTAACCAGACACATACACAGCGGTGGCACGGATATGATGACTATATGTACATGTACCCGGTACAGACATACTATATTTGTACTAGTACATCATTAAAATTTAGGCAAAAACAAACCCATTAAAGGACAAAATTCCTTTTATTGTATATTTCTTGTCCTTTTTCATCATAATGGTAAAACAATAAATTTGTTTCATTAACGTCACACAATACAGAGAGTTGTTAATTGCGAGCATTTAGTGTCTTAATGTTAGGCATGTTAATGTGAAGAAAAGTGGAATAAGCTGTCAAAAATAAACAAATATATGAGAATTAAACAAAATTACACACATACACAAAAGAAAAAGAGCTGGTTAACAATTGGTATTGAGAAAAAACAAACAAACAAACAAACTTTCCAGCAAAAATCCCTTGATGATATTTGACATTGATGATATTGGACAAAGTTTCATTATTATCACAGTCTACACAAATTCACAAGAATCCCAAGATCTTTTGGCAGAAGACCGTATTATTAATCAACATGTAATTACCCGAAGTATCATAGACCGCATTCAGAACAGCGGAATAACAGTTCCACTGATCAAATATGGCCGGTTGATTGTAATGCCCTTTTATGTTACATATCCATAACATCAATACTGTTTATTGTTCACATTTCAGTATTTTCTTAACAAACCCTGTAAAATATAAACAGCTATAACTCAATAATCTCCTATTACAGTTATTTAAGACAGCCTTCATTGTTTAGAGGCAATTTTATTACTTATTTATTTATATTGGGATATTTATAAACATGAACACTTGAGTATAGCAGTATATCTTTGGAGTAAACATTGAAAATAAGCTATAATTATAGAATTTTAACCACTAAAAGTATAACATTTTTGACAAATGATTGATATAATTTTCAAAGGCATATTCATTAAATTAAGTGAAAATATTTTTTGCTCACCACTTTGAGACAAGAAATTCATTTGGCTAATATTTTTGACTGTTCAAAAAAAAAAAAAAAAAAAAAAATGCTACAGTGCATGTCCAGTAAGTATTAAGAAACAATACAGAAGTGAAAACAGATGAAGTAACAACTTAAATAAGTACATCTATATTAAAACAGATGCTGAATAATTCTGGGTAAATATATTGAACAAATGTAATATATGGCCACCTGGTGTTGCAAATTAGTTTGTTTTAAATCTAAGTGAGTCCTGATATGAACACAACCTATTTTTAATTATAGTATCACACACAGTCAACAACCTCACATGACAACCTCACGCACACACAATAAATCATCCATGCAGAAACTACATATTGCAACCATCCCAAGGAAAACAGAAATAGTCCAAATGTGTTAACTAATTCCTTTCAAAACAAATAATTTTCCTTGCACAATTTCATTCTAAAATCATCACTTGAATTTACATTTCACGAACCTTGAGGTTTTTCATATTTTGCCATCTTAAGGAAGACAAAGTTGATTTTCCAATGGCAACTGTTACAGTAATGTCTTGATCTTTTCAACGGGGGAAAATTGTGAATTTTACATATACTGTATTATTTAAGTCACAAATCCTTAAAAATTGAACGTTCCAACTAATTGGTAGCAACAAAATTGAAAAGCATGCTACCTTATAGATTTTTTCCATACAGTAAAAGCATCACAAATGCTATATGAAAATATTTTTTTTAATGATTCTAAAATTATGTATCTGCCCATTGAAAGGATCGAGTCATTAACTGTAAATAATTAATTCCTGCTTATTTGTTACATCTTGAACTATAATCAATTGAACTAAGATCATTAAATTGATACATATGACTGTTTGTATGGATTATAAATGGCAAAAGCTGAAGGCATGATTTAAAGGCTTACATACAAGTTCCATCAATTTTCCTTAATCAACAAAATATATCCTATCCAAAACTGTTGAAAAAATATCTACACACCTGTTTTTAGTTATAAATTTTCATTTTTTTTTCATTATGAGTGAAATTCACCACTATCCAACTACTTTTTTAAAATACTAAATGGGGTTTACAGATTTGAATTTTGCAAACAGTTGGATATAGTGCATCTTAGGGATAAAGAAAAAAGTGCTGGAATTTCTAGGAAAATCACTATTTGGTGTATAAAGCTCTAATGCCCATCACATGCTCTGAAGGTTTTAACATTGCATGTCTGTATCAAACACAGCCAAGCCTTGGTTATCTGTACATAAATCTCTCTGTTATCACATTGTTGCTTCCTGTTCACTCCAGGATTCTTTAGTGATTTTTTTTTAAACAGAAAATACTGCTTATAGCCAGCACTGAATTTCTTTATAGAACGCTCCAACATTGGACTATGATATATATATAACCTTAAGTTAGAATTGTACTTAAAATATGTCGCTTCACTTTCAGTTAAGTGACCTTTATTCAAAATATGATACATGCTCAATCTATTTCTTAAAGTTGTTTTTGTTCAGGATGTGGCGCCCTCTTTTAATCTTTTCAGGGTAAGATGTATTCTGACTCCTAGGCGATTCTCGAAGTCATATTCCTTAAATCCATCTTTAGCTTTGAGCAGGTAACTTTTTCCATTAGCTAGGGTCTAAAAAGAGAAAAAAAATTAAATACCATATCTTTTCCTTTTCTACATCATATTTTTAAAAATATATTATTAAATACTCCCAAAGAATAGTAGTCCTTCAACTGACATTTGCAGATTGTTTGTGCAAACATATAGATAAAAAGCTTGATGCTGGTGTATACAATTCAGTAAGCAACCATTTAAGAAAACATACCTCTGGTTTCTGTATCAGTATAATTTTAAGAAAACGTACCTCTGGTTTCTGTATCAGTATAATTTTAAGAAAACGTACCTCTGGTTTCTGTATCAGTATAATTTTAAGAAAACGTACCTCTGGTTTCTGTATCAGTATAATTTTAAGAATACATACCTCTGGTTTCTGTATCAGTATAATTTTAAGAAAACGTACCTCTGGTTTCAGTATAATTCTAAGAAAACATACCTCTGGTTTCTGTATCAGTATAATTTTAAGAAAACGTACCTCTGGTTTCTGTATCAGTATAATTCTAAGAAAACGTACCTCTGGTTTCTGTATCAATATAATTTTAAGAAAACGTACCTCTGGTTTCTGTATCAGTATAATTTTAAGAAAACGTACCTCTGGTTTCTGTATCAGTATAATTTTAAGAAAACGTACCTCTGGTTTCTGTATCAGTATAATTTTAAGAAAACGTACCTCTGGTTTCTGTATCAGTATAATTTTAAGAAAACGTACCTCTGGTTTCAGTATAATTTTAAGAAAACATACCTCTGGTTTCTGCATCAATATAATTCTAAGAAAACATACCTCTGGTTTCTGTATCAGTATAATTTTAAGAAAATATACCCCTGGTTTCTGTATCAGTATAATTTTAAGAAAACATACCTCTGGTTTCTGTATCAGTATAATTCTAAGAAAACATACCTCTGGTTTCTGTATCAGTATAATTTTAAGAAAACATACCTCTGGTTTCTGTATCAGTATAATTTTAAGAAAACATACCTCTGGTTTCTGTATCAATATAATTTTAAGAAAACGTACCTCTGGTTTCTGTATCAATATAATTTTAAGAAAACGTACCTCTGGTTTCTGTATCAGTATAATTTTAAGAAAACGTACCTCTGGTTTCTGTATCAGTATATAATTTTAAGAAAACATACCTCTGGTTTCTGTATCAGTATATAATTTTAAGAAAACATACCTCTGGTTTCTGTATCAGTATAATTTTAAGAAAACGTACCTCTGGTTTCTGTATCAGTATAATTTTAAGAAAACGTACCTCTGGTTTCTGTATCAGTATAATTTTAAGAAAACGTACCTCTGGTTTCTGTATCAGTATAATTTTAAGAAAACGTACCTCTGGTTTCTGTATCAGTATAATTTTAAGAAAACATACCTCTGGTTTCTGTATCAGTATAATTCCCAGCTCGTACATAGCAAAGGCAGCCACATGCTGGTCGTCCTTCATACCCTGGTGACGAGCTATGGCCTCCTCAAAACACTAGAATAATAATAATAATTAAAAATAATAATAATAATAATAATATCCCAACAGAAAAATAGAGGAGAAAATTTAGAGTGACAATACAAGTTTACATCTTTTCTGAATATTTTTTCTGTTAAGGTGTATTTATAATCAATATAGCTGCATTATCCAAGAACAAGTTGAAACTAATAATGACCATGTTACATCAGACACTCAAGGAATTTTCAAAATTTCAAGAATACACTTATGTCTTCTGTAAAGTAAGCTCTAATGTAAATGTTGTTTTTAGAACCCCCCTTTAAAAACAGAAAACTAGATGGCAGCACTTACCACAGCAGCCATCTCCTCGTTGTCTGATAACTTGTGGAGAGCACCCTCTACCAAGCTACGCAAATGGAACAACTTCTTGTCCTCAATTTTGGAACACTCTGAAGAAAATTACCACAACAGATTGCAAGTCATGAACCTTGAATATAAACAACTTTTACAGTTACTATTACTTCTTTATGTATTAGTATATAAAATCAAATGTCTCTATAAAGGCAAAAGTTGAAATAAGAAATTTCTGAAAAAAAAAAAAAAATCAGTAATAAAAGTCTGCATAAAAAAGATTAACTAAAGGGATGAGACTATTTGACTCCCAAAAGGTAGGGAATCCCCCTATAGTTGGAATAATCTCACTATTGTTGTAAACACCAAAACCACCCAAAAATCTCATCCCTGTAATTATGAGTCATTGAATTGTTCACTACGAACATCACGATGACATAACCCTCACCCTCCATCATCTTGTCCAGACAGTCCTTGGTACAAAGAGGCAGAGCATTCCACAGGTAGAGAATTTCCAATCCTAGCAGAATACAGTGGTCCTGGTCAGGTGCCTGCTTCTTGAAAGTATTAGCCTGGAGAAGACACAGAATGTGTTCACGTCACACCTAAAACATTCTTAATGACTGGAGAAGAAAATGTATTCATGTTACATGTAACACAATTTCTTTTAAAAGCCTGAAGATGACTGATAATTTGTTCACAATGTACGCTTTGAGAGCTTAGAGGAGACAAATCATGTACTTCAGTCACACTTAAAAGCCTGAAGATGAAGAATGTAATCAAGTCATTTTCTTTACTGTATGAAAAAACGATCACCCCCTCACTCATCCACCTGATCATTCATCTATACATGTGACTACTTCCACCCTACCAACCCACCCTGATCACCCAACCATCTACTCACTTATTCACCCACTCTATTACTTAAACAAGCAAGTCTCTCTTTTTCTTTCTCTCCCCCCACACACACACACACACACACACACACACACACACACACACACACACACTCATGGCAACCTTACCCTCCTAGCCACAAAGCTCTCAATCCAGTTATTCTTTCAGGGCAAGCACCCCCCAAAAAAAACAAAAAAACAAACACACACACACACACACACACACACACACACACACACACACACCAAACCCCCACACAGAAACCTTACCCTCCTAGCCACAAAGCTTTCAATCTGGTTATTCTTCCTCTTCACCAGGGCCGGCACCTCCTTAAACATGGTGTGTGCCCCCTTTACATCCCCCAGGGATCCCTGGCACACCCCAGATAAGTAGGCGTAGTATGCCTTGGACCAGCGGGACTCCTCCTTCATCCTGGTGGGAGAAATGACACGAGGTAATGCAATCTATCTGTTAATTCCAATAAGAACACTGCCAATGTCTTCTTGTGTAAGGCTAGATGAAAATGACATGGGGTAATGCAATTTATCTTTGAATTTCCAAAATGCCACATTGGATTTGTTTTCTTGTTTTTTTAAAAGGTGGAGTATATTTTTAGTCGTATTTAGTTCTTATGTGAACATGACAGTGTCACATCAATCAGTCTATTTTAGGTCTGGCTTGATCCAAGTATGATCACATCCTCGTAATAACACTCAGTTTTCTTTTAGACCCCATTCCTAGGCTTGCCCTGATAGGATCAAGTCTCTTACCTTGTAAATGCAGCAAAAGAGTCTCTCCAGTTCAATTTCATTAAATTTGACCACCCTATAAAATATTACAGTACAGTTAGGTGATGCCACTGTTCCATATATTTTGTTTTTTTAGCCTGTAGACAAGATTTTTATTGAATTTTTTTTTTAATTTAGCACTTTCTTCTGACCTCTGTAGCAGATTTTGTTTTGCTATGCTATGCTATAAAAATATACTGATCCACTTCATACATATGTATATGTTGCACTTCTTACATAACATAACATAACATAACATAACATAACATAACATAACATAACATAACATAACATAATATTACCCATTTCATATACACATATATGTTGCACTTCTCTCTCCCCCTCACATCTCTCCAGGGCATGTTGAAAGGTGGCTATAGACATATCCACATCACCCTAAAAGTAGCAGTATTTCTGCATATTAAGGGTTTGAAAATTATATGAAAGAAAACAATAATAATACATTAAATCTTTTAAAATACTATAAAACTGCTTTGGTATGAATGGCCTTATGCAGTCTGCGCCTAAAACATCGAGGCCTACTAGCTCAGAGTCAAAGAAGCTGGCCAGTAAATAAACACATTCACAAAATTTTACTGGTCAAGCTGCAATTTCACTGAAATGGCATTCAACGGAGGGCCTGTGTTAATGTTACATAAAATAAATAAACAAATAAATAAAATAAAACCCTCAAGTACACACCTTCAACCTCTGAACTCTTCCTTTATAGAACAAGAAGAGAGCAGAATTGGGATATGTCTTCTCTATCCTTTCAATTATCTTTTCTCCTTCTTCCACTCCTGAAAAAATACTTATTAATTGATATTGATCTAAAACATATTCATTAAATCAATAAATAGGTGAGTTTTTACTGACATAATTCAACTGTAAAAGAATAAGCTGGCTGTAAAAAAGCTCTTTTTAAAACTACTAGATACAGACAGACAAAAACAAACACACAGACAGGAATACTGACAAACAGACTGACAGACAAACACAGCCTGATAGTAATAAACAGGGAGGAAGACTAACCTACCAAAAGACAAATAGAAATATAGTCATACAGACTTACCTGCATGGATGTTATTTCCATCTAAAGCAAAGAATTGACGTATCACAGTATGGTACCACAGCAGTCCCAATCTGAAATATCAATATTTATAGATATATTATCAAAGTTTGGTAACACAGCAGTCCCAATCTAAGTTTTAAATATGTAAAATTATATCAAGGTGATGAAGTTGCCATTACCTCAAACACATTCAATATTGTGGTAAGTGAGAGTGTTAACTTTCTGAGGCAATTAATACCTTAGCATCACAACTATGACAGGAATATCCCATGTCACACGATAGTCATATGATTATGTGCCATGTACTTCCATAGCCAAAGGAGTCTTGGAATCACTATAATGAGTAGATGTCAGTCATGTGACCGTGTACACTATACTTACGTGGCCAGAGGAGCCTTGGCATCACTACTATGGCTGGAGAACTCCATTGCTGCCAGACCCACTTCTCTATTGCCTTCAAAACCTGGTAACAGATCCATTAAATAACATTACAGTGACCCAGTTATGAATGTGTCACAAGGCAGTCATGTGGTTATGTACAATGTACTTATATATGACCAAAACCTGGAAACAGATCCATTAGAATCACTATTGTAGGGCTCTATCCAAAACTTAATTCGGGGTCTGAATCACAAAATAATTTTAGACCCAAAATTGGTTACAACTTTTAGTCTACTTTGATCTAACATAAATTAGTTTAAGACCAATTTGTGCTCATTTTATAACAAGAAAGAAATAAACAGAATAAGCCTTACCTATAAATTCAATCAACTTAAGTATCTTTGGCGGTATAAGAGATATACACAGTTGAAACAGACCATAGCCAAAACTGACTGCACCCATCAGCCGGGCCAGCCTTTCTCCATGCAGCTCCGCCTTGGACAAGTCACCGCTAACCCCACTCACTCCAGTGCTGGACATACTGGACATACTGGTTCTGCTATCACTATGTGGAATGTTAGCAGAGCCGCCTGTCTCATCGCTGCCAGTTTTAGAGTCCAAACTATTCTCAAAGGAAGACATATCCACAGCAGAAGGGGGAGCTGACAGGGCCACGCCCCCGTTGGCGTCAGGCCAAGACTCTTTGTCATAGAGAGCTTTGATCTCTCTGTAGACTTTTTCATAGATTTTCCAGGCTTTTCTCATGAGCCATCCGCCCTTGACGTAGCTGGAGATGTCCTGGTTGATGAACGTCAGCACGGCCTGGTGCATCATGCAGTCTGCCACGATGATCTGACGTGTGAATTTGTCTTCCAGCGAGAGCGTTGCTTCCTGGGAATTATAATAAACAAATATGTAATTGTTATTATTACTAGATGATCATAGTGATATGTCCCTGAATCTGCCTTCCAGATAGTTGCTCCTCAAGAAATATTATGTATGCTTTTTATAGTAATATAAATAATTCAACTCACCTTATTTTCCTGCTATAGACACATATAAATAAATAAATAAATAAATAAATACTGACTAACCTATCAATGCATGCAAACACATTTTACTTACTTTAACCTCTGTTTTCTTTCGTGAAAATTTTCTCTTCATGTATTTCACAAATCCCTCTCCAAGCTCACATTTCTTCTGTGTCTGCTGCAGAAGTTTCATGGCCTCGGCCAACTTTTCATCTTCAAATGTCATCATTGCTTGCTAAAGACCAGACATATTGCAAAATTATAAGAATTATGTTTATCAATAAGTTACTCATCACAAATAGTTCCATTTTTAAAAGTAAGTAAGTAAAAACTAATTGGAGAAACAAAAGAAGAAACTGAAAAGCAGACATACAGAGAGAGAGAGAGAGAGAGAGAGAGAGAGAGAGAGAGAGAGAGAGAGAGAGAGAGAGAGAGAGAGAGAGAGAGAAAAGGGCAAACTTACAGACATAGATATCAATTAGAGAAAGTCTTATAAAATTAAAACTTGCCATGAAAGTGATGAAGCTGTACCCTGCATTCATGGATGGGCTGTAATCTCTGGAAGGTAAAAAAAAGTGAATAAAATCATTGCTGGAATGATGACCTAGTAATAACTATTTTCTACATAACAAACAAAAGTCTATATAAGCTCAAAAGGGTGGGTGTAAACCTTTAACACACTACAGGGAATTAATAAATTAATTTTTCCAGTCTTTATCAAAATTGTTCCAGAACAGGTTTACTGTGAGTAACAGCAGAGCAAAGGCCCCAAGGTCTTTTTTACCTGCAGTCTGACCTTAAATCTTCTTCTCAATCTTATAACATTTTGCATTACAAGGCCATTTTTGTGCATGTTTTTTAGGTCTGCAAGTTCTCTTTTAATTGCTGGTATTTTTTTTTACACCAGCGTAACAAGGGTGGTGACAAGAAAGAGCCCCATGGGTATTATTATCATTCCACTGCTTACATTGTTGAAATCTTTGATACCAGCCTTACAAAGGAGCCAGCTTATTAACTGAAATGAAGTCTGAAGCCGGAGGATGGTTACACAAGAAAACTGATATGACTGTTTGATGGAAAAGATAATGTGGCCATATTTATTAATTCACTGACTGTTTCTGAAACCAATGTTGTACAAATAAGATTGTAGCAAACCTATTTTATGTGTGCGCAAAGTAACAATAATAGTTTCTTTGAAAAACAGCATTACCGTTTTTTTTTTTCAGTTTGAAAAAAAAATCTGTTTTATATATATATATATATATATATATATATATATATATATATATATATATATATGGCCTGGCTCTATAGCTTAATGGATCCCGCTCAATCATAGTCTGAAGGTTAAGCTCATCCTCCTTCAAAACAAGCAATCAGAAATTGCTGCTCTCACCACTCAAACCTTAACCTAATCACCCACTTATCAGAAAGGATCCTCCAAATATGGTAATTACTCATAAAATTCAAAGGACGTGAATTGATAACTTTCCCTTTAAGAAGCTTTGTAAGTAATTCAAAAGTATTTGAAAATGTCAACTTAAAATTTTGCTAAAAAGTGAGTTGGCTTCATATTAGAAATGAGCTTTTTAGTGGGTGCACCAACTAAAAATGGTTAACTTAAAAACATAAAATATAAGAAAAAGTAAAATGTTTGAAAATGTATAGCAATTACCGTAATAAGTTAATTATACACCAGTCACCAACAAGAGGGGCTTTGGAAAATCAATACAGTATTTGTATAATAAGGGTTAGTAATTTGTACTAAAGATACAGATGTATTCTAGTCTCATGAGAGGAAACGAGTTGAATAAAGAAAAATTCATGTTTGATACTGCATTAATTTGCTTTAAAACATAGGGAAAGGGAGTTGGAAAAAGAAAAATGTATGTTTGCTATTGCAATTAATTTTTTTCTGACATAAGACAAGAAAAACTGACACGATATTTGACAAGATATTTTATCCAACATCAACTGTATTCATTTACCCATCTATTCAAATATGTATTTATAATATTCTATATGACTTCCATTTTCTGTATTAAAATAAAATTGCCATAAATCAAACCTAAAACATTCAGCAATCTGTCTGCATAGTAACATCTGTTTCAGGTCCAAGTTGGTTCTTATATGAACGCTGCTAAACTGAATCATCTAATATTGATGCTTTTGCATGAGCCTGCCAAATCATATCACTTTATGGTATTAGTTTTGTAATCTGATAAAATATATATCAAAGAACAGATCCAAAGTCTGCAATATTATATCACTCAAGGACACCTACAAACTTGACATAATCAACTTCGAGTTACACTTTAACCCTATCACTGTGTAGGCCTTGCTCAGCATTGCACGTAAACTTTTCACTAGATGTTTAAAACTTTAACTTTTATTTAGGCTAAAAAAATCTACACAATTATTTTCGCCGATTTTATGTTTTTTGATACAAAAAACTTGGATCTTACAGCTTTAAGCCTGAAGCATTGGTGCTACCATCTGCCTCAGTCTGTTATTAATTCTTAGGTCACAGTTGTACAACATTATGATGGAATCAGAGAACCAGCCCATGCTACAGATGGTGGACCTTCAGGATAATGATAATGATTTCATTATCTGTAAGTAGACTCTATTGTAAAAATAGCCCATGCTACAGATGGTGGACCTTCAGGAAGATGATAATGATAATGATAATGATTTCATTATCTGTGAGTAGATTCTATTGTAAAAATAGTCAATGAGGCAATTATTCACTTATAAAATTTAAAAATCTTGCTTATTTCAATCCTTTACTTCATCAAAATTTATAAATTTTAATTCAAATAAATAAATAAATAAATAAATAAATAAGCATTTTCTGTTAAGAAGACAATCATGGATCCTGGGATTATCTTTTGTCAGATAGCAATAAAAACTGTGCTAGAAAACACATTGTCACAATATTAATAAATCCTACTTTAAATGGGTTTATATTTTTTATCATCCAGAAGATTTATTCATATATGCATTCCTGATCAAATGCTCTTTTAATAAACAGAATTATTGCAGTAACTCAAGACTTGTCCTCAGTAGAGACCCAGACAGCACAATTAACTCACAGAGAGAGAGATAGTCTATGGTAATATATAGGGATAACATTTTCATATAAGCAATAATCTAATCATAATTAGATGGACTACTGAGATGTAGCACAGACTATCCCCAGAAACATGAAAGAAATTTTAAATCAGACACCTGACATAATTTAATGCTATGGCCTTTAAGCCATTTTTAAAACTGACCAGATGGGTCTTTATACATGTATAGTAATTACCAACATTATTTTTCTGTGAGGGTCCCCTTGTAAGATGTTTAGAGTATTTGGTAACTCTTGGCAAGAGCGGGAGAGTGGGATTTGTTGGAGACATAACAACAAATGTAAATGCCAAAGGGTGGCACATTGTATTACATAATATTATTATTATTAGACAAAAAACTGTTTACATTTTCTCCTTCAATATTCCTTGTAACCTTGACGTCACTGAAGATGATTTTAATGTCACAACATTGAGTAAAAAAAGTACGCCTCATCAGAAAAGCACCTCAGCTATATTCAATCATGTAGTTTAAGTTTCCAAACTTACTTGTACTTCTCAAACAGAACCCGAGCCTCTTGTATCCCGTTGTTTAGCATCATATGAACGCCTTCCAACGCTAACTTGGTGTCGTCGATTTCCTCCTCTTCTTCGCCGAGTGGACCGTCTTCTATTGCCTCCATGGCCATGGTTGGCACCCTTATCTTTAAATTCTCTGATTTTTAAGTGAAAAAGCCTGTAATGCTGTTAAATGTTGGAAAAATTCCCTGCGCAACACAGTAAACAAGTAACTACTGTGGAAGTGAAGTTGCACAGTTGACACCTCTTAGCCTCAATCTGGGTTGCATCCAAGATGAGCTGTTTCGTAGTTCCGGTTTACAGGTGTCCTCAGGTTGCATATGTTACTCAAAGAGTTGGGATGTTTTGATGAAGAAACCGAATATTTATAGGTAGTAGTATCCATTTAGAGTGAAGGGAGATGGCGGCTGTTACGGAAATCACCCATGGCCAGCCATTTTTCGTAACAGAAGATGCAGTTGCTGGATTTCAGGGAGGTAAGCAAGAAAAAACGGGCAAGAAAAAAAAAAATCGTCTCCGTGTAATAAAAATATTAAAATGACTATGTCGACATAAAAATAACGCTATTCGGCATTAGGATGAGCAGAAATATCGCTGGAAGAGTACCAGATGCAGTCCTTGTGTCCATGATTGTCAAGATGTGGATAGTTTTTGTTATCAGTAGATCCAATTACCATATATGGAATTAACACAAGACATCATTAAAAAAATAAAATAAATTATATTGCTCAAAATTTTGCATCAGTATTTTTTTTAACATAAAGAGACCCAAAATAGCAGTTGCCCTTGAAATCAAGAAGGTTATTCAGTTGTTTGAATTTTACTTACTAATATAAGTTTCAAATTAAAGCAGTTGGATATTTTAAAGATTTCTCTTCTTTATCTAAAATATTGACATTACCAACCTGAATAAACAAAATGATATAAAATGGTGATAAATTGAAAAAATTGCCCCTGAGGTAGATGTACATTTTAATTTAGCATGGCACGTATGTCGCACACACCAGCTGCACACAAACACACATACGCACCAGCTGCGTACACACACAAGCTACACACACACACACACTCTCTCTGTCTCTCTCTCTCACTCTTTCGCAAAAGGGAGGGTGCACCGCCCACTCCCTTCATTCGTTTATCTATAATCTAGTAGATTGCAGTTGCATAGGTCCTTAATTCATTCACAGTTTGTCAGACTATTGCTCAGGGTTGTTGTTCATGTTTTGACCTTGTCTACATTATTATTATTATTGAGCTGAGCCTTAGTAATGACTGTAACTATACTAGTATCAGGGGCGGGTTTAGGCCGTCCTCTGGGTCTTACGGAAGACGGTCAGATTTTCAAGTTTACATTGACGGGTATCAAATTTCTTCTGTCGGAAGACGAGTCAAAAATGGAGGACAAAACAATAAAGATAATTCGGAAGCCTGTCAGAAAATATATCTGGATACGCCCCTGAGTATGACATTAATAACTTTAGTCATAACAATAATGACATTGATAACTTGTGCCTTCAAAATATAGCTGGTATCACTGTAGACCAAACAGAAGAAACAAAGCAGACAGATGTAATTACATATAAATTGCTCAGTAGCAATAGATGATTCTGCAAATATTGATTTTTTTTCTCTGCTGTTCTGTAAGTGAATAGCAGTGAATAGAAACATGAAGGTAATTCTTCATTGAATGTGAATACACTTATATTGCTTAAAACATTGTTTTGGGAATGATATCTTCAATCAATAAGGGGATTTAAAATTTAGAAAAAAAGCATGTTGAGGTCATATCAAAGACCAAAATTAAAGATATTGAAACATGAAAATATTTAATTTATTGTTGGAATAAGAAATATTGTTAACATGTAAGAGTAATTATGAAACTTGCCCCGTTGTGTAATTTAATGTATGTGTATTGTGATGTAAATTTATAGATCTAATAACATAGAGTGTAAGTTATCCTACTGGTTAAAATCTGTAGTTTTGTGTTAATGACTCATTTGACGTAAAAATTCTATTATAAAGGGTTAAAGTGAAATAAATTGAGAATAGATTAACTAAAGGTATACTATTGATGTGTATTTGAAGCTATATGATTAAAAAAAAATAATAGATTCTGAGGAAAATTAGACTTGATTTTAACACAGTATCACCCTCTTGTGAAATATAGAAATTAACTATCAAGGAGGTTTTGAAGGCAAATAATAATAATATGAAAATAATAATAATTTTTGTTTTATTCCAGCTGAGCATTTTTTTTCTCCAATCTACCTTTCACAAATAATCAAATGATTAAAAATGAAAATTAAAGATATTTTTCCTGTTACCTGACCATTCTATTCCCAAATAGATTCTTCAGGTAGAACCAACTTGGTCAATGAAGAGGATGGCCCAGCAAGTCACCCGTCAGCGATGCAGGGCATTAATAGTGCAGTACGGTCTCCCGTCCATACTGAGATATCGCCCTTACAGAGAGCAGCTGAAACCTTATTGGATCCTTCCAGACCACAATCCAGGTATTGAATTTTCTCACCTAATGCAATGCCACATCTGCCACATCCCCTGCAAAAATTTGTCTCATTTAACACCCACGGTTCTCAATCTATTCTAGAACATAAATGCTTTTCTCTTGTAATGAAAAATGTTTTTAATCTGTTCCAAGACATTATGAAGGACTTCCCAAGAAAACGGTTCTTTGGACTGTTACATTCATTACAGAACAACATTAGAACTGTGAAAAAAAAAAAAAAAAAAAAAAAAAATATATATATATATATATATATATATGTATATATATACACACCAAATATTCTAGAATACAAGGGGATCTTTGGTAATTGTTTAACACAGAATTCAGGTCTGGAATTTTCTCTCTTGAGACAAAAAGGAATTGCTTTAAATTCAGTCCAAATAATTTTCACTTCTGATACAACAATTTCACCTTTAAGGTCATTGTACCTATTTTATAAGCCATAGAATACTTCATTACACATAAGAAATTATATTGTTTTTATTTTGTGACCTAATAATAAATTCAATAATGAAGAATTATAAGACACATGACATCTAACATTGATTAAAATTCAGCCCGGCTAAGGAAGGCAAAGGGTTAAAAGTGATAGTTGGATCCTCCATATCGTTTGCAGTCGTCATCACTCTGGCTTTAATTCTACAGATTTACCTTGGGGCCCCTCAGGTAGGGAACCATTTTTAGTTCAAGGACATTGTGTGTAGATCAAGGTCACTAAATCTAGGTCAAGGACATTTAATTGTGCCAAGGTCAAGGACATTTTTTGCTGAAGATTATTACCAATGAATTTAAATTTAGTCTTCAGACTTGAAAAATTATTTTAAGATCAGTAGTTTTCTGCTAGTCATAGTGACCAGCTGGAGTGAAAAGTTACAGGTTTTTATTTTTGACATTCTGCAGGTCCCACCACATGGAGTTGTAACGTCAGATAACCCAGTGTGCTCTCAGATTGGAGTGAACATCATGCAGAGAGGTGGAACAGCTGTGGACGCCGCCATAGCAGCCATGTTTTGTCTGGGTGTTGTACATCCCCATAATTCGGGCCTAGGAGGGTAAGATTTCATTTCAATAAACAACAGATATCCATTTATTGCATTTCTTTGATTTTCTTTGTTACTTGTTTCCTTCTTTTTTTTTTTTTTTAATGAAAAAAGTTGTTATTGAAAGAGGGTAGTTTGAGTTTATGCATATTTCTCAGTTTGAAATCAAATCAACATGGTCTATACTGTGAAGCTTGTTCTCATTGTATAAAGATTGCATCCATGCATAACAATTTTTAATTTTAAAAGATATACTGTAATTACTTGAAGTGTTCTTAAAAATAAGGTTTCAGAAATTTTCATATAATAGTATTTAGTGTTTGGTTTCAGAGGAGGCGTCATGTTGGTACATAGTCACATGACCATGAAGAGTGACGTCTTCAACTTCCTGTCGTCTGCTCCTTCAGCGGCCACAGGGGATATGCTCAACAATCCCACCAAGGTATAAATCTTAATGCTTATACATATTCAATCTTGTAAATATAAAAGAATGTTATACCCATTAAATTTTAGTGTTCATTTGTTGTTATTGTTGTTGTTAATGATTATTAACTTTTCATTTGCTACACAAAGCTGAAGTTATACCTCACAAAGCTTTTGTGAGAAAATTTTGTGTAGAAAGTGAAAAGTTTAAACTCATGATCATTGTCAATAGACTACACTCATGTCTTTCCGTCAGAAGTTGTAACAGTTATGTCTTGTTATGGGTGTGTAGATATGTCTTCAAGTGGTATTTTACATGGATGAATTATTTTATTCTATTACTTGATTTGACTTTATTCTAGTTGATGACACTCCTTCGGCAAAAGTCTGATAGTAATTATCTGCCAACAGACATTGTAAAATCAAAAACAGATTAGCAGATCTGTGTTATATCTCAGTGATGTGTATATTATATCAACTTTACTTGACTTATTATAATTATCTTCATTTCAGGGTAAATTTGTGGCAGTGCCTGGAGAATTAAAGGGACTCAGACAGGCTTATGATACATATGGAAGGTGACAGTTTTAAATAATTTTTTACTTAAATAGATTAAAGGGATAATAACACTTCGTATGAGATCTATATTTCACAGTAAAAAAAATGGGAATAACTCTTAGAAATATAATATATTCTGTTTTACCACAAAAACGGCAGTTATAGCTTTTATTCTGATATCTGAGCTGGTCTTTAGACCACGTGACCTCCACTGATGGCTATACTCTGTTAAAATCTCTTAAGAGATTTTAACAAAAAACCAAACTTTTTAGAAAAAAACCAGGGACTAACTTTGAATGTAAAAATGGATTCATTAACCATTGGTAAGTATGGGAAAATTGTTGTTTACTCCAGGAAAATTCATTTTTTGGCCGAAATGAAGAGTTATTATCCCTTTAATTATTACAAGCTTTGGAGTGGCACATTTACTAGAAATTCATTTGTGCAATGCCTGTTGAAAATCTTATGATATATATATATATATATATATATATATATATATATATATATATATATATATATATATTATCTGCTGCTAAGGAGATTAATTTTCTTAAATTTAGCATGGGATTTTCTGCATTTGAGTAGTATTGAGGCTTGTATATTTTTATGTGAAAACATGACACCTTATAACAAAAATCAATTTTATACATGATATGCTGATCATTTTCTATTATAATTAGCCTGCCCTGGGCTGACTTGGTGAAACCTGCAGCCGATTTGGCTAGAAATGGTTTCAAAGTTTCTAAGGACTTGGGTAAGACATTAAGACCAACTTTTTAAACTTACATTTTTTTTTTTAATTTTACTCTCCTGTTTAAATACAAGCCTTCCTTAAACTGGGAATAATATCACAACAAACATTTGAAGGAGAAAGTTGCTCTGAGCTTTCAGACCAAAATTTTTATCGGCTTTGACCCAAGATGGAAGCTGTAGGAGGGTTGTACTAGGCGCTTTTCCCCAGGAATGGGGGTACAGGTCGTCCAAAATTAGCACCTGTAATTTCCTACAAAATTTCCGGAAGTCCTGGCATGCCTAAAGCTGTCAAATGTCCAAAAAAACCATAAGTTTTCGAGCCATCTTTGAAAATATAGGCTGTCTGGTGATGCTGGCGGCCATCCAAATGATGACTGGACAGTTTGCAGGGAAAATCCATGAGTAGGAGTAAAGTTAAATTAAATGCTGCTCCTGTTTGTCATTAGAAATACATGAGTATTATTTAAGACTGAAAATATATCCTTTCAGTGAATAAAAAAAAAAAAAGGATGAAAAGTTTGCTACTGGTCATTTTCCCCCTCTTTTGTGAAACCCTTATCTAATCCAAATTTATTTGAAAATTTTGGTATTATACAAAAAAACATTCTTTTCTGAAACTGACCCACTTAATTTGTAGTAAACACTATTCATTCCTTTTCCAGCGCATGTTTTAAATACTCACCTTTCTCTGAATGAAGACCTCTTTGATACCGAATTTAAGAAGACTTTCACCAATAGCAGTAGTGGGGTGCCGTATAAAGAAGGAGATACCATGATATTGGAGAACCTGGCCAACACTTTGGATATTATAGCCAGCCAAGGAGAAGGTGCTTTATATGGAGGATCACTGGGAAATGATATTATTGGGAAGGTAAAGGGAAAGAGAGAGAGAGAGAGAGAGAGAGAGAGAGAGAGAGAGAGTGGCAGAGCTAGAAGCAGAAAAATAGACAGAGAGAGGGGAAGGTGGGAGGGAGAGACACTGACATAAAACACGCACGCATGCACACACGCACGCCTGGGTCACACCAAGTTAGATCAACCTTGACCAATCTTGACAGGAATGACAACATTTATTATACATATGAGAAATTGAGAGAGAGAGAGAGAGAGAGGCTGCATATTAACTCCCTGTCCACTGTTTCAGCTACAAAGCTATAATGGTATCATAACTACAGAAGATCTAACCCAGTACAGTGTGCGCCAAGAACAACCCCTAGAGATGGCATATGGCGGTAAGCTTCACATCACTTTATTTTTCATTGAGACGCGATGTACACTGTATTTATTTCATTCATAGGCAATGCAGGCCATTATGTCCTTATTCTGATTCCCTCACATATAGGCCTTTCTAATCTGAACTTTTGCAGAAGTTTACTGTGACACTTATTAGACCTTATATGATAGAAGGGGTCTTTTCAAAATCATGCCAGTTTTATAACTAAGTCTATCCATTTTTTTGCTTATTTAAAACTCTAATACAGGGCCTGTGATGATGATGATAATTTTTGTGATTCAGTGAGATTTCAGAATCTTTGTTCTTTAATCCTTTGCTTGTCATAAATGTTTTTAAATTACAATAATTTGGGGAAAGTATCATCCCCCCAAAAAATTATTGTTAATATTAATATGAATGATTTTAATTTTAATATTTCAGGGTACAGAGTCTGGAGCAGTGCAGCCCCCACTGCTGGCCCCGTACTACTGTACATGTTGAATATACTGAGCCAGTTTGAGATGACAGCCAAAGATTTCAACACAACTCTTATGTACCATAGATTGACTGAGGTAAGGGGTTTAGGGTTTTATGTACATGTTGAATATACTGAGCCAGTTTGAAAATAATAATAATTATGAAAATAATATCATTTACTTAATAACAACAGTTGATAGATAATAGTAGTGATAACAGTAATGATGTCGATAGATATTCACCCCTGTTTTGAACTTGGGCTAATTGGCATTGTATACGAACACCTTTTCTCGAATTTATCTTTTGTTTGTTTGTTGTAGACTTTCAAGTTTGGCTATAACAAGATGTCGCAACTGGGAGACAGCAATAAAGAAACTGTAGAGAAGGTGGTACAAGAAATGTTTAAGTAAGGAGACTTTTTAGTTGTTTTTTTCTCTTTATTTTTGTACTTTTGATAGTATTTGCAACTCTGAAGGGAATACTTTGGAACAAAATATTTAAGTCAAGGCCAACATATTCAAGGTTATAAAGTATGATTTTATCAATTTCAATCCCATGGGCAATGTGATTGTGATTGTTTTACTTTCAGTTATTCTATTACTAGATAAATGTTTTTAATTTTTTTTTTTTTAACCTAGAATTGAAGGTCTGAGCTGTGATATTTATATACAGTCACAGTATTGCTTTTTGTTAGAATTTCAACAGAGAAGACTATGACACACCACTATAATGTATATATGTTTTACTTTCAGTTCTTCTGTTGCAAACCTGACAAGGTATACTATCAAAGACTCAGGAGTTTTACCCAGTGCAGACTATAGCACAGCTAACACCCTGAAGGTCATGACTAAGATATATATATTTAAATTTCAGTTCTTCTGTTGCAAACCTGACAAGGTATACTATCAAAGACTCGGGAGTTTTACCCAGTGCAACAGACTATGGCCCAGAAAGTCATGACTATAATAAATATGTTTTACTTTCAGTTCTTCTGCTGCAAACCTGACAAGGTATACTATCAAAGACTCGGGAGTTTTACCCAGTGCGGCAGACTATGGCACAGCTAACACCCTGAAGGTCATGACAGGAGGATCGCATGTGTCTGTGTTTGGTCCTAAAGAACAAATGGTCTCTGTTACGGGGTAAGATTGAAATAATTGGGTCAAGGTCAGCACTTAGACAAGGTCAGCGTGATTTAAAGGGATAATAACTCTTCGTTTTGGCCAAAAAATGAATTTTCCTGGAGTAAACAACAATTTTCCCATACTAACCAATGGTTAATGAATCCATTTTTACATTCAAAGTTAGTCCCTGGTTTTTTTTTCTAAAAAGTTTGGTTTTTTGTTAAAATCTCTTAAGAGATTATAACCGAGTACAGTCATCAATGGAGGTCATGTGATCTGAAGACAAGCTCAGATATCAGAATAATAGCTATAACTGCCGTTTTTGTGGTAAAACAGAATATATTATATTTCTACCAGTTGTTCACAATGTTTTTATTTTGAAATATAGATATCATACGAAGAGTTATTATCCCTTTAAGTAAATTGCGCAATTTGTTTTTGTCATATTTTATATAAAAGTATGAAAAATAAGCTATTCTGAGTATTCCACACATACAAATTGTGTAACAATTTCATGTATTATAACAATGTAACATTTTGAACTTCAGATGTCTGGGGCAGTGGTTTGGCAGTAAAATCATGACTTCTTCTGGTGTAATTCTCAATGCAGGAATGACAGCATTTTCATCACAAACTGACAGCAAACCCAACCTTGTAAGTAACATTCTCAGCCTGAGAAAACTGCTAATCTAAATACAAATAAATTAGCCTGATGGTGAGATGTGTAGATAATTGACATTCCCACCACTCTGGCCAAATTGATATCTTTGAAAAATCAACTACAAATAATTTTATTGGATTTTAAAAAATAATAAAATAAATAAAATAAAATAAAATAAAACAAAAATATTACAACAATGATGATGATGATGATGATGATGCATCCTTATCAATAGGACTTCATGAAGGTGTATTGTATTTATAATCCTCAGAAATTTCTTTTTCTAGAACAATGTCATTGCACCAAACATGAGACCTCTGACTGGTATGGCTCCAGCTGTGTTCTACTCTCATGATAAGCCGTGCAGCTTAAGAGCAACTTTTGGTGGGACTAATGGCACGGAGACAGTGGCAGGTAGGTGGCAGTCAGTCTCCCTCTCTCTCTCACTCAGTTTGATTAAATTTCTCTTTTAATATTCATTAATTCTCCCTCTCTCGTCTTATCACAAAAGTACAGTGTGAGTGTGTGTTTGTACATGCATGTGCACATGTGTGTGTGTGTGTGTGAACATTATATAAATTCATGATACTATTTATACATTCTTTTCTGCATCATGAATGTAGGATTGGTCCAAGCCCTGCTGAACTTGGTGACATTCAGCCAAGATATCAAAACTTCCATACAATTGCCACGTCTCTGCCTGGACCACTACAGCAGTTCTGTAAGCCAGGCTGACATTGATGTAGAAGGTAAAAAGTGTGTTTGTTGTGATTATTGGAATATTGCATTAGTTGAGACATTGGTTGAGATATGGCTATCACAACTAACACAATCACGCCTTCCATAGTCGCATAGATACTCTTCATACTTAAACAAAAACACAACAATGGTAATATGGCGATCACAAATAACCTCAGTGTAACTCTAAATGCACAAACCAGACTAAAGTGATGTGTTTAACTCATAATGCATTAACTCATCAACATAATAACCGAGCACACATTAAGATTTTACCCATATATAGCTGCATGGCTTTGATGCTTATATTTTCAGGATTTCTAAACGCTGTCAGGTCCTTTTTCATCTCAGAGAATATAATAAGTCTGTTCATCATGATCATCATTTAGAGCCTATAGTGTTCCACTGTTGGACAAAGGCCTCAGCATGCTTTTTCCATTGTTTCCTATCCTGAGCCTCAGATTTCCAGTTTGGCCAAGGTTTCTTCTTCCAAGACTTCCAGTAGTCATCTAATTCATCCCTCCATCGTTTGACCGGCCTTCCTCTTTTTCTTTGTCCATACCTTGGGGTCCATTCTGTAAGCCTGATTGTCCACCTATTGTCCTTCATTCTTTTGACATGTCCTGCCCACCTCCATTTCATTTCTTTAACTGTGAGTAGTACGTCCTTGACTTTGGTCTGTTCACGTAACCATACATTCGTTTTCCGCTCTTTTGGATTGATGTTCAACATAATTCTTTCCATCTTTCTCTGAGCTACTTGTAGCTTGTGTTCCATGGAGGCATTCAGTGCCCAGGTCTCTGAACCATAGGTGATTACCGGCAGCACACAAGCATTGAACACTTTCTTTTTCAGGCAGGTAGGAAGGTTGCTCTTGAAGATGTCATTGTGCTTCCCATATGCTGCCCATCCTGCTTTTATCCTTCGTTGGATTTCTTTCTCCAGTGTTTGATCACTAAGGCTGAACCGTTGCCCAAGGTATATATACTCTTCCACTGCTTCTATCTCTTTGGTGTTGACTTTCACTGTGCAAGGGGTGGTTAGTGGTCCAAACATCACCTTTGTCTTGCTGGTGTTCATCTTTAGCCCACTTTTTGCGCTTTCATCTGCTAACGCCTGTAGCATTTCTTCTAGGTCTTTTGCATCATCTGCTACTATTATGATGTCGTCTGCAAACCTAAGGTGATTGAGCCTGGTACCGTCTATGTTTATGCCCTTGTCTTGCCAGTCTAGATCCCTGAATATACGTTCCAATGCTGCTGTGAACAGTTTAGGAGAGATTGTATCTCCTTTCTTGATCCTGATCTTATTGGTGGTCTTGTGTAGTTTGACTGTTACAGAGCTATTGGTGTATATGTCTCTGAGGACGTCTATGTATCCATCTTCGATCCCTAGATCTTGCAGGGATGCCAGTATATACTGGGTTTCTACTGAGTCGAAGGCTTTTTCATAATCAACAAATGCTACACATAGTGGAATGTTATACTCGAGACATTTCTCTTTGAGCTGGTTGACAGTGTGCATATGATCAGTAGTGGTGTACTGGCCTCTGAAACCTGCTTGCTCCTTTGGCTGCGCTTCATCTAGTTGTCTTGTTAGCCTTTCGGTCAATATTTTGGTGTAAATCTTGTACAAATTAGAAAGTAGGCAGATGGGTCTGTAATTCTTGATGTCTTTCCTGTTGCCCTTTTTGAACATTATGATCATGTTGGCGTTCTTCCATGCTACAGGAATTTCCTTCAGATGTAAGCACTTTGTGAAGAGCCTGGCTAATTCCTGAGATAGGATATCTCCTCCTGCTTTTACCATTTCTGCTTTGATGTTGTCATTCCCTGCTGCCTTTCCGTTCTTCATTTTCTGGACTGCTGACTCTACTTCCCAAGCTGTTATGTCTGGTAGATTGCATGCCTTTGTTGAGATTTCTATTCCCTTGTTGCTGTCATACAACTCTCCATAGAATTCTTCTACTCGTTCTAATATTTGGTCTTGTGTGGTAAGCTCATTTTCATCTTTGTCTAGAAGAGTCAGCATTTTATCCTGCCCTAGTTGAAAGGATCTCTTTGCTCTTTTCATGCTCTTTCCATTTTCGATGGTCTCTGCTATCTTCTTCATGTTCTGCTTCCTGATGTCTTCCCTTGCCTTCTTCTTGATGGTCTTATCCAGTTCTGCAAATTCGATGTTGTTTCTGATGTCCCTGTTGTTGTTTACTTCTGTTTTCTTCATCATCCGTCTTTTCTTCATGAGAATCCTCGTTTCTGTTGAGAGCTTTGAGTCCTTCATTTTACTGGCCGGTGCGACTTCTGATGCACATTCTAGGATGGTGGTCGTTATTCTATCGTTCATTTCATCTACTCCATCTTCACCTTCTAGCTCTAGTGCACTGAATCTGTTCGTTAGGAGGATTTGGAACTCGTCTTTCTTTATGACCAGTTGCTCGATACAAGGTCTCTTTGATGGATTTGACAGGCATTTCTGTCTGTCCTTCCTGACATTGATCCTAATCACTCCCATAACTGCTCTGTGGTCACTGCCCGCATCCAGTCTGTTTAGCACTTTCACATCCGTGAAGATGTTCGGTCTGTTTGTCATGATGTAATCAATTTCGTTTCTTGTACATCCATCTGGGCTTTGCCATGTCCATCTTCTTGATATCTTCTTCTTGTAGACGGTATTCATGATCTTCAAGTTATTTGCTGTCGCCCATTCAATCAGTAAGTCTCCTCTTTCAAGTCTGTTAGGTTTCATAATTATACTGCCATAACATGGATTCTTTTTTATTTTCTGCAGGCAGTTTTCCAGCCTCAATCCAGAGTGAACTTGAAAGCAAAGGTCACACCATAGCGACGTGGCCAGAGCCTCTGAATTTTGTCCAGTTTGCGTCCAAATTCAATGAAGACTTTGCAGCATCAGCTGATCAAAGAAATGGAGGTGCCTCAGCGCATTTTTGATTTGGATGTTGGATTGTTTTAGCTTAATAATTTATTTGAAATGGGGTCGAAAATGATAATGAAGTACAGTGACTTGAGTCAGACAAGTCCGGTTTTAGATGCAGTGACCAGTAGTGTATGGTTTTGAATTAAACAAAAGATGACAGTTTTTGGTCCCAATTGTTACTTACTATATAACAATAATAATAGGTGTTATGAACCTCAGACACTCTACTATTGAATATATGTTTACTTAAATAGAAATATCAATTTTCTACAGTTTAAAAGGTAACCAACTTACAGTAGTTGAAGTCCATGGTATAGAAATTCAAGTCAGCAGAATTTGACCAATTTATACGTTGACTTTGAAATCAATGTGGATATTTCCCCTGACTAAGAAGCTTCAGGTAAATGTTTATGAATATTTGATGTGGCTTTTTGTAAATGTGTAATCGTCAAGAATGTAATATTAAGGATATTATTTGTGTTAAAAATGATCAGGACCAATCAGGTTTCTTTCACTGGCACTTAATTAGTTAAAATACAGGGTTATTTTAATTAATATCAAGTTGGTCATGAGATTCTGAACAGACACTGGGGAAGTTTTTATTGAGACATTCCAGATTATGTATTAGTTTTTACATTGTTTGATTTTTCCTTTTGAGGGCACATTTTCAATGTACTTTTCTTAATTTAAAGTTTAGACTCCAACAATTCCATTATTTATTGAAATTATGTAAACTTGGGTACACACATGATGAAGAGATGTTTTGTAAAATCAGGCTGAAAAAACATACAAGTAGCTAATTTATAAGTCACTCTACTATACTGATGGAGATTTAAACTGATGAATTATTGCAGCTATGACAAAGATAACGAATTCAATGTAGAACTCAAGAACAAGTTTAAAGATTATTTTCTTAAGGGCATCAGGCAGGGTATATTTTAATTTTAAGGAAAAGATGTTAAAAATGCCTGGAAAACTATTATAATTATTTTTTGCTTCTTTCACTCTAACATCCATTGTATGTCTTGTTTTTTTTATTTTCAAAATTATTGATATTATTATTTTTTGCAGTATGACAGCTCATTTATGGTTGTGGGTTATCAAGCCATAATTCAATGTATTCATATATTTTAAAACCTAGAATCTCTCTTTTTTGTGAAAGGCATAATGTATATAGCTTTCGTTATGACAAAATGCATAATCTTACAAATAGTGAGCTCTGCTGTTAAACTCAACTTGAGGTGCTTCTAGCCATTTTCAAAATTTTGTGTAATTATCTGTTAAGGCTATCAAATAATGTTGAGAAAGTAGTGTGTTTGGTGTATACTTATTTAAAATGATGTGCAATACTGCTTTATCCTACAATAACCTGATGAAATTGTATACTTTAGTGTAACATTTTTTGTCAAATACTTCATGTTGTGTAATAATTTTTTTCATAATTTTATGTTGGTGTTTTTGCCTCCCTGTTAAAAAAATGCTCTCACTGGTGGTAAAGCCTTAGATTGGACTTGGACTTGGCAGAGACTGCTAATAATTTTAGCTGACTTAATTGCATTTCACAGAGAATTGAAAAGGATTCTTATTTTATTATTGCTCTTATAACCAAGCCTGTGAAGCTGTTATTGATTGGTAAGAGTGTCAGTAATGAAAACAGTAAGCCAACTATAAGTCAACTACAGTATATTTAAATCAAAAATTGTTTGTAAACTAATTTATTCTACTAAGTTTGGTTCTTAGACCAGCATTGCCAAGTTCCACTTAATGTAGTCAGTTATCCAATTCTAACAGTCTAATCTAAGTCCCCAAAAATTGTGACGGAGCTCTAGCCTCGTGGCATACAGTAATCACTTTTTTTAATGGGCAAAAAATTGTTAAACTTTCAGATACAACATTTTATTATCACAAAAATTATATTTCTATATAGCAAATGTGGTGCTTTTACAGTACAGAATAGAACTATAACACTCCATTTCCATAGATTTTTAGATCGATCTATCCCTGTGGGGAGTCTCACTAGATTACTGTCAGCTTGGCCGGCTTAAGCGTCTGTCCCGCCTACTAAAAGCTGTAAGGGGGTAATTAACTATGGTGCCCGCTCGGCTGACTGCAATTTAGCGTGAACCCCCAGGGAGTTAGGTCGATCTAAAACTTAATCTTTAGATCGATCCAAATCTCTGGGAAAGCACCCTAAGACTAGTCTGCTCTTTAATTTTGTTGCTACCACTCAATAGGAATGTTTTAATCTTCAGAAATTATTACTTAAAAAATACAGTATCTGAAAAATTTACAATTTTCCCCACTGAAAAGAATGAGCAATTACCGTTGTTCTACATGATAAACAATGTTGTCACTGAGTGTATTGTTATGAATCTGACAAATAAATAATGGTGTAAACAGATGTGTTAATTTATTTTTTCCAGCTGGTGGTACTTGCCCAGGAGGCAGTTATCCCCTCAATTTATTCTTTCACTCATTATTTTTACGATTTCGGTCGAAGTTTGTGAAACAGTCCATGCAGTCAAACTCCAGGTGGTACATGCCCAAGCGGAGACTTCACCTCTCCAATTATCTATAACTATCAAGCACTATGCACCCTTATTTTTTTAATTAATTATTAATGGTGACA
Organism: Lingula anatina; assembly: GCF_051362555.1. Lineage (NCBI taxonomy): Eukaryota > Metazoa > Brachiopoda > Lingulata > Lingulida > Lingulidae > Lingula > Lingula anatina. Next base: position 8,895,572 of record NC_141774.1, on the reverse strand, counting down.
GATCTCTATACCAATAATCATAAAACTTCCACTTCGTCCACATCTACAGCCGTCCTATCTGTCAAAGTGTCCAATAAAACAGACACTATAAATTGGCTTAATGAACTGCTTCTGTGAAATGGTCCTGAAGTCTGAAAATTATCTATTGCAACTTCCAAATCCTCCCTCCACATGCGAACTCCTTTGAAATATTTTAGAAAGATATCCTTAAACTCCTGGCTTATCTGAATTTCTGGGGATTCAAATGTTACATCAGAGACACTTCCCTTAAAGAAATGTATGATAAGTGTTATTTGACATGGTTTGTCATTAATTTCTATCCGTCGAGTCCTTTGAATATGAAATGCGGGAGTTTTTCCGTAAACCCATTGCCAGTTTTCTAATGACTCCCTGATTTTTTCAATCCCTGGAAATCTGGACTCGTCTGTTGGGTCCAACTCTGTTATATTTCCCTGGAAATTTTAATACAAAATTTAAATGCTTACTCTCATACAATCTAAGAAATTTCCAGGTGTTTTATCATAGTTTTACATACAAGTGATTAAAACCTAGTATTCTAAAATGATATCACAATTCCTTTTTCACTTTTTAAGGAGTATTTATTTAACCAATTGTTTGTTCAAAAATGTTTAAATTTATTAGTATTCAATATATTAAAAATACCCTCAATTAATGAAAATGTGAAAATCCTCTTTTTTGATTTTAAAGAAAATATGACATGGATTAATATCCACCTTTTCCTTTAAATGATATTACCAGATAACATAAGATTTCTTACCTGTTGCTGTGCATTATGAAGATATTCCCTAGCAACAGCTTCTGTCAGAGATTCAAAATCAATGCTGGGTTCCACACAGCACAAGTTCTGAACACTTGACTTCACACTGTCTGTGGCTGTGCTGTTAATGTCTGCCTTGAAAAATTAAACAATTTTCATTGTAGACAGTGTGACCGTGTTAATTATTACTGCCTTCAAAATAAAATTAAAAAAAAAAAAATGCTAGGGCTATGTTTTCAATATTAGCCTTCAAAATAAAAAAAAAAATGGTGGGGCTGCCTATACTTTAAAATTTTCAATACTTGCCTTGGAAAAGGTAAACACTTTTATTGTTATTATATGTTTGCCTTGAAAAAAATGAACTTTTTTAAGTGCATAGTTAACTCAATGTGCCAGAAAAAATTAACACTTGAAACTATGTCTTTATCTCTTTTTTTTTTACTTCAGACCCAAACCAACATGAGTCACTGTCTGAATGCAACCTCTGATACATTGTGTATAGTATACTGCACTAGCTCAGTTTCTCTCCTCTGCTTTTGCTAGGAGGGATCTACAAGACAGTGCTGCACTCATCGGCAATTGAGTAATAGTAATTTTTTTTTTTTTTTTTTTAATAGTAAATAAGTAAATATTCTTACTCATTGTGATTGTTTAATAACATATTCACAAAAATTGTATTCATATTGTCATTTTCATCCACACAAGTGGATGCATATGTTACAGTGAAATAAACTAAACTATATACTGTATTACAGAGTTGTTACCAACTTATACCCCATTCACACTACAGTTGCAAAAATGCGCATTTCTATAATTCGGATTTTTCATGAGGAATTTGATTCGGTATTGCGTTCACACTCGCTAAGCGAATCCGAATCCCACGTTGAAAATTCAGGTTTAACTTCCTGTTTTGAACACTGGCGCATGCGCCGCACAGGAAATCTTAAAATACCAACAAAAATTTGTGACGACAAATGCAACTCAAAAGACATTCCAGCATTCTTGAGAAGTATAAGATGGCAAAATAAGTTTGTTTGCTCATGTTGTAGTGAGTGGTGACCTCCAAATACGTTTGGCGCAATCGCTAAAGTAATAAACAAGCGTTCATAGATATCCGCACTTATCTGCACACATGCGCAGTAAGATCTGTACAGGTGTCGATTCCGGTAAGTTATTCGGATCGCGCTTAGAGATCCACCTCGCTTGCAGGATTTTGAAAATGCGCATTAAAGAAATCCTCTTGCGTTCACACTACTGCATTTATTCGAATTGTGACCTAATTCGCAACTTATCCGAATAACTGAGCGTAGTGTGAATGGGGTATTAGAGACTAAATAATGTGAATCAAGCACTACATCTCATTCCAATATCTATGGTCCTTGATCCTGCGATTTTGACCATGTCATTTAAGCTCCAAATTAAATTAACAATAACTTAGTTTAATCATCTGATACATAGACCATGAAAAAACTTTCTGTATACCTTGTGGATGTGTAGTAATTGGTGAACTCTGTCCAGGTTTGTGTTGTATAAAAGTGTAAAATGGTGGTATGCTGACTTCCTCCCAAGCTTAGCTGCTGTACCAGACACCTGAAATAGTAATGTAATGAAATAACACTCAACTTACAAACAACCTAAAAACATATATGGTTTAAAAATAAACATTTCAAAGATAATGAGAATATATAATTGAAAAATAAACAAAATAAAATATAATAAACACAAATGAAAAAAAAAGAATAATATTATACACATTGAACAATGTTAAATCACTTGCAGATTTGGTTACCTTATATTTTCCATTCATAATAATATCATCTCTCTCATTAATAGCCAAGTCCAGTCCCCATCTTTGGTTCACAGCCTTGGCCACCAAGAGCAGATTTCTGTCTCTGTTGTACTGAGTCTTGTTGGTGAAGAAAGTGCAGTTCAGATTCCCCATGTCGTGATACACTGTGCCTCCACCACTCTTCCTCCTGGCTAGTTGAACAGAGAGGTCCTGTAGCTTGAAGACATTGCATTCTTTCCATGGATTCTGATGTCTCCCTACTACCTGAAGTAGAGAATAAAACTTTCTATAGAGCGCTGTGTTGGTTTTTAAAATTATACCCTTTACTAAAAAGAATGAAAATTTCAATGAACGATATAAATAAGAATTTTAGACCTTTATTTATAAAGCAAAAACTTCACTTTCCCTGTACGTACAATTCAATACTGTTTCTTTTTGAACAAAGATGTATACTTTATCCAAAAATGATCCCAAAATTACTTTCCACAAACCCAATTTTGAGTTCTATGTTTTTAATTTTAAAGCCACTCCCGTACATCATAATATAGAATTTCACTTGTGCTTGATTTGCTTTCCAAGTGAGCAGTTGGCTGAGAACTTTTAACTCACACACTGTCTGCACCCACCACTGTCGGTTCATTTCTCCACAACAAAAGCACATTCTGCTTCTCAAAGTCTGTGTTTTCATAAATCCAATCCTCCAAAGCCAGGTTCTCAAAAATGTTGTTTGATTTGGATAAGTAAACACATCTTGGCAGTCCTGTGATATTTGTAGTATCAGTCACAGTGGACAGATCTCGCCAATGATTGCACAGTTGTCTAAAGTGACAGCCAAATTTTCTGTGACTCTTCTTCAGTAACAGAATCATTCTGACATTAATCACCATCTACTAGTATATATGAAAAGAATGGTAACAATTTCATTACAAACTGAAAACAAATATGTTGATATTTAATTGTTTGTATTTAATTGTTTAACTGAAAATTAGCACATCGGTTTGATTTGTCTACTCTTTAGAATCAAACAGTGCTTAAGTTGTGAACAGCAAGGATACATAAAACAACACTGTACTTCTCATTTTCCTCTAGGCTCTACTGTGCACTGTACTGTTCAAAGGCGAAAAATTCAAGGAGATGCAAGGTGATTTGCTTATTTTACAGCCTTTTCTCTCCATTTTAAAAACTGCCTGTTCATTATACCTAATATACTTTGTAATCTTTTATAACTTACAGCCATATGACATTACTGCAGCTTTTATTTTTCTAAAATCTTACTCACTCGGTTTTGTACTCCACATGCCAAGGATTCGTCTGCAACAAGGGCACGGGTTTGTCTTGAACGCAAGGAACTCTGGGATGCAACTTCCTGTTTTCCGTCTGTCTGTACGTCGCCCAAGCCGGCGGCATTGTTTATGTTGTAAATCGTATTTTAAGCCATTTAATATACATTTTCCAAGCTCAAAAATGGAAGCTGGAAAGAGGAAAGCTCAGGACATGGCCGTAGTTGCCATGAAGAGACCGAGAAATGAACTGGTGTATATGGAAAATAAAGAAAATGGTGCCGTAGTACAGTCAAGTGTAAGTAAACTGAGGCAAGATGTGTGCATGTGTCCCGGGGGGGGGGGGGGGGGGGGGGGGGGGGGGGGGGGGGGGGGGGGGGGGGGGGGGGGGGGCGGGGGGCGGGTGCGAGTTGTCTACCTTTAGCACACCTGTTCGAGTTTTTATTGGAAATGCCAGCGAATGAGTATTTGAGTGCATTCATTTCGCTCTAAATTCACTAACTGGTGTAACTTGGATAAAAATAGGTGAGTGGTAATTTAAAATAAGTTTACATTGATTTTTAAATCTTTCTGTCAATGATCTATGTAAGTTTAGCAGATTTAGCTCACAACTGCATTAACAAAGACATTCATCGTGATCACTCTTTTTTTGCAGGGTCCTCCCAGAACGTCCAATCTCCTGGCCCCCATCATGCTGTTATCAGGTCACGAGGGAGAGATCTTCACCTCCAAGTTTTCCCCAGATGGGACCATGCTGGCCTCAGCAGGATTTGACAGATTGATATGTAAGGAGGGCTTCTTTTTTAGTTTTTGATGGCTTGTCCAAATCTAAGGGTTCATGCCCATTGAAACTATCAGCCTACATAGATCACTCCAATTCCATAGAGACTGAATGTTGTCAGTTTAACAGATTTATATACCTCCTTTGCTTGTTCCCAATGTACTCATATAATCACCAGTTCTTTTGTATTTTATTCAATGCCAAGAGGAAGCATGTTTATCTGTTTAACTGATTGCATTCAGCAAGAGTGTCCACGGTGTTGGATTGATCTACGTAGACTGATAGCTTCAATAGGAATGAACCCTAATAGGCTAGTCTATAAGAGTATGATTATTTAGGCTAATTGAGAACCATCTTTTTATTTATTCTTTAATTTCTCCATTTGCTCATGTATAAGTTACTTAGAAAATTGTTAAGAAAATGAAGTAAGGAAATAGATATACACTGATAGAAATATTAAAGTGATAATAACTCTTCATTTCGGCCAAAAAATGAATTTTCCTGGAGTAAACAACAATTTTCCCATACTTACCAATGGTTAATGAATCCATTTTTACATTCGAAGTTAGTCCCTGGTTTTTTTTCTAAAAAGTTTGGTTTTTTGTTAAAATCTCTTAAGAGATTTTAACAGAGTATAGCCATCAATGGAGGTCACGTGGTCTAAAGACAAGCTCAGATATCAGAATAATAGCTATAACAGCCGTTTTTGTGGGAAAACAGAATATATTATATTTTTATGAGTCACTCACAATGTTTTTATTGTGAAATACAGATTTCATACGAAGAGTTATTATCCCTTTAACTTACCAGTCAATTTCAGTTAATCATTTTTTTAAAGACTTAAAATCTATACAAGTGAGATCTATTCAATCCTGTTTGATGAGAGAAAAGATATTTTTAAATTAAGATTAAGGACAGATGTATCTGTTTTTTATTTGCAGACTTTTGGAATGTGTATGGGGAGTGTGAAAACTTTGCAGTGTTAAAGGGACATTCTGGAGCAGTGATGGAGCTGAATTTTTCTACAGACGGAAGGTAAGAGGTGTGAGCACTAACTCCACAGAGACTCTCGCTGAACGCAGTCAGATTAACAGAATCACATCCCTTCTCTTGTTTCCAATTTATATACTCGTATAATCGCCAGCCTTACTACTATATGTACTCAGGAGGTAGAGGAGGAGTATTTTATCAGATAGACACACAAGACATTTTTACAGTTATATCCTAGCAATACAGAACCAGTTTATCTGAAAAATTCTGAGAATAATACCAGGTAGCATTTTTTTCCTATCTGCAAAGTATGTCATGTGTGACTTGGATGTCCAACTTAGTAAAAGATAACAGCACTTTACAAGATTGATAATGATATTGTATTACAATTAAACTATTTTAAATGTGTTTTTGATAAGGCATTGCTAAAATTGCATTGAAATATTTTTATAGCCAACTTGTCACTTGTGCTACCGACAAAACTATTGCATTATGGGATATTGAAGTTGGCGGGAGGATAAAGCGGTTAAAAGGACACACATCATTTGTCAACAGCTGTAACTTAGCGAGAAGAGGACCGCAGTTGATATGCAGTGGCAGTGACGATGGCTCTATTAAGGTATTATTTGGAGATCACACAAGATACCATCACTTCATTACTTACAAAGGAATGTGCTTGTAATATGATTTTTTTTACTAACATGCTAAAAGCTTACGAAAAAAACAGCCAGACATTCAGGCTGACAGTTATAAAAATTTATGTATCACAAAATGAAAAAAGGCAATGATAAAGAGAACGGAAGCAGAAATGATATAGATTGAGATTCTTCTTCAGTTGTCGGGCATTTTGTGGCAAAAATATTTTCTTGGTCAGTAGTAGGGACAAAATAAAGCTGCACTGTGTAAATTTAATGTCTATTTTTCTTCAGTTATGGGACAGCAGGAAGAAGCACGCTATCCAGACATTCCAGAACACGTACCAGGTGACTTCGCTGACCTTCAATGACACGGCAGAGCAGGTCATATCTGGCGGAATTGATAACGAACTGAAGGTAAAAAATTGCTGCAGTATAGACTTATTTCCAAATATTACCTGATTTTGTTCCTGTTTTTTTAGACAAAAAAATCAAACCATTTTATATCATGTTGGGATTAAGCAGAACAATAAGGCACTAAAACTGTTTTTAATTGAAGTACTGCTGAAATGTAGACTGATGTATTTCCCCACACTAGTGTAATGCAAGACATTCTCATTGAGAGTAAAGCCAACTGGAAAAATTCTTTCTTTTAATTTGATATACGAAGAAACCAAGAAAAGACATATCACCAGCGCTTGTGTCTCTCTGTGTTGGGGGAGTATGACACATTTCTTGCATCCTCAATAGCTGAAAAGCAGTATTTCCTCTTTGCTTCAAACACTGGATACATTTCAACCTTAGAAGCAGCCTTAAAAGCAAGAAGCCATGTTTAACATTACCGAATTACTTCTTTTTTATCTATTTATTTATTTTAATTATTGATTTTTATAATTTTAAGGTGTGGGATCTCAGAAAGAATGACATCCTATACAAGATGCGTGGTCACACGGACACTGTGACCGGTATGGAGCTGTCCCCCGAGGGGTCATACTTGCTGACCACCGCCATGGACAATACAGTCAGGGTGTGGGACGTCAGGCCTTTCGCACCACAGGAGAGATGTGTCAAAATTTTCACTGGGAATCAGCATACGTTTGAGAAGGTAAAGTGATGAATAATGATTGATTTGGCCAAATTGGCGTGTGTGTGTGTGTGTGTGTGTGTGTGTGTGTGTGTGTGTGTGTGTGTGTGTGTGTGTGTGTGTGTGTGTTATTTGCAGCTAAACAGATTGTGCAATAAAGTTATTATTGAAGACTATTAAAAACCATGAAAACAAAGGAGTAGTGCAAAATGTTATACATGATGATAATAAAAGTTTAAGTGAATTTCAGTTATAGATAAAAAAGTAATTTGGAAGCTGAAATACATTATGACTCATAAAAGATATTTAGAGAATAGGTTTTCTTAGAAATTAGTCTTTTTGTAAGACACACATTTAAAAAATATGAAATTATGAACAGTTAGATATTGTAAACGTTTCTCTCCAGAATCTCCTGCGCTGTTCTTGGTCACCAGATGGCAGTAAAGTCTCAGCAGGCTCAGGAGACAGGTGAGATATAGAAAAGTCAATTACAGTACCACTTTATGTCCACTACTGTTGTGCATTACATGTTTTCTCTCTCTCTGTTTTTAGGTCTCTTTTGGTATCTTCAGTGTCTCCTCACGTGATCTTCAACTGGTTGATGATTTAAAAAAGAAACAAATTATGTGTGCATTATCTTAACTTTTTTCTGTTTTGTTTTGAATGTTTATAGACCTACAGTGTCTGTTAGTAGATGATACATGTGACTATAATGAAGCTGCATCCTTCTGATGAGGATTTTTGCTGGTTACTGATTCAAAAAAATTTAATGTGAATGTGTAGATATTTTCAACTAGAAGTCCAATAATGTTTGTAAAGTAGCATTTGATATGTGTTCACAGGTTTGTCTATGTGTGGGACACAACAACGCGGCGGATATTGTACAAACTTCCAGGTCATGCAGGCTCTGTTAATGAGGTGGACTTTCATCCTACAGAACCCATAGGTAGGTCAAGGTCATATCACTATTGTTGCCCACTAGATCAAGGTTAATATAAATGCTCCCACCTTTTTTTTTTTTTTTTTTTTTTACAGATTTATATATTAAATGACTTTCTCTATAAGATTTGTCGTTATTTGTTTTTTTTTTACCAATGTTGTCATGCTACATGGCCCTTACTTTGTTCTACTTTTCTGTTTTAAGCAGTGAGTCTTGTAAGCAATCTTTTTAGAAATAATTACCAGAAATACTGATTTTTTCATCAAGTTTAAAGAACTTTTTGCCCGTGGTTTCATTGTTTTTTTCATTGTTTTGAATTCTTTTTTTCTTCTTTTCAGTGCTATCATGTTCAAGTGATAAAAATATATACCTGGGAGAAATTGAATGATATTTGCCATCATGAAGGAAGGCAAGGAAGGGAAATGGCCATGGGCGATATGGAGTTGAGTCAGTGAAAATGAACTGAAAATTGGGCAGTGGAGACATTTGTCTAAGATAAATATTATGGTGAACAATTGAAGTTCACTGTAGAACAGCTACCATGGTAGATGCTCTGGATTGTTTTTATGGGAAAGGAGGCTTTAGAACCTGCAACAAAAATGACCTCAAAATAGGCAAAGAAATTGTCAAAATTTTACTGAATGGCTTCAGTTTTTCTGAAATTTGTTTCGGGACCAGTGTTAATGTTACAGACTGGTTAACTGACAAATGTAAAACTCCAAAGTTAACTCCCGAATGCTTAAGTCAAGAAAAATCAAAGTCTTAATCATTAAAAAGAATTTTTTGTTTATGATCAAGCATCTTGACCTACCTGGAGGAAAGAGGGTTTTTGCTCCATGTCAAAGTTTTGCAGTTTTAAGATATTACCATTTTGCGAACTCGTAAAAAGAGACAATGCAAAAGCCTGCATTGTACAACAGATTTCAGCAATTACTTATAAGACAAAAAATGTATAAAGAATTATGTACAAATCTCTTTGAGATGAGAGTTTTATATTGTAAAATATACCAAATCAATATACCAGAAAGAGTATTTTATTCTGTTATAATAACAATGCTTTACATCATCTTGCATCTTACAATACTCATTTAAACACAACACATAGAATTATACATACAATATGTAACAATTGCAGCATATGCCTAATAATATAACAAATATGATATATACCATAAGAAAAAAATATCTGACCATTTTGAAACAAGGTCTTTGTGCATATTAAATGTTAAACTGTATGACATAGTATAATTTTGTGGACACTTCTTTCATTATTCTGTACTCCATATGATGGGGTTGCTCATAACACTTAAATATGATAACTTTCACAAAAATTAAACCTTTTGAACGCATAATACTGTATTACCCAAAATATTCCATTTTAAGTATCTGCAGAAGATACTTCCTAAGTACCGAAAAAATAATAATAAAAAACCCAAGTAATGATTTTCTGGGAGGCAACTGATAACTGACAAAATATTCCAACACAATACACCAAATGGTCCCCAAAGAAATATTCCCTTCTTTATAAGACCAATCTATATCAGTTTCAACATAAACCTGGTAACAAAAATTTTCCCATACAGACTAACGGGTCCAATTTGGATACCCGTCAAACTTGGCAATTTTGAAACCCTTGATATATGTACGTGAATATGTACTTTGTGTCACCAAAATACAGTAGTGCCTCAATCTTTTCAATGGGGAAAATTGTGAATTTATCAGATCATTGTATTTTTTAACGTTTTTAATATTCCTATAGAGTGGTACCAATAAAAAACTGACAAGTGGGATTACTAATAGTCAATACAGTAAAAGGACCATAAATGCTTATCTTACATAGAAATATAACTTTTATCATTCGTGAATGATGTATCTGAAAGAATGAGAATTTTCCACATTTAAGAGACTGAACCATTACCAGGAATAATTGGCCCAAAAGAATCATTATGCACTGTAAAAGGCTAATTTACATCAGAATAAACTTAAACCCATATTTGGACAATGAGGTTGATTGTCACCAGAAATTGTCATGTCTTAACTAATTTGAAAAGGAAATTATACAACTGGTAGAAAATAAGACAAGTAAATAATACAACTGATAGAAAAGAAAGCTGATTTTTTTCTTTTTGATTGTCAGCAAAAACAGTAAGTTTATGCAATAAGTTATACACTTTGGTCCTGCCACTATATATCAAACTACCACATTGATCTGGGTCTTGAATATTTTACCTACAAATCACACATAACAATATAAATCATACATACAAAATCTTAAAGGGATAATAACTCTTCGTATGAGATCTATATTTCACAATAAAAACATTGTGAATAACTCATAGAAATATAACATATTCTGTTTTACCACAAAAACGGCAGTTATAGCTATTATTCTGATATCTGAGCTTGTCTTTAGACCACGTGACCTCCATTGATGGCTATACTTTGTTAAAATCTCTTAAGAGATTTTAACAAAAAACCAAACTTTTTAGAAAAAAACCAGGGACTAACTTTGAATGTAAAAATGGATTCATTAACCCTTGGTAAGTATGGGAAAATTGTTGTTTACTCCAGGAAAATTCATTTTTTGGCCGAAACGAAGAGTTATTATCACTTTAAGCAGATTGAAATTTATCACCAGTCTTACAATGCATTATATTATTTAAAATTTTTCTAACAATACTTGATTAATTCATTTATCAAATTTTTGATTCATTCACTTGACTTTTCAACTAGTCTCACATAATGCTGAACAATCTAAGTCTCATGCCAAGACGAGCGGGTTGACACACAATCCCCTGAGCCACCCTTCCCAATAAGAGCCTAAATTCTTAACAATTACTAATATATATATATATATATTTGGTGCTAGAAAAGGACTATAATGCGATTAATGCTTTTCTGCAGCTTAAAAACTGATTGACATTTATTGATGTCCTCTGACGCATACTTTCCTACTGTAACAATGGAAAACTAGCTCAGCACAGACTTCATGCTAATTTTTTTTAATTAGCCCAAAGTTAACTAAAAACTGACCTTCACTCTCTGCATATTGCAGCCTTTTCAGGTGACCCACAAAATTCAGGGTTGGGGAAAAGTCAATCTAATTTACTTACATACATTAAATATTTTTCTGTGCAAGCACCAGGTTAAGAATTATTTGCACAGTGTTAAATGTGAGAGTAAGATATCATATTATGCAGTGATTATATTGCTGCTTTCATCCTTTGCTTGTAAGCTTTTTATGTCCAGAAATTTTTAAACGACACAACTCCCTTCAATGTCTCTCCTTAAAGCAGGTAAATATAAAAGATGGAGCTATATGAGAGTTGCAGTAATATCATTTTAATGAAAAAAATATAAAAAATCTAAATAACTGAATAACTGCAGCAGCTAAAATAAAGAATGGCTATTCCAATCTCTAATCTGTTGATTAGTGAGTAGGATGAGTTGTCCAAGAAAGTCTTTGTGGATTAGATATATCAAGGCTCAATATTCATAATTCTGTAATAGACTCGACTAGCAAAGTATCTTAAATATACCAATTTGGAATGTTTTCACAAGATTCAAATAGATTTGGTATACTTGAGCCATCATGCATGGGCATAAAGGCAAGTATGTGACAGAAATCAAGTCATCTGTCAATATTTGTTTTTGCTAAATAACAAGTAAGATCCTTTATGACCTAGCCTAATGACAATGCTGATAATTAAATTTTGTGATTTTCAAATAATAGTAAAACCTGCATAACTCCTAACCTAATAAATAAAATCTTCTTAACCATTTCATGTAAATTTTAATTGCAAAGTGACTATTTCTTTGATATTAGCTGAAACTAATATCAAAATTGCCCAACTTCAACGAAAGTGTTGAAGTTATGTGAAGTCTTATTGTAGTTTCAAAATCACAGGTGCTACACACCAAAATCACCATAATTATCATGGTGAAATTTTTTTCATTTATTCTATAAAAGCAAATGATCGGAACTAATAGACCATAATTTTTTTAAATTATCATTTTGAATGAACCTTAACTAATGACAAAAGGTAATATGCCAGTCATTGTTAACGCAAAAAAACTTAAATTGGGGTCAAAGTCCGCCTCTGTTCTGCTGTAAGTTCAGGGTGCCAAAAATCCACGATTAATACCAGACGGAATGAGTCGCCATCATGCCAAACTTCATGCTCGAATGAGTCATCAAAAATGATGAACTTTCCTTCCTTCCAGTGCCTGCAAAAAGTAATTGTAATCATGAGTTGATTTTTCATCAAAATCCTAAAAGAGCTTGCACTTTCATTCTCTCTGCTGAATCTGATAATAATAATAAACAATGTTATGCTTGACTAAATAATGAAAGACATACACCTTATGTGTGCATCTGTGTGTGTGTGTGTGTGTGTGTGGGGGGGGGGGGGGGTAATTTCTTGATTTCTAGTTTCATGTAAGCAGCACTCAGACTCAAACTCAAAAATATTATTTAAGTATAAATCATTTACTCTTAACTAAGGCAGATAAAAACCCTTTGTCTTAAGTTAATTTGTCATCCTCAAATTATCTTAATTTGTGAGACCAACCCCCAGTGACCAATACCTGGACATTGTCCACCAGAGTGGACACTTACCTTATTTCCTCCTGCACTCTGATCCTGGGCCCCTCTGGCACCACTAACCCCAGATGGGCTCGTATTCGGCAGTTTGTGGGCCCACAATGAGGCCACACATGGACGCCAGGCTGCATCACGGAATATTTGATCTGAAATGTAATTTATGTAATTTAATTCAAAATTACCACTTAAAAAAAAGCGTCTTTTTGTACAGGGAACTTTGTCTCAAATATGGTTCAAAAAATCTTTTTATTAGAGATTAGTCGTGTTTCAGATATCCCAGTTAAAGTTCAAGGAACAAGGCTACATCAACATCTGTTTCTTTCTGTGACAATTAACTCAGCTCATATCAAATAAGCATATAGAAATATCAGGACAGTTTTACTAAGAAAATCAAGATTCATTTGAGAACTAAAAAAAGTTACACTCCTTGCAAATTCATACATCTCTTTCACTTTTAGGTTAAAACAAACAAAATCTCAAATTGAATACTTTAGCACTAATAGTGACTTGATAAATATTTCCATCTAACACTTGGTTATAATAATAAGCCTGTCTTGACTGATGATGGCTTTACCTGCCCCCTTTTGCATGTTTTGGCATCTATAATTTTATCCACGAGGGCACATGTCTTAGGAGCCTTTTTGCAATTTTCATCTCTTCTTCTTCCTGATGAGAAAAAAAAATTAACGATAAAACGACAAAGTTTCAGTCAGTAAAAACATCCCGTCTTTTAATTTCACAATGAAATAAAAAAGAGCTGAACCAACACTGGTATACAACTTCAAAGGTAATTATCATTTCCAAAAAGTGCCTTCAAACTAACAATGTTGCTGATGTTTTATTAATCATTCACCATTCACTTCATCAAGCTTATCATTTCAAATAAGCTTATAGATGAGGGAGGGGAAGGGGGAAGGAGAACGGAGGGGAGAAACACATTTTCATACTCTGGCTATCCAACTCTACAAACCATCCTCTTGATTTAACAACCAGCACAGAAAGAAATACCATTCTGAAAATTTCAAAGAGATGATAAATGTGGGGAATTGGAAAATGCCTCAGCACAACTCCCTCTAAGTTACCTTGGCTGTACAGTGTAAACTGTTTCCAGTCTCCTGTATCACTTAAATTTTCATCTTCGGCCTCAAAGAGACCCTTCTTGACATCCATGTTTGCCAAACCTTCGTCTCGGATTGTCTTCCAATTATCTTCCAACAACTGGTGGGATTAAAAGAATTGTTGCACAAAATAAATCAGAAAACAAAAATAATTTAAATCACATACGAACCTCATAATGGCATTTAGAGTATATATATTTATAGTAGGCATTAAAATTAGGTATTATTTGATTGGTTTCATAAATTTATGATTGAAGTTGGGAGAGCAAGATCAAGCTGTGATGCCAGAGTGTCAATGCAATTTTCATGTTTTTCAGGTGACCCATCAAAGTTCAAGTCCTTTAGAGGAGTCAACTTTTAGTGTAACAGAAATAATAACTGAAAAATTTATAAACATTTTACTATTAACAATAATAACAATGATGATAGTAATAATATTTAGCCAATGACAGACATTGTAAATCCAGAAAAGTGTGTGTGTGCGCACACGCGCGTAATGGCACATGCGTCCCTATGTAAACCATGTACCTTTAAATGTTTCTTGTAAGTAGTCTCCTCTGGTGTCCACCATGGTCTGCTGGTCAGTGAGTTCACATTGTACAGTGACCGCTGGTACTTGGACTTGAAGTGACCCCTCCTTGTGCCCTCCTCATAGACCTTGTAAGCCTGAATCACACAGAGCGATTAGATGAAGTGAGACTTTTCATATTACAATAAAAAGCGGAAGAAAAGGAAAAAAGAAGAAGAACAACAACTATGCCATTCCGTCGAATGAACTCTAAACTTTAATACTTCTAAAGCTTTATGGACACTACAGTTACTTGATACACCATACAAACCTATAAGTTTAATTTTTTCTAGGTGACACTGATGATAAATGAACTAAAATGTAGCACACACACACACACAGACATAGACACACACAGGCATAGACACACACAGGCATAGACACACACATACAGGCATAGACACACACATACAGGCATAGACACACACATACAGGCATAGACACATACAGGCATAGACACACACATACAGGCATAGACACACACATACAGGCATAGACACACAGGCATGCACATGCACACTCACTCACATACACACTCACTCACATGCCCACTCACTCACACACATACACATACTAAAGAGCAGCTGGTCCACCTAATCAATTCTGGTCAAATTTAGTGATATATATGACTTGAAATTCTTACCTCTTCTGTTCTATTTAATCGTTGCAAAGCGTCTCCCAGTTGGAAGTAAAATCTCCCGTGGTCAGTTGATGGGTCATTCTTTTCCAACCCTGACTGCAGTAACTCCACAGCCTTCTCGTACTCGTTATAACTGGTCTTGAGGATAAAACCTAGGTGCACTAGTGCATAGGCGTTGTTGGGGTCTCGTTGTAGAACCTAAAAATTAGAAAATATATGAATAAAAAGCTGCATGACTGAGCAACAGCACACTGACAGGATTTGACAAGTAAACTTAATGTGAAACACTGTCCATCTACAAAATTACCTAATCTACAGCTGAGAACAGTGCAATGTAGGGTTTTTAACCATGTTAGCTTTCTTAGATAAATCCCAGAGTTAAGTATCAAACTGATCTCATGCTTTTACATATGTAGTCTATTTTGTGTAATCTTTGTATTTGATTTATTGAGTCAGTCTTCACCTTTAGGCACCAGCCTAGGGCAACTGCCCACCCAAAGAGGCACGAGACCAAAAAAAAAAGTTTAAAAAATAAAAAGTTTGCCCAACTTTAAGACCCTGATTGATGAAAAGGTAAATAGTCTAATAAGTCTATAAAGTTTTTGGCAATGATTGCTGTCATCAAGATAGAGTATACAGTGACATGATTGTGAATCAAGCAGGAGGCTATTGATGTAGGGCTCATTCCCAATAAAACTATCTTTAATGTAGATCGATCCAACTCTGTAGGCGCTCTTGCTGAATGCAATCAGATTAACAGATAAACTTCTCTTGGCGTTGAGTAGAATACAGAAAAGCTTATGATTTTCCAAGTATTTTGGAAACGAGAAAGTACCTGCAGAGTTGGACTGATCTACCTAGAACATTATTTTTATTGTGAATGAGCCCACAGCCTTGACCACTCCTGACTGAAATGCTGACCAGGGTCACTCCTCCAATTTCACCCATTCGGACAAGCTAAGGATTATCGTAAGAAAACTGAGCGTTCAAAATGGGGAAAACCTACATCCTTCACTTCTGAATTTCCCCAGTTTTTGATGTTATACAAAGTCTGTCAGCTTTCTAAAACTCTTTAATACATATTAAATGAAGGGAACACAAATTCTGCAAAAGGAGGAAATGAATCACATCAGTATGAGTAGTTCAGTAAAACATTAACCTACATTTGTAACAGATTACATACTAACAGTCATTCCTTTTTTTTTTTCTATTTACTTTTTTTTTCGAGAATCATTTTATAGCTGTATTATCACAATACGACCTGTATGATCCAAAATGCCTGCAGTGGTGTTTAACCCCTCCTATTCTCTCTCATTAACTCCTAGTCACAATCATAAACGATGGGAGTCGATCAGCTTTGTTGACATTATTATGAATCACATTCGTCGATTTAATCCCTCGTAAAATCAGTCTAGCCCCCAGCTACATGGCCTGAAGCTTATGACCATAAAATTCCTTCCTTTGGCCTGTCTTGATCTTTTCTGCCCTCTTTTGGCAAAGGATACTTCACCATAATATGACAGTGTAACAACACTGATGGGTTACACCGGGTGGAGTGATTCTACATTGTTTTCTGTCCCTGTACATTTACTTTCCCTTGATCTGTGGAGGAATTTGAACAATTTTATGCAGCTACAGTAACATGATTGTGCTGTCTACTTAGTTTTGGAAAAATGGACAATGTGTGTGAGTTTGTGGAAAGGGGGTGGGGGTGGGGGGGGAAATCAAGTGCCTATACTTCCTAAATTTCTACCTGGCACTGGTTTTTGTGAAGGTGGTTTTGAACACATCTTTGACCCCATTCCCAGAGATTAGATCGATCCAAACTAGATCAACCTAACTCCCTGGGGGTTCACGCTAAATAGATGTCAGCTGAGCGGGCACGAAAGTTAATTACAGCTTGTAGTAGGCGGGACGGACATTTAAGCCGGATTATCTGACAGTAATCTAGTGAGACTCCCCACAGAGATAGATCGAACTAAATGTCTGGGAATACGCCCTTTGTCTTATCTTGCAACTATCCTACTTACTTTGCATCAACACCAACACAATGAACAGTCATAATTCTTTGTTTTTTTGCACATATAATATATTTAACAGAATCAGAAGCCAAGACAACATATATACAACATAAACTGAAACAGCTGCCAAGAAAACATGCCAAGCAATGTGTTTATGATTATTTAACAACGCTGTAGATACACAGGAGGGTGGTTTTCTTGGAAGCTTCTACGTGATGATCCCAACTTTTTCCTCGTCTACCGTAATTGTTCACAAATTTCAAACTTGATTTTTTATTTACTGTCAGACACTCTCAAAACATTGTCTGACTTGAAACCTATTTACAATTCAGACATTTCCAATTAAGTTTTCAGACAATTGAAAACAAAAGGCTGTTTTTTTTTGTTTTTTGTAACATAATTGAATAATTTTGTTCAAATTTTAGAAATTTGTGTACAGCAAGAAGGGCATACAAATGTTGTGATTTTGATAACTTACTTGAAGTCATGCTGGTTTTGAATTATTCTGAACATTTTTTGCCCTACACCTACGACAGTGCCAAGAAAAATAACTTCAAAGCATATTACAAGCTTTAAGGAACTATTTTCTTGTTTATAAATATTTCCTATTAGATATGTATTTCTCAATTAACACAAACACACACTCTCACAAATGTACAAAAGGCACTAAAACAGCAACATGATACACCAACTTCTTGGAACTAAATTTTAACATTTTTATGCTAGGTCTTTTTGACAAATACTCAATGTGGGAAATGCAATATATCAAGTTTGTTAAATATTCACCTTGCTTTGTTCACGTATTGTTCAGTTTGTAATGTACTCTGTAATGTGCTGTAGAATGTTGTATATTGTATTGTACGTTCTACAATATTAAAATAATATTTCAGTGACTGTGCACCCATAAAAGTGTATGTATTGTATTAAGTTATAAAACTGTACTAATGCAGTGTATTGTTTGTATTTGTACTGAAATGTGTTTTTTGATTCTGTGATGTATTGCATGTTCTTGTATGTTTGTCTTCTGTATTGTGTTTATATATGTTTAATAAAAAAAAATTGTTAAATATTAGAGGGCTATTGTTGTGCTGTTCTTACTTCTTCAAAGACTGTCTTGGCTTGATTGTTTCTTCCCTGCAAAAGTAGCGCCACCCCCATCTCGTTTCTCAGCTCAGTGTTGTCTGGAAATCTGCTGATGAGTGTATTCATTGTTTGGGCAGACTTACCCGGCCAACCTGAATTGAAATATTATTTCCTCCATTATTCACTTGTTTTAATAATATGAAATGTGCCACAAATTTGCTATGCAATTAGTCATAAAATATTCATTCTCTTTTTATTTTCATCATTCTAGTTGTTCCATTATAATATCAGCCAAAATTACTTTAAAAGTTTGATTACATATCAAAAGTTTTACTAATAGATCTAAATTGTAACATTTCAAATATAAATCAAGTGCAGGTGCCCCAGATAAAACAAAAAAGTATAATGCTTCTTAATAAATAGTAAACTAGATTACTCCATACTTTCTTCAAGTACCTCTAAACTTTTGACGATCGGCACATCGCTTTCCTGCCATCATTACAATGTCATCTGGGACATCTGGAAGATCCAGGACCTGTAACCATGACAACAAAGTAAACAATATCACAAAACAGCCTGAAGTTTTTTTTTTCATTTAACTTAAAACTTTTTTTTTATTCTTAAAATGTTAGCACCTGTTACGCAGGTATTTACTATTATGAACTAAAATGTTCTTATAAATTTGTATTTCTAGTAAGACGGAAGTTACATGTATAATCCAAATATTATAATTCACAAAAGCTTTAAATTGGTTCATGAAAAATCACAAGTTTTAAAGAGTCTCCATGGATTAATAATAACCTGAATTAACCACATTACTCAATGTCAGACTCCATTACAAAACCAATACTTGACTTTTTAAAAGTAAATTTGTATGTTGTGTGGTTTATAATCTGAGTGTGGTTCTAGCATACCTGAATGCTTAGACTACAACAAAAAAACAAAGCCATGTCAGTGATAGGCATTTCTCAATTTTTCGGGGGTAAAATGTTAAACTTAATAATTAAATAACCAATCTAATAATAATAATAATTATAATGGCCACATCCTACCTTCAGGTACTGCCCAATGGCTTGCTCCAACACTGCATTACTCTTCTGCTGGTCAGCTAGTTTGTCCAGTGCTTGACCTTTGCCGTAATTTCCTCTAGGACTGTTTGGTTGCTTAGCTAGAATGTCTTCATACTTGGACAGAGCATCTTTATACTGACCCTTAAATAATAATAATAATAATAATAATAATAATAATAATAATAATAAATATCATTACAGGTTTAGATGATTAGCAATAATTTCATCACACTTCACAGGGAATTCTTTTACTGACCCTAAGGGACCATTACCAGACCCTATCATACCAACTGTGGATCGACCTATCTTCAAGGGGATTTTCTCTAAATTACAATCAACTTAAGCCGCTTAGATGTCTGTTACGCCTGAAGCTGCTAGGGTGTAATTAATTATCATTTAGCAGCTTCAGTAGGCATGTCAGACATCTTAGCCACTTCAGCTGAAAGCATTTTTGCAAGAAGCCCCTTGGAGATGGATTGATCCTGTTAGATCAATCTAGGTATGGGAACCCAGTCTACCAACAGTCTATCAACCCCCCGCCCCCCCCCCCCCAAAAAAAAAAATAATAATAATAAAATTAATAAAAAAAAATTAAAAATATCTACCACCCATTTTAAGACTCACCCTTTCCATCAAGCCATCCGCAGCATCCAGAGCCCCACGAATGGCAGCATCCATTTTATTGGTAATTGCATCCTTGGTATCTTTCTTCTTTTTGGTCGAAGATGATGTGTCTTTCTTTTTCTTAGTATTGGTAGCTCCATCTTTCTTTTTAGAAGTTGTTTTAGCTCTCTGAGTCTGTGGTGTTTGGATGTTTTCTTCCTTTTGTTTTTCTGTTTCCAAATTGAGTTTTGAATCTTAAAGGATAGAAAAACTAGTAGATCTTTTCGCCACAAAAAGCAACAGTTTTCATATTTGTGACTTTATATTTTACTTATTGAAACAAATTTTATAATCGAGTTTAGACAATGATCATCATTCACCTTCATCAACTTTTAAATTTAGGAGATAAAAGATACAGACAACATCCTTACCGACAATTTCTTTCAAGCCAGCAACATTGTTAATGTAACAGTATGACAGAACTGCTGCTACTGCTATTGTTACTAACAGTAACAATTTAAAAGCTGTTGTTGTCGCTGTCTTGTCTGTTTTCTTCTTCGTAGGTCTACTGGTCCCATTTTCATTGTGTTTTTCATTCTCTGAAAAATGAGACATTCATAAAAGTCAATGTAGTCAATGATAACTCCTCAGCCAGAAATTCAAAAATTCAAAAAAAAAAATTTGGTTAGGATCGTGGCTATTGGCAAACCAGTATAAGACCGCATTCTCAACGAATTGAGCCAGGCTTTACAAATCCTGAGAACTAAAAATGGCGGACGTACATGAAAGAAAAAACGCCTAATCTTTTAATAGTCTCTCCGCCTCTCACACGCCTCCCCACACGTCGTCCCTGCGGGGTACAGTAATTAAATCTCGGCTCCGTTTGCCATGTGGAAGCTATCTGAGAAAAAGAAATGAATTGGCTCATATAGCAGCTATGAATTGGGATCAAAATTGTTATTTTACGTTTTTCCTTGAGTCATCAATTTCATCTCAAATTATTAAATTGAAATGCTCACACTATTATAAATTTTGAACATATAATTGATTGCAGTTTAGCCTGGCTTTGCCCTAACCTTTTGACCTTTTAACATCATTTTCGATCACGAAGAACAACAAGGGCCGGGTAATCTATCCAAACACGTTTTTTTTTTCTTACTTTTAATCATAAAGCGGCGTGGAGTATTCAATTGGAGATTAAGACGGCGACGATAATATCCATTGACTCTTACGTCAAATTAAATGCTTTTAGAAAGGGTTTTTAAAAGGATTTTCTAAGAACATGGAGTCGACAAAAAGTATGTTCGGAGCTTAAGCAAGCATTTAAGGAAGATAATCAACGATCATGGTAATTGCGTGTAATCCACGTGCCCGGGTCCCTTTAGATCTTATCGGACGCTCCAAAGAATTGCGGAGATGGAGAAATGAGAGGATGATCTTATCGAAAATCCCAATCTACCTGTACTTTGGAGTTTTTAATCTAACTTACGTGGCAGGTAAGCTCTGATTAAACGTGTCACCAAAATCTTTTGTTCGACTTTTAAGAAAATTTAAAAAATGTCAAAGAAGTGCCACGTCTTACTTGTAATTTTGTCATCTTATGTGACATTTTGGCTTTACAGCTTATTTTGATTGTGGTGAAAATTTTTATCTTTTTTTACCGCAATTCATTTGTCAGAAGTAACCTTCATCGATAACTACATCTAGTTGCTGACGTAGCAAATCTGTTTTTATTGCACTTTTCTATTAGTCTCTGCCAGCATGGTTATATAATGTTTTCAAGGAATGCGACCGGCTACCATTACCAATAAATTTGTTACAAAAATTGTTTTTTGAAATTTGCTTGGTTTGGTGCATGAAAGCTTGCTCTGTCAAATTATACATTACCGATACGGGCTGTCACTAGTACCTTCTGTTTTTTTCCAAATTTATATCAGAATATTCTATCTATCGCAATGAGTGAAATGTCTGGCATATATTCATATAGCAAATATTCTTTTATGACATTATTCATACAACTTATTCAATCCAGATTTAGTTCACGTGTATCTTGATGGAATGCTTTCAGCAAGCAGTTTTCTAAGAACTTTATTTTAAATTAATGGTTTTATATTCCCATCCTTCTGCTGAAACGAACAGTTTGCTTGTTGTTTCATGAATAAAATAATGAATAAAAATCCCTTCTCCATACAATGTTCTTCGTTTGAAATTATCCTTGTTGAACAGTGAACGAAAATAAAGGCAGTCTCAAGAAATATGTTGATGGAGAGAAAGGAAGAAGGTGACGTTATCGCAACTCTCAATTTACCTGTACGTTGCAGTGATTAAACTGTTAGCTTACGTGGCAGCTCTGATTAAAAGTGTCACCTGAAAATCTTTTGTCCAACTTAAACTTTCAAGATGTGCCAAGTTTGATTTCAATCACGCTCCCTGCGGCAACTGCCGATACGAGACCAGCACCTGACAACAGTGAAATTATCATCCCTAGAGGAAATCTAAAGCACGGAGATGTCTGCTCGCCAGTTGTCCAAAGTTGGTAAGTTGGTACAGTTAAAAAATATACGAAAACCTACACCCTAGAATAGATCACAGAATTAAGGAATGTGCTTTTGTGCGACTTCATGTAGCCCTACTTCTACAATTATTATCATCATCATTGAAAAATAAGACTCTGCCCACCACCAATTAACTCAAACATTACAGAAAGAAGGTTCCGTTAAGATTTACACTGTTATATTGTTGATGTGATCTGTAAGTTTGATGTTCATTACATAGGATTTTTATTTTTGACAGAGGTCGGAGGGGGTGAAAAGTGAAAAATACTTTTTGGTATTAACTCACTTTCAACACTACATTAGACAAAACTAAAACACAGTAAAGCAATTTCTGGACAAAAACAGCAATTTCTTTTCAATGTTTTATTTTTCTAAATAAATGTCAATTTTACGAATCATTCTTGTAAATTACAAAATAATAATAAAAAACATGCTTTGTGCTCTTTACGCTGCTGGTTCCCTGTTTAAACACTCCACACGTGACGCAAGTGTTGCAACTGATATGTTCATTTCCGACAAAAAGTAGTCAATAAAATTGCCTAAAATATCTGTAACACTGGCCGGGCAGACCATTTTGCATAATAATTTTGGTCCTTTCTTCACTATAAACTGAGCCACACAACAGGGGTCAAATTCCTGCTTAAATCAAGATGGCTACTCCAGCTCACTTTCCCGCCATTTTGCATTAATTTGACACATGTAGTCGAACGTGTAGTGTAAAATATCAATGAAGTACTGATTGGCTTAAAAACCGGAAGCTTGAGGAAATGAACCAAGCGTTTACCTCGGCACAAATGGCCTTTGTTTACAACTTGTAGGCAGTCATGTGACGTGAGAGTACCGTGAAAAAGATCAGTCGGATGTCGGTGAAAAAAAACAAAATTAATTTTGGTTTCAATTTTATTTATTTTATTCTTTTTTGGCCATTTTAAAGTCGGCGGAGCTAAAAAAACAAGTTGTTTGAAAAAAATGCCTTACACCTTTTAAAAGAAGAATCGCGTGCATAACTGCTGATGAGGGTAAGGATTGACTGGGCATCCTAGTAGTCTCTGTTGGGACTGATTTTTTGCAAGAAATCAATAAATCAATGTAAATCACTCTTAAACGTTCCATTCTAACCAGGGCAAAGTCATGTTTGGGTTGCATCGGAGCGTAACAGAGGACGATTTAATAGCCCACAATTAAACAGGATCATATATCACGTCTCTTTTCAAACATGGTTGTGTTGCCGTAAGGTGAGAAACACCCCGCCGTCACCCTATTTGCATAAGCCCACCCTTTCTTATTCATCCCTGCATGTGTGTAAGATGTACGTAAGATGTCCGTAAAATATACATAAGTCGGCATTGTCCCTTAGCTTACGAATTTTCACACAATTCTTTTGTCCTCTTAAGGGGCGTACGTAAGACAACTTAATCGTTTTTGAAGTAAGCATATCCGTAATGTCATCTTCTCTGCACAAAACTGTATTTTTAATGAATCCAAAATTATATCTGAAAAATTGATAATTTTTCTTAGTTGAAATGCTTGAGCCATTACCATACCTATAAAATTAAGGAAAAACAACAGGCAACTAAAATTATTTTATTACTCATAAAAACAGTGATATATATTATGCACCTCATGAAGTTAGTATCATAAATTTCAAAATGTCCAATTAAATCCACTCACTTTGCTCAACTTGAATATAAGTGTTTCCTGCCGTGCTATATACAGGCCCGTAACCAGCAATTTTAAAAGGGTGATTCTTTTCCTGAAAAAGTGGACTTTTTAACATGAAACCCTCATGTACCTAGATTAAATTTTGAACAGAGGGGACCTTTTCCCAGCAAAAGGGAGATTATTTTGACCCCCCCCCCCCCCCCCCCGGCTACGAGTCTGATATAAATAAAAAAAAAAACATCCAAACATTGGATTGAACTTCTCAACTGTTCTGAAAACTGAGCAGCCACCTTTATCAAATGCATTAACATGACTGTTTAAGAACATCAAAGTGCAGTGGTATTTTTTCTCAGAGCAATTCATCACTAATGACGGCAACAAGAAAACAAGGTGTGTTAGTCTTTTAGAGTGCTTGCCAGAGAAGACATGTGTACTAGCATTTTAATAACTGGCTACTTGGCATGTGCGATAAGGCAAACAGCGAATATATGCCAAGTTACTTGATGACACAACATGCACTGACAACTTATATGTGGTACTGGCTACTTGGCATGTGCGATAAGGCAAACAGCGAATATACGCCAAGTTACTTGATGACACAACATGCACTGACAACTTATATGTGGTATTTGTAATTTATGGGCTACTTATATATGATTTAGGGCAAAAGGAAAGAGGGGTGGATCTACCACTGGTATTAGTTGTCTAAGACTGGGTTCCCATATTTAGGTCGATCCAGATGGATCGACCTAACTCCCTGTAGGTTCACGCTAAATTGCTATCAGCTTAAGAGGCTTAAATGTCTGTCACGCCTACCAATCAGCTAGAGGTAAAGATAATTACCCCCTAACAGTTTTACTAGGCATGACAGACGTTAGTTTGATAGCAATTTAGTGAGACTCCCCAGGGAGATGGATCGATCCAAACATCTGTGGGAATGGTCCCATAATGGGGAAAATTATTTACTGGTCTATTTCGTGCTTGACCGTCAGTCTTACCTACTAGTAAAGGTTAAAGGGGTATCTAAGAAATCAACATTACTTTCGGCTAGAATAAATATATATACTACCTGAGGCAAAAAGAAAGAGACAGACATCTAGACTCTTATCATTGTCTTCTTTCTCTTATTTAATGGAGGGATGTTGGGCAAAGCCTTCCTCAAGAAAACTGCACCATGAATTTGCCACAAAAAGTCATTTTTATAAAGAGCAATATTTTTTAAATGTTTCAATGTTGTCACATAATCTGGCGTGACATGTGACTAAACAAATCCCATTGACCAAAAAAATTTCGTGAGAAGAGTAAACAAGTAAAAAAAAAAAAACAGACGGGACTTGATAGAATTGGTTTGGCTTAAAAATCATTTTGAAATTTAGAAACCCATTCAAGCGCAATCATAGCATTTATTACGCAACTTTTTAATTGAGTGGTGTAGTGGTATCTAATGTTTTCAACTAAGAAGTATCCACAGCAAGGAAATGATAGTGGCAATTTCTTTAATAACAAACAAATTACACAGAATGGTAATTAATTGTCTATTTCTACATTATTCAAGATTTAAAAAAGTGATTCATAAAAAAAATTATATTATTTTGAACAAAGTACATAGTTCCATTAAAAAAGAAAAATAAAATTTGTGAAACAATAAGTGAACAGAGAGTAAACAGCTGGTCAGACAAGAATACTGTCTTCTCTTAACTGTTAAATCCTTTCCTATCCTGAACTTCAAGGTCACTGCAATTCTTTGACATTCAAACCACACACTTAACTTAACACACTCTTAACAATTTGCAACAAGGAAGTTTCCTATGTAAATGGCAAACAGCCATCCAGTCCACCATTCAGTGCTTCACGGTTGTTAAAAGCTGTGGAACTTGTTACTAGAAGGACATGTGACGCAGTCATTTCCAAAGGATACCTGTTGTATATTTCTGATTTCTGACAGTGCAGACAGGCCAGTAAACTATGACAAGAGTTTTTTTTATGATCTCTATATAGGATGATTAAACAATGAACATGATTATTCTTTACTTTGAGACTGAAAAATGTTACTAATAGTCTCTATAAAGTAAGAGTAATTTAGTTTGATTGTTACCGTAAACTTCAATCAAATGTTGCTGAAGTTGAGACATTGCAAGGGGTGGGGCATGTAAGGGTGGAGATGTGAAACTGAAGAAACTGTCCTTCCTTGGCAGTGAAAAAGGTAATTCTCAGGAAACTAGCAAATCTCTGGATCCACAATGTGACATTATCAAGTACTGATTGCAAGTGCTTTACCTGCTGTGCAAGACCAATACACTGCAGTCTTGCAATCAATAATTGCTTCATTACCTACACTATAAAGAAAGTTCTAAATATAGAGGCAACTAAAGAATATCAAACCTTAGTGCATGTCTACCAACCAAGGTTATTGCTCCTATACTTGCTAATAGTACTTTGCTAATTTGTCTCTTTTGGGTCGCATCAATTGAAAATACATTAATAAGAGTAATATAACCGTCAGGAGGAATTTGTTTTCAAGGCACATAACTGAAGCCTCATGCCATACAGGTACAGGTAAGAACTGCGAACTTCGTTTGTTTCACTACCGACACCTTCACAGTGCACAAGTTTATCTTTAATGCTCAAACTCAATTAATATTTTTACAATTCCTCGACAAGATAAATTACCTTTTTTGTCCTGCCCCCCGCGTTTTCTGAGGCCCATTTTGTCCGCTCTGCTACACGGCTACTGCTTTGGCTTAGGGATCACCATAAACTGCATGCGAATGTGTTTTAATCCACCGCTCGTCATGACAGCTACCGCATTAGTGCGTGCGTGACAACCTTGCATGCAGGAAAATTAGGTCAAGCTCTTCTCTGACCTACTGCGCAGACGCAGCGGCACTAAACGCACTACTTTAAAATATGTTGTACAATGTTACACGTTTTGGGGAATAACTGGTGCTACTTGACTGTTACTGGAATTATTTTGTGCTGTTTAATGTGTACTGATCTCATATAAAATCGATATAATGTATTATTCAGAAAAACACGAATGACACTTTACGGAGCTGATTAATTTCCGGTTTAGATTACTCCGCTAACAGGTCTCCGTTATTGAATATTTGTACTCTAAAACACAACTTGAGATTTGAAACATGCTTACCATTATTATAAAATATAATATCTTTCAACCACATTTAAGTAGAAGAAAAGGGTAATGCGTATGTTCTGACCTGTATCAATTGACTAATTAGAGCGCTAGTTTATGATGCGCTTTAATGGGTGTGAGGAGTTCTTAGGTCGAAATTTGAGTCAGAGAGTAGGGTCACCATGAAGCATATCATTCATTACTACTGGTTGTACTTATTATTCTAAAACGTATCAAGAAATCAAGATGAAGTGCTGCACTGGGAGATGTTTTCTGATCACAATATGCGTGCTGCAAATGGTAAGTTCTTCCCTAATTATTCCTCAAGCCTTATTGATAGTTGTGGGATTTAGCATTGTTTGGCAGTGGCAGTGGTAATGGTAGTCGGTGTTTTGACTTTTGTTTGTTGCCGGCGAGCTGTATTTTTATTTTCTGCTAAGAACTTACTTGTGTATGTTCGTTTCAGTTTGTTTTGAAATATGACAGCACGTTTATCGCTATTTTTATGCTTTGTATAGTGATAATTTAGTATCATTATACAGTACACATTATTAACAGCAACTTTTTTGGATGTCGCTAAATACTAGTTCCTTGTTAGTGACTGTATTTGTAATAGCTTTTGTCCCCCCCCCCCCCCACAAAAAATGCTTGCTTGTCCATATAAATATGATGATAACAGGTTTCGAAAAAGATATATGGAAAAAACAATTAGTTATAATATTTAGCTGTCGAAAAAAAAAAGGGAAGGTCAACTTGTAGCTCTATTAATTTAAATGTTTTTATGTTATTACCTCAACATTTGAGACTACAACTTTGTCATGTACTGCACACTCCATATGGTGCCTTTTAAACCTGTAGTATGTTACATACTTAACTTGGAATAATACTGCCCATATTGTGTACTATAGTGTACTTGTGACAAGTACGTATACACTATAGTATGAAGTAAAAGTTGTGTGATACTAGCTGTCAAATAAATTGACTTACGAATAACTTAGAATGTGCTTTCTTTGCCACTGTCTATGTTAAGTCTATTCTGTTGACTTCTTCTGTTAACATTGTTCTGTTAACTCAATTAATCATATCTTTATACTGTTGACTTTGCTAACTCTATTACCTATGTACTTTTCACTCTGTTCTGTTATCTCTGCACTATAACATCCATTCTATAAACTCCAATAACTCTGTACTGTTACATGTAACTCTAAACGTACTGTTAACTCTACAGTGAAAGATTCACATAACTGGTCCTTAACCTGCTGACAGGAAGAGCCAGGGGTGTCATTCTCATTACAATATAATGACATGTTTAACCACAAGGCAGACATGCGTCTCTGACAGGTGACATAATATACCTGGGTGTCCATATTAAGGATGGTTGAATGTGTGGTGGGAAGGAGAGGGGGTTTATCCAGACAGAAGCCTCATTTTGGCATTGTTAGTTGTCTTTAGGTTGGTGCTAAAAAGAGACAGTTGTCTCTGGTACATTTATTGTTGGTCAGTTGTTTTAAAAATGCACATAGACCTTTGTTGCAATTTAGGCTTTCTGTAGTTACAGGCCTTCCCAACTACCAGACTCGGCACCTACGGGTCCAGAATAAACCGGTATATCTGACCACACTACCCGTTTTCAAGGTGTGTGTCAGATCGCATAAAAGAGTATCATACCCTATCACAAATTCTGTAAGCCTACCTGTCATCCGGGTATCGCGCCTCGTTTGCGTCAAGTAGGAGTCGTATGAATACAACAGACGAATCCCTCAATCAGGGGGTGGAAACGCGCGACTTATATGATTAAGACGAGCCTAGCCGTCAGTACAGGTTATTGTTTTGTGACCTTGAGGAGCAATTAGGTTTGGTCGTTGCGACACGCATGAACAGTAGTTGAACTACCACACCTCGGTCTTTTGTTTTTGACAACTGTTCACTCATCATCGAGGCGCTTGTTCAAGACTACAGGCTGATATCTACTAGTACTACCATTGGCTTCATTAGTAACGTTCCCACAATACTTAAGTTTTCTGTCCGTGCGTACAAACCCTGAAAAAGGACAGCCTCGCTGACGAGAACAATGGACGTTTCTCACCCCTCTCTTGGATTACCCCTGCCCTCAATCTCGTCCATCCCGGAAGTCATGAAAATATTTAACCCCCGACAGAATATGCTTCCGCTATCAAAATTAGGTCTACTTTTCTAAATTAATATATATCAGTTTGCAAGTTCTTATTTACAAAACATCATTGGCTATGTCCGAACCTAAATTTTATGTTAAAAATTGCGGTACTGTCAGATTTTAGCATAAACAGAAAATTGCAGCAGCGCATGAATCTAGATGAGATGCACTACTTTCCAACCCCGCTTAGGATCATTGCTATCACATCGCGCACCAGGCAAAATCGGTGTGGTGGCTGATACTCTGTAATGCGATCTGACACACACCTTGAAAACGGGTAGTGTGGTCTGATAAACCGGTTTATACTGGACCCGTAGGTGCCGAGTCTGGTAGTTGGGAAGGCCTGAGTTAGCTTGCTAAGTTTTGAAGACCAAACTCAAGAATTTCTGAAAGGGAAGGGAGAATCCACATAAGTTTCACGTCTATTTGATAAGATGCTGATAGTGTTATGTTTAGATTAAGTAAGTTTGTACAAATATACCTGATAATTAGGAACTTACTGCTACCTTCCCATGGGAAGATTTGGAAATAAGAAGCATTAGTTTCAAAAATCATTTCAAAATTCACTTTTGGAGGCTTTTTCTGTGGTAAATGTTTTTGTTTTTGAAGCCCGGGCTGTTGTCTGATAATAAATTTGATTTATAAATTTTACATTAGTTTCCTTGAAATATTTATTATGTAATTGAAAAAAATGTTTTGTCCAAAAACAGTGGCATGACTCATATTTTACAAGTGCACCAAAATATCAGTATTTGTAGTTACTCACCATATTTGAACAAAATTGATAAGGTGATTTCCTAAGTGTAAGTTTTGTATGTGAAGTGATTATATTAAATTTATGATGAACATGCTGGGTTCCAAGCAAAAAAGTTCTTTTTTGTTTAATGAGAAACTAAAAACGACAGCTCTTGGAAAAAATATGTAGATTTTAATTAGTGCAGGGTTTGAAATATGTAAACCTGAATGACTGCTTTATCTTTGAGCATTCATATTTTTCTGGTTATGTGAATTTTATAATGTACAACAGAAGGCCCCTACAGTGAACCCTTTCAGTTACAATTTATTTTTGTTCCTTGTTAATACTCTTCCTTAGCAACCACATATTTGTTACTCTTTACTCCTGACCTTGACATAATTTTGCCCTTAAAAATTCCTTGATAAGGCCATAGTATGATTATAGATAAACGGTGCATACTGTTTAATGTTAGTGATACACACATACGTTCATGCGCATGCACATCATGAGTGAAAATTTTCAGGATTTTCAGCTTTCATATTGATGTTTTTTTCCCCCATATGGTCTAGATGGGATTAGAAATTGCAAGCTTTGCTTTCAAGATTTTCAGTTTTCACAGCTTTCACCCAAAACACACAGTATCTGATTAAAAAAAAAAAAAGAAGAAGACTAGCAGCAGAATATTTTATTGTCATGACAGTTTTAATCCCTCTGTATTATTGAAATGAATGAAAATGAAGTGAAAAGTGTCACTTTTGATCAGTATTGATTTTCATTAAAAGCCATCTTTGTCATATTTCATCATTTAGTAGTTGCAACAAACTTGCCTTGCAGTGCAGAACTATAATGATTCATAAGGATGAGACACGACTGGTGAATATTATATTAACTGACCAAAACTTGGATAATACTATTGATTGAGTGACCAAGCTTAGCAGTGACTAAATTAATTGCCGATCAAATCTTCAATATTAAAATATTGGTTTATGTTATAGTGGCTGACTAATATGTATTGTACGTAGTTACTTGTCAATTTGCTGTGCGAAAGCTCTCTGTGGTTCTAAGTAATTAATATACTGACCAAAATATCAATATGAATTATTTATCGATATAGTAGTGACTGAATAGATGCTGGATGCAGCTAAGCTTTTCTGTTAACTGTGACTAGGTACCGTGTGAAGTAAATAAGTGATTGAAAAATAATGACATGTATGACAATCCAACACTAGCCCCAATAAAAAAATGAAAAAAAAATTGCTCTTTTGTTGAGAAATGTGAAGAGGTTCAGTAATATCACGGGGAAATAAAACATTTAATAGATTTAAATGTCTAAGAAAATTATATTCAGGTGTGGGACCAGATGGTCAAACTGGATATCAGGCTAATAAGCTTGCTAAAAACTATTCATAATCACCAAAGAAATCTTAATATTAAGATTTAATGCATTTCTCCTAATATATTTATCTTTCAAATTTGTGTATTTTTCTCTGTAGTCCTTAAAAAAAGCGAGAAACTTAAAGTTACAATGGTGGTTTTATGTCTGGCATTGTATCTAAAGAGGCTCTCATTTGACTTTTTTCTCTGCAGTCTTTGTATGAAAAAAGGTACCTTGCACAAAGAATTAATATAATCACACTTGAAATCTAAATGTTATGGACAATGACTTAATGCAGTCCTCCCAGGAGGTTCCTACATTTTTATTTTACACTTTGGTTTTATTAAACCACATCTGTTGGTGTTTTTTCAGTGCCCAGGGGGTTATGCTTTGTGTCTCGCCATTGCTTTTTCACCACAAGAGACTGGATGTTCGTTCTTCTGTTGGACATTTCCTTGTGATTGACGTGTTTTAGAAGTTTTGCAGTAGATACTCACTGAATTGTATTTTTCTCGTTGTGACAACTTTTATATAAAGACATAACTGATTTGTATTATAAATAAGTGTTGGATTTTTTTATTTGCTAAGTATGATATTTCAGTTGAGTCATGCTAGCATAATTTTTACTATTTGGTAAAAGAACATTTACTTGTGTCTAAGATAAAAAATTACAGATTATCTAAAACATTTTCTGCATTCTGTGTGTTTCAAAGTACTCTTCCCCTTGTCATGCAGTTGCTGCATTGCTTCAAGAACTCTCTTGGGGGTTTCTTTCTTCTTTCTTATTCATTCTTGGTAGACAACACTATGGCTGTATTCCCAGAGTTTTTAGATCGATCTATCCCCGCGGGGAGTCTCACTAGATTACTGTCAGATAATCTGGCTTAAATGTCCGTCCCGCCTACTACAAGCTGTAAGGGGGTAATTAACTTTCGAGTCCGCCCGGCTGACAGCTATTTAGCGTGAACCCCCAGGGAGTTAGGTCGATCTAAAGTAGGTCGATCTAATCTATGGAAATGGGGTCTTATTCATTCTTGGTAGACAACACTATGAGGTTATTTCTTCTGTCATAAGAGGTAGAGAGCTGTCTTGGGGATTCTTTCAGCTGTCATATTAATATGTGGTAGACCGGGGGGGGGGGGGGTCTTTGTTCTCTTCATGCTACCAGTTAACAGTGGTGCAAGATTTCAGGATTATGCTTGATTTCGGGATTTTCAGACTTCATTTTGACCATTTTTTCATATTGTCCAAATGCAATGAGAAATGGCAAGCTACGTTTTTGGGATTTTCAGTTATTACAACTTTCACCCATAGTTAATGACTCAAGATTGATAAAATGTGACAATAAGTAGCTTAAGCTTATATATTATGTTCTTGTGATAAAACAGAGGCAATGTTTCTTATAATTGAACTACTTCTAATTTATCTCTGTTCATGGTAGACTAAAATTTCAGTGTAAAATTTAAGACTTATTTTAGGCTTAAACTCTCTTGTGAAATGGTCCCCTAGTACTGGTTTTGTCTTTGCTCTCCTGTGTGGAATATCAACCGTTGCCCAACCTCTTTATAGAGAGACACTTGTGGTTTGAAATAGGGATATTAAGGAATGTTTTATGGTATCTCAGATAGCTTGAAAACACTTGATTATGTCAGTTCAGCTAGACTCATTGGAGCAGGGAGGAAGGAATGGTTTCACCACAAAATTTTGATAGCTTGTAGTAGCACTTCAAAGTATTTTGTTGAGGATGGATTTGAGGTCTGGGTGATAGTGCATGAACTGGTGTGTTTTTATCTTGGGCAGATTTTTGAATTGGGTGTTTCTGGGAGTGTATGAGAAAGTTTTTAATTAAAGTTGTAAGATGATTCATTTTAATTGATGTAAAGAGAATGTGGAACTTTATTCAATGTTTAAAGGATTGAATTTGCTGTATGGTCAAATTTAATAAAAGATCTCAAATCTTGAAGATTTAAGTTTTGGCAGTTTAAGACAGGGAAGGTATTGGCAACTCCTGGTTGTTACTCTTAAATTTCTTATTCCAATATTTTATTTTTCAAGATTTGCCATAATTGGTAAAACTAACTCACAAATTTATACCTTCCAGAAACCCAATTAATCTTTTGGAGTAGTATAAATTTTTTCAGTGTTTACCAAGTGTTTTTCTTTAACATATGGTCAGTAATTTATTCCATTAAAAGTTTGTGAAAAAATTAAAGTGCGTGTTATTTGCAGTCCGTATCTTCATCATCATCCTTGAGCAACAGTGGCAACATTCTCAGACCAGAGTTGCTTCTGTCTGATAAGTCCTAGTATCTCGTTAGGTTGCAGACCAGATTCATGAGGATGACCGAGGAGGTTAAATTTGGTCTGCCTCTGTTATCCTTCCCGCCAGGTGGTGTCCAAAATATAAATTCGGAGACCCGTAGGTCTAATGTGTGCTTGGTTGCCGACAACAATGGGATTACTGATTCAGTGCATCTCTCTCTTTGTTAAATTTTAATGAACTAGACACAGGTGAGAGTTATGAATTTGGCTTTATTGATCGACCCAATTTATCACTCGCTTATTTCATTGCCATTTTTCCCACCCGAGTTTCAGAGGTTGCTGGCATTGTGGACACATGTTGGTTGTGGTGATTATTTCCTAGATAAACTGTCAAACTCAGGGTGTCTCTCACACAAAGGTGGTCACTTCTGGTCATGGTCTGGCTTTATTGGTGTGGTCAGTGTAAGTGCTTGGTCAGTGGGGTGTCCAGCTGGGATTCTGTACTAGTAAGTACTAGTTCTGCACTGTTGGTCAGTCTTCAAGACTTGGTCAGTCACACCTTTAGGGGACAGTAAACTTGGTTTGGTTTGAAAAGAAGTTACTTTTTATTTGTTGTTTAAGTTTAAGCTATTTTTTCAGCACTTTAATATGTCTTCATTTCTTGATTCTTTTCAGTTTTAAATTAAAAAATGCTCCATAAATTCATCCCAAATAAAGTATTTTAGGTCTCTTTGAATGCTTTATTTGGCTGAAGCAGAGTAAAAAGGTAACATTCTTTCTTTGCATTTCCAGTTCTGATCTCTTCGCATTAATTAATTATTTATTAATTATTTTAGCAGGGATTGTAATGTAAGTGACATTGCCTTTTTAGCTGGAGGATTGTATGCAAGTATATCTTGGTCACTGAGCATAAGGAAGTAAAGGATACTTTTCCCAGATGTAAGAAGTAATCCTAGAATTTCCCAAGACCTACTTAATTAGATTAATCTGCCGTTTATATTGTATCATAACCTCAGATGTCAAAATAAAAAGATTTCTGTGAGGATTCCGCATCCATATCAGATAATGCAATAAATACGCAAAGCAATGCAAGCAATCGCAAAATTTTCTCAGGACTCGGCTTCAATTAGATTGATAAATCAATTTTTTGTTATCTTCCGTCTTAGATTCTAGGGTCTTAATTGGGAGCAAAGCTAAGCAGTTATTCATACTGTACAGAATCAAATGTTTGGTTAGTCTCTTTTATTATTTTTTTCTAATTGGGTGTCCTGACGGGGAATGTTTTTACAGGTGCTGGCCATGCTTGTACAAAAAATATTCCCTGGAAATGAGTCCATTGAGACCCCGACTCGGTCAATAAATTTGTAGGAAAGGGAGGTAGAATTGTGTTCGGTGTTAATAGGGAAAGACAATGTTCAGCTCTTATTTTGAAGTGTCTTATGGAGATTTAGACTTATGTGCTAGTTTTACACAAAGATACAAAGGTTAATAATAAAGTGATTGAAAGTGGTTTTTAACTTTTAAAAGGAAAAATGTTGGATTACTTTGATACTAATAAGTTCACGTTTATCATATAGGTAGTATATAGTAGTATAATCAAGTTGTTATTGATCTGTAATTCTTTTTTGAAAACAAGCATAATTATTTTTAAAAAATAAAGGCCACTGCAGGTTCAACTTGGGTCAAACAAGATTAAAATGTCAATTTTATGTGAATGAAATTGTTTATTTTTCCCTTTCTAATAATTTTCAGAGATCTCAGGCAGGGTTTATTTTTATATAGGTCAATTGCCTTGTTTGCAGCCCCCCCCCCCTCCTTACATTTACATTATCTAGATCATTTCAACCTATTTTTTTCCCATGCAACAATCCTGATATTGATTGCTTTAATAGACACACTTTTCTCCACTTCTTCCGTGGTAATTATTCTTCACAGTAAGGCCAAACAACATTAATAAGTTGATTAATAAGTGGGAAAACCCCTAATTTTGCAGAAATCAGAATTTTTCATATGTATCTATTTTTCAAATGGAAAAGTGCAATGGGCCTTTGTTTTGGTACTGGGATCAATTTATGCTTGTTCAGCATCGTACATTAAAAAAAAACAAAAGCAAATATGAATTCTTTGGAAAAAATAATTGTACCATCGGAAAAGTTTTAAACCTTGTGGAAAAGATCTAAAAAAAGAATTTTTTTATCGGTACGATTAAACTAGTATTTGAAACTTCAGAGTAATCCCTTTTTACAGAGAGATTGTTGCTTGTTAACCAACATATCAATTTTGTCTGGCCTAATTGTTTTAATTTCCTACCCCCTCTTTACTTGTTATGAAGAAGTTCTTGCATGGTTGTTCTTTTGAAAGGGTTTATTAACCTTGAGCTGACACTTAATTAGCCCTCTCTGACCTTATTAATGAACTGATCTACAGAGGAGACTGCCAGGTGTTTAAGTTTAATTGTTCTTGAGAGTTAGGCACACAAACTATTTCTCATCTCTTCTTAGTTTTTTTTTCTTCCATATCTCCCTGGCATTTCTTTTGTCATTCTCTCTCTCTCTCTCTCTCTCTCTCTCTCTCTCTCTCTCTCTCTCTCTCTCTCTCTCTCTCTGCACATTTTGTACAAATGTCCCCTGTGTAACTCTTAGCAATTAACCCTACACGTCATCCATTGTTTTGGAGAGACTGGAGTCTGCATACCAATTGCAATTTATAATTTTAAATTGGATTACCACAAACACAAATGATTAGTTTCTGCTGATATTTGACTTTTTTTTTCAGCAAATTGAAATAGTGTTTTCAAAAAAAAAGTTTGAATTATTGGAAAAAAACCATTTGTCTGACAGTCAATTTGATTCAAAACTTTTATTATCTTAATTAAAATTATATCATTTTGTTTTATTTTATTTAACTTTTTATTATAATCATTAATGCCTTCACTTTTTTAGTTGCTTATTTATTTTGCTTATTGTGATTATTGCTTTATTATTATTTTTGTTAATTTTTGCTGAAAAAAAATTAAAGCATTTCACTTTCATTCCAGCTCTCAACGATAGAGCGCCAAGTCTTCGACTTCATGGGGTACATGTGGGCACTAATCCTGGGCAACTTCCTCCAGCTCATCTTTGTGATCATGGGTCTCTTTGGTGCTGCCCAGTATAGACCAAAGTTCATAGCAGTGGTGAGTAGAGTTTCTTGAGCCAGTTTCGCAAAAGAGCGGTAGCCTGAAAAAGGGTCCCTTTGGATTTGAAAGCACATCAGTGACTTGTTTTCACTGACAGAACTGGAGGTGGAAAGGGAGTTTTATGCCCCCTTATTTGCCGTTTATGTTTGTTTGCAATAGAAGCGAGAGAGGGAGAGCAATGCTTGGGCAGTTTTTTTTATCCAAAATTGTGACTGCAGGGAGGAGAGAGAGAGAGAGAGCATGCATTTATTTAGCAGCCATTTCAGTAAAAAATAATACTGATGGAACTTGGAGAGAAGGGAAAATATGGTGTGTGTGTGTGGGGGGGGGGGGGGGGGGGGGGAGAATGAAGATATACTCATTACCCATTTCTGTGAGTCTCACTGTGGGGGATGGGGAATTTATGAAAGCAAATTGCTTTTGGGGAATCTGAATAATGCTGATGGATACACAACAGTTGGAAAACTGGGTGAGGTAGTGTTTTTTGCC
Organism: Lingula anatina; assembly: GCF_051362555.1. Classification (NCBI taxonomy): domain Eukaryota; kingdom Metazoa; phylum Brachiopoda; class Lingulata; order Lingulida; family Lingulidae; genus Lingula; species Lingula anatina. Next base: position 8,858,026 of record NC_141774.1, on the reverse strand, counting down.
ACCCCCTTCTTAAAGTCTCTGTATAAATCTCATCTCTTTTAAGGATGAGAGAGAGAGAGAGAGAGAGAGAGAGAATGCCTTCTATCTGAGGATTGCATTTGGGATTCAGGTCCTTTCCCCAGAGCTCCCATCAAATCATTAGCACGAGAAAAAGGCAATCTGTATACATTTGGCATTTCTGAGATTCATGCCTGCTGGTCCTGTAAATAAGTATGATATTTGAGCAGTTTTGTTACCCAGCATCAACCTGTGTGTTATGTACCTGTATTGGGACAGTTAATGGGTCGTGAACAGGTAGAACAGGTGGGATAGATATTCTCCTGGAATGAACTCACACACCTGTGCGGCTTCAGGAATACTATGGTTGAAGATCAGGCTTGGCCTCGTGCAAGGCAAAAGAAAAAAAATTGGAGAGGTGTTTAGTTTTTGCCTTGCGTGTTTTAGTTGAGACTGGTTTGTAGTGTGTGTGTGTGTGTGTGTGTGTGTGTGTGTGTGTGTGTGTGTGTGTGTGTGTGTGTGTGTGTGTGTGTGTGTGTGTGTGTGTGTGTGTGTGTGTGTGTGTGTGTGTGTGTGTGTGTGTGTGTGTGTGTGTGTGTGTGTGTGTGTGTGTGTGTGTGTGTGTGTGTGTGTGTGTGTGTGTGTGTGTGTGTGTGTGTGTGTGTGTGTGTGTGTGTGTGTGTGTGTGTGTGTGTGTGTGTGTGTGTGTGTGTGTGTGTGTGTGTGTGTGTGTGTGTGTGTGTGTGTGTGTGTGTGTGTGTGTGTGTGTGTGTGTGTGTGTGTGTGTGTGTGTGTGTGTGTGTGTGTGTGTGTGTGTGTGTGTGTGTGTGTGTGTGAGAGAGAGAGAGAGAGAGAGAGAGAGAGAGAGAGAGAGAAACAGACATCATAAATATTTGCCCTTGAACATTCACTTCCAGTAGCCTGTTTTGCCTCACAATTTAATTACAGTTCAGAAATCGATTTTTTTCCAGTTCTTCCACACCAGTGGCTGGCTTAATGGTTCTGCTGTCACTGGTGATATGTGTCTATAGACCGTAATTATCATAGCACGTTAGACTGAGCATAGCCCCAACTTAAGTAGGATTAGCATAAGACAGAAAAGAGACAAGTTTGGTATTACTAATTTAATATTACTAGTACTTATATGCTAAATATGGGAAATACAATATTTTAAGCACCAAATAAAAATAAACCTTTATAATGTTATCAGTCCATTTATGTCAACAACATATTTATTTAGGGCCAAGTATTCTTCAAAAGTCGAAGACCTATATCATTAAGTCAACTTTGCTAAGTCTGCTATCTGATTTTAGCAGTCTAAGCAACAAATTCCAAACACTTTTAGTGGGCTTTAAAAGTCCGCCTTACCCTCCAGGAGGGCATACTGCACCTTAAACATTTTAATCCCAAGGTTATCAATCTAATCATGAGATGACACCGGTTAATCCAGTTTCTGTTCTTAAGGAGGACTTAATCACGCCGATTTGTTAGGCATGACAAATTTGTTAGCCTTCTCAGACAGCGGAGATCAATACAGTTGACACTTAAGCCTCTACTTGAATACATATTCTTTTTTTTCTCCGTCCCCATTAAGACTGCAGCCAAGAACATCGCTAGCTATTTGCACGCCAATATTTTGTTGTCTATTGAGTTGGCTGTTCTAGAAAATAAGGCTTCGGGTGGGGAATATTGTAGCCTGTAGCTCATGGGGTCCTGCAACCCCCCCCCCCTTTCTAGCTTTAGCTTAAATAAATGAATGAATATATACTAAATGAATTAATAAATAAATAGATAATAATATAAATTAATGTTTTTAAGTGCATTTCCCACTGAACTTCTTATGTACAATCACTGTTTAATAAATGAATAAACAACAAAATGAATAAATACAGTGGAAAAAAAAATGAATAGACAGATGAAAGGTTTTTAATGCATTTAAGGTTGTTTATATTAAAAGTGCAGCCTGATGGCGCCACAGACTAGCGTTTACCTAAGAACAAAGGCCCACCTTTAATAAGACCCATTTGTACCATCTTATGCTAGACAGCAATTGTTGTTCTAAATCACCCGAGAGGGAAAGTCAACCCTGTAATGTAAACTGAATTGCTTCTAGTGATACTTGAATGTATGATTGCTCATCTAGGGATGATTTTGGTGAACTACTAATACTTGAGTGAGAGTCGGTGGTGTTTATTGAGAGATGTGTGTGTGTGTATGTGTGTGCGCACGTGCAATGAATCTGTACATCATCTACTATATACCACACATCAAAATATAGACATTTACATGTGGCAAAAATACTCTAAGTAAACAAATTTTCCATATGCACATGAAAACGTATGAGTTTGAGTGTATGCTTCTGTGTGTCTGTAAGTGAATGTGTATGCATGTTCTTGTTCGTATTTATGTGCATGACTATGTGTGAGGGTAGTTGTTGTACGTAAACCTACTAGTACACACATTGTGATTGCAGTGTTTGTCTGTTGAAAAACATCCATAGAAATAATATTCCAAAACAGTTAATATTGTTCAGCAACAGCATACGTGATCAGAATGTGTGTATGGTAATTACTCAATACATAAGTTAAGACACCCCCCCCCCCAAGAAAAAATTCTGTTAGTAATATTTAAAAATACTGATTTAAAGGTTTTAATGTAAATTGGTTCAGAAAGTGCTTCTTGAAAGCATCTGAAAATGACAAAACCTTGAAAGAAATAATAAGAAATTGAGGTGTTTGAAAATTTGAAGTAATTACAGTATTGATGGAGTCCATTATGTATGATTACTGACATCTCAGACAAAAGGGGAAATTAATGTATAATTTAATAAGGTGGGGTTGCACTTTCAATTATTTACCATGCAAATCCAGTATTATGCCTGTCACTTCATTAGTGCGTTTGTACACAGTTCAGAAGCAGGGAAAATCATTTATATGCCATCTTTATGTACAGTAGAGAAAATAGAAAGAAAGAAATAAAGAAAAAATTAATAGAAAAGAAATACTAAGAAAAAAGAAACAGTTGTGTGATTGATCTTATTTGTCACAATTCATAGTTGAGTGTGTGTGTGCGTGCGTGCGTGCATGCATGCTTGAGTGTTAATGTGGGCATATTTCAGTCCAACAAGATCAGAGGCAATGGACCAGTAGATTTGGAGTTTGGGACTACTGTTAAATTTTAGCATAATCACAAGTCCGTAGACAGCTGGAAACTCCACTAGAAGAATTTTCCATTATTTATGGATATAACTCACTTAGTATTACATTTCCCCTATTATGAATTTCCTAGTATTGCAGAATGAATCTTGATTAGGACTGGTAGTTGTCTGAGACCTGGTTGTATGATGTCCTATTAGACTGGTGATCAACCCAAAGATTCAACTATTCTAACTATTTAATTTTAAAAAATCTTTTCAGTATGCAGCTTGGAGCTTGGTGTGGCTGGCATGGAACATCTTCATTATATGTTTTTACTTAGATGTAGGAATTCTTTCTCCGGTAAGTATATTTAGATATTTCACATCAACAAGAAGGAAAAGAAACTGAACCTGAATACTTCTCTTAAATGTGAAAAAATTGTTTTCTCTGTTGTTTACAAAGATTTAGTGGTTTTTTTCTCTTCATTAGTTTTTATACTTAAAAGAAAATTTTAGTAGTTCTACTAGAGCATAACAATTTTTGTGTATGCTAGTACTAGTACTTTTTGTATTTCACTTTTAAAAGCATTTTAATTATCTGATCATCCAGATACCAGTATTTAATGATTAATAATTTTTTTTCTCCAGGAAATGACAATATTAGATTTTGGTGTTGGAAAGAAAAGTTGGTGGCAATCAGGCGGGATAGGATGTCGCAGATTAGTCAACCAATCAGATAGTGGCATAAAAGGCCTTGCGTCTTCAACGACGGCACCGCAATATACAGACTGTCTTTTAAAATATCATTATGTGGAAGTTTTACATGCGGGCGTACAATGTATAATGGCAGTAAGTATAGGTGGTGGGGCTTTCAAGACAGGACTGCCTCAAAGCAAAGTGATTTTGAATATAGTCAAGAAATATAATTATGGGTCTTATAATCCTTTGATATACTGGCTAAAAAACCTTTAAGGTTGTGTTCTTGATGTTTTTCAGTTTATCACAAGTTTCTGTTAAAACTTTTGCTAAATGCTATTTAATCATGACATTTTCATGAATGTTGCTACTGATAAAATGTGTTTAAATTTTAAAATGATGATAGCCAGGATTTGATTTTAGCTAAACGAAGTATGCACTTTATTTTCTGTGTATGTTTTATTTAAAACAATTACAAAATTTGAGTAATGCCTTGAGCAGGGTTTTTAATTTCAGTTTACCAATCATGTAGACATCATGTAAATCATTTTACTTTAAACTTAGAGATGACTTGTAACTATATGTCAAGATATGCTCTTATGTTTACCTTAAGATTGTAGCTGAATCTTTCATTCAAATGAATGGGAAAGTTTTTTATATCTATTTTTTGCCTCTTTTTCTTTCCAGCTTATTGGATTCATAGCAGCGTGCTACGTTATTTACGTCTTTTCTGAAGAAGACGACAGCTGTAAGTATCAGATCTCCATACACACAAGAGTATCATCTTCCTCCCCACAGCAGAAAAGCACGTCCAACTGCAGTGCCCAAAACGTGCGGGCATATGCTTATACGCCCGCGGGCACTGACAACCTGCGTGTCCCTGGTGACCCTTCTCGTCGAAGCTGGACAATCCCGACTTACGTGTCGTATAATGATCAGTTGGATTACTCATCTGCCCAAAGCACGTTATGACGAGTGTGCGTGTGTGTCGCTGCGTAAGCTGTTACGACGGAAGGTGTGTTTTATGGTATACTATTTTTTTTCGGTGTTTAGGATAGGTGTCTCTTATGTTGTCCCGTCCTCCTTTTTTTTTTTTTTTAGCTACTGGTGTGATCTTTAATGTCAGCCTCACCTGCCTCAAATTCAGTAGAGCAGTCGCTGTCACCTTTTAAGCTGTCACTCTGTTACCTTGTCACCAGTGTCAGCTGTCACCTTGTCACTGTGGCATGTCCTCGGCTACTTAGTCTGTCACCATCTTGACTGTTGTCACTTTGGCTGTTATCTCGAGTCTGCCATCCTGATGTGTCCACTGACATGTGACATGTCTGCTGACATGTGACATATGCACTTGTGACATTCCACATGTTCTTTCCTGTGAAACAAGAAGTGATAGCCACTTGTGGTGGCCCCTGTCCCTTTCTCGTTATTATTGAAAATATAAAATTTGTCTGTAGTCCTCAAAAGTTTCTAAATTCAGTGTTGTTATGCAACTGTGGCTATAGATAGTCATTAAAATTTTTTGCCTTCGATGTTTTTTCTTTAATTTGCGTTATTGTTAATTTTTTTCTATATGAATATTCTCCACTTGAATATTTTTAGAGAGGTGGCTCTCTCAGCACTGAAATTCCAAACCCATTTCCAATGCACCACTTTTTCATGCACCAGTCTAATTGCTCTCATAGTATGGTGGAAAATTAGAATTATTTTTAGTTTGCATGCCCACAATAATAATAATATGTATATTTTTTTTTTTTGAAAGATATTTTTAGGACATTTTTTTTTCACTAAAAAGTGAATAATAAACACAAATATATTGCACAAATTATTTGAATTTATAATTGTATTCATTTATTATAATTTCAAAAATATTATTTGGTATGAAAACACACCTCCCAGTCGTAGCAGCATGACGATTGGATGATTGAAGTCACATGATATATGTTGGTCACATGACTGTCAAACCAGTCTGTCTTGTTTCTTTTGTTGACTGTTTGTTAATGTGCGTTGTTATTTATGTTTCATTCTGATTGATTTAACCTGTTTGCTTGATCATTGTTTTTTGTTTTTTTGTTGATTTTATATTTTAAGCTTGTTATTATGTGTCTTTTCTTATATTAACTTTATTAACCTTTAATTCCTGTATTAGCTTAATATTTTAACGCAGTGAAATTGCAAAGAATGTTATCATTATAATAGTGCATGATCAGTAATGCAACCATTGAGTATACAGCACCAACTTTGACATATTAACTTAAGTGAAGCACATTTGTTGTAATCATAACATGTATGAAATGCTGAAACAGTAAGACTAGCTTTGTTTATTTTAAAACTACATTTAGCTAATAGTTTTACCAGTGTGTGGAAAGCAGTTCAGGTTTTAGCCATTTTACTTATTCAGAAGCTTTATATAACCACAAACGTGTTACTAAATCGTAGTCCCGATTTCTTGTTTTAGTTGTTCAAAGATAACTTATGTAAAATTGAAAAAAAAAAAAGAATTCTTTTCTGGATTTGAATATCTCACAAAATACTGTGGACTTAACTCAGTAAATTTGGACCAATTTGCAATAACTTTAGCAATTTTTCTTTATTTCTGTCTGAAAACGCATTACATACTTATTATTAAAGTGATAATAACTCTTCGTTTCGGCCAAAAAATGAATTTTCCTGGAGTAAACAACAATTTTCCCATACTTACCAATGGTTAATGAATCCATTTTTACATTCAAAGTTAGTCCCTGGTTTTTTTCTAAAAAGTTTGGTTTTTTGTTAAAATCTCTTAAGAGATTTTAACAGAGTATAGCCATCAATGGAGGTCACGTGGTCTAAAGACAAGCTATGACATCAGAATAATAGCTATAACAGCCGTTTTTGTGGGAAAACAGAATATATTATATTTTTATGAGTCACTCACAATGTTTTTATTGTGAAATACAGATTTCATACGAAGAGTTATTATCCCTTTAATATAGCTAAATGACACTGTTTACTGTCATACCGACTTTCAGAGTTGATATAGATGCTAATAAATCTTAGGACTTTACTCCTTATCTCTTCAGTAAAGTCAACTGATGCTGATTTCACAGATGACCAAGAATTTTAGTTGACTAAATCTGTTAGTCCACTAAACAAAAACAAAAAAACCTTTGCCTAAAATATTTGTCACTGCTGTTTATAAAATAGTTACAACATTTCATTTTAGTGGATTCAAATACTGATTTACCTTGTATCAAAATAGACTAGAAGTTTTGATTAATAACTTAAGACCAACCTTTGTGAAGCCGGCTTTAGTTAACTTCGTTAACTGAAAAGATTCTGCCTGTAATTACTAACAAATTCCTGTTACTTGTTCTATGCTTTTAGTGTATGTGTGTGTGTGTGTGTTTAGCGTAAATTGTTGGCATGTTACTTTGTCTGTTCACACAAGAGACTTGAGACTGAAAATCAGTCCCAACTTGTGTCACAGGATGACCAGGTTACAAAAAAAAGAGTGGGATGTTTCTGTCATTTGGTCATCTAGGGTGGCAAGTTGAGTAGATTTTCAGTCAAAATTAGGCCTGATGTTAACACACAGTTTTTTTAATCATATAAAAGTTTGTCCTGTTTCTTGATGGAATGAGTTCAGATTTTACATTTATGTGTTGTCAGGTGCAGTAGAATGCATTCTATATATTGCTTAGTGTCATATTGTCATTCTATCTCGTATTGTCGATATTCACCCAGGAAATGTACTGTGCCATTTGTCTTAATGCCATTTTGTCATCTTGTGTCATGTGTCTGCTGTCGTTGTATCATGTCATAATGTCACCTGTAATTAAATAAGATTTATTTGTTACACACCTGATCCAATAGGCTTAACAACAACAGAAAAAAATGAATGGTCTGATAACTTAATATTTGAAGTAATTTTGTTCCTCTTCCAGCTAGGGTAGAATTTTAAAAATTTAATTGAAAGTGAAAGGAACAACAAAAAGTAGCCCTCCTTCTTAGAATGGAAGTCGAAACATCTAACATTATTTGCTTTTTTTTATGTACAGACACAGATGTGTCTGTACATATTGCCATCACCTGCGTCTGTCGTCGCCGTCGCCGTCGCCGGCGCCGTGCACTTTCCTTGTAAACACGATAAGTGGAGGGCAGTTTTACTTTTTGGCTTTATATTTACAGAGCTGATGAATATTCATAAAACGCAGGTCAAGTTCGAAAATCAGCATGATCGGGCCATTATTGTATAAGTTATGCTGTTTTTTCACTTTTCAGCATATATGCAACCCTGTAAACACATTTTAAGGCAAACCGTCAGGCCTGTTGTCATGAAACTCACAGGAATAATCAATCTTACTAAAATGCAGGTCAAGTTCAAAAATCGGCATGATCGGGCCACTATTTTAGTAGTTATGCTGTTTTTTCATTTTTCAGCATATATGCAACACCGTAAACACAATATAAGAAGAACAGATGGGCCAATTGTCATTAAACTCACAGGAGTGGTCAATCTTACTAAAACGCAGGTTGAGTTCGAAAATCAGCATAATCGGGGCATTATTTTAGAAGTTAAGCTGTTTTTTCACATTGCCTCAGATTCAACTCTTAGGCAATGTTAACAGTCTCATTACTGAACTAATAAGATACGTAAAAGTGTTTGTTTGACATTTCCTGCATCTTTACAATATTGTTAGTTGATTATGTAAAAATGATGGTAAACTTGTTAGCGTGTATTGTGTAATAAAGTGTCAAAAATGGAAATAAACTCATATCATTGCAGTTTGTCAGATTCAATCATTCACTATGTTCAGAATCTCAGAATGGAGGAAATTGGACATTAAACACTATTCTATTGATATTTTTCCCATCTCATCAATTTTCTTAGTTGATCATATAAAAATTGCAGTAAACTGTTAATTTTGTTTTATGTTAAAAAAAGTGTTAAAAATGGAAATAAACCCATGTCAGAACAGAGCTGTCTTGTTTCACATTTCCTCAGATTCAATTCTTAGGCATGTTAACAGTCTCATTATTTAACTAATAAGACATGTAAAAGTGTTTGTTTGACATTTCCTGCATCTTTACAACATTGTTAGTTGAATATGTAAAAATGATGGTAAACTTGTTATCGTGTATTGTGTAATAAAGTTTCAAAAATGGAAATAAACTCATATCATTGCAGTTTGTCAGATTCAATCATTCACTATGTTCAGAATCTTAGAATGGAGGAAATTGGACATTAAACACTATTCTATTGATATTTTTCCCATCTCATCAATTTTCTCAGTTGATCGTATAAAAATGGCAGTAACCTGTTAATTTTGTTTTATGTTTAAAAAAATTGTTAAAAATGAAAAAAAAAAAAAAACATTTCAGAACAGTGCTGTCTTGTTTACATTTTGGCATTTTCAAGTTGTGACTTTGAAGTTCCATGGGCCTGAAGACCTTTGCTAGTCACATTTTCTGAATATCCATGATACTAATATTTAATTATGAAAAATTGATGGTCATTATGCTGTTAAACATTATGTATTATTGCATCAAAATTTGAAAAAAACCTATTTTGGGCACTGCTCCCATGATGACCATTTAAGAGAAACCATGTCACTTACTGTTCTCAAACAGTACAGTAAATATGTACAGATGTGTCTGTACATATTGCCATCACCTGTGTCTGTCGTCGCCGTCACTGTCGCTGTCGCCGACACCGTGCACTTTCATTGTAAACACGATAAGTGGAGGGCAGTTTTACTTTTTGGCATAATATTTACAGAGCTGATGAATATTCATAAAACGCAGGTCAAGTTCGAAAATCAGCATGATCGGGCCATTATTGTAGAAGTTATGCTGTTTTTTTCACTTTTCAGCATATATGCAACACTGTTAACACATTTTAAGGAATGTACTTTTGCATCAGAATTGACAGTAGCCTATTTTGTGCATAGTTATTTCCTGTTTTTTGTCTGTACATTTGACAGCTTTGCTGCCTTGTTTTTTTTTTACTTTTATTTTAAATTTTACTGTGCTGTCTTTGTTTTGTTCATTGGCTATGCATGATTGTGATATTTGGTGAAATTGGACTTCCATTAAACTTGCCCTAAGAGTAAAGTAAAAGAAAAGATAATTTTTGTTTTGGGGGTTATTCTCTTTTTTAATGTATGTCAGCAACTGTGTATAAGTAAAGGCAGAAATATTCTTGGGTAAAATGGGGTTTGAAGCCAATAACACTTCCAATACATTTGCCCTTCAAGGACTTGCAAGTAATTTAAAACCTAAGGCATTGTGCCCCTGTTCATAAAAAGCTCACCAAAAACACTTTTGCCCTGAAAAATAGCCTTCATAGCTTCAAACTTATCGTTAAGCAAGTGAAACATAATAAATGTATTAAATGAAATTTGTCCTTGAAATTGTTTTAATATTTAAAATGTGAAGTTAAATAGATATATGTTATATAAAAGTCAAAATTTGACTCTTTTCAAAGGTTTTGATTTGTTATAAAGTTATGAATTAATTAACATTTTTTGTAGTACAGTTTACAATGTCTTTAACACAGCAGGTGGGATAATATATAATTAAGTGATGGATTGTTGCCCTGAAAGGACCATATTAACTTTTCTATTTGCAGTTGACTTTATCGGAGGGTTTGATACGTATTCTGCATATCAGTCCCCCGCGAAGAGCTCACATATGCAGCTCCAACCTATGTATGTGTATGTATTCCTTTTGGTTGCCTAGCAACAGGGCTGTTGCTAATGTCTCACCATTGCAGTTTTGGTTGCCTAGTGACAGGCTAAAATTGCTCAGCATTAAAGAGTTCACTCTATTATTAATTGTGTTCCTTTACTGCTGAGTAATTTTTAGCTGTAAAATTATTTACAAATTATTTGTTGCCTTGCTGTTGAATTAATCACCATAGCAACCACCTGGTTTCTGATGATGGTGCTCATATTTAGTTGCATGGCAGTATTGTTGCTTAGAAACTATGTGGTTGCTAAGCAGAAAAAAAAGTTGATCTCAGAAAGAGGTTTAGTTTAGAGCAGCTTCTTTCTTGTTTCCATGGAGATTTGGTTTTCATTTCAAAGCACAGTTGTGTATTTTTGTGGTTTTTGTGGTTGCACAAAGTTACCATGGCAATGGGATCAGCCAAGTTCAAGATGAATTGACTTTTTCATATTCTTCTGGTCTAAAGCTTTCTCTACAGATGGTTAGATGGCATCTATTAGCATGGCTCCCTGCTTTAGCTACCTAGAAGTGTGCAGACCTTTCAAATATTAAAGACATCCAACAAGATTTCTGCTTGCATAGTTGATTGCAGTTGAGTTTTTTCTTGCAAATGAAACGATGAAATCTGTAAAGCAGAAGCTTTTATGTGAACCATAATATCCATAATTTTAAAGCCAAGCTGCCATGAATTTCAGATAAAATTATACATTACTTGGAGAGATATGGGGCTTGCTTTCAAATTTTTATATCATCTGAGGTCAGAGATCATATCTCTGGCACCTTATAGGCTTGCATTTGTTACCATGGTGATGGTTTCCCTGTAAACACTTTTTTTTTTACAGAATTAAGTCATGATCTTATTTATCCCTCAATTGCTATTAAACATTTAAGATATATTGTGAAGTTTCTGGGTCCATTTTTTGCACAAATAATTAGACCATTGCTTTCCACATTTAGTAGATTTTATACTATTACTTCAGGCATATATTTTGCATAGATTTTGGAATAGATGCATATAAGGTGAAAGTGTATATTAGGTAGATATGTCTTAGTTATTCCACACTAAATAAAGAATGCACTTTTTTTGAAAAGATTTTTCACACCAAAAATTATCAAATACAAGTCAAAAGTATTGAAAATATACAGTAATTGATCAATGATACTTTACCCAAAAATATGATTTAAGTTGTATGTTTTTTTTTTGCCAACTTTTCATATTTTGTTTTGACATAAGAAGTTGGGCATCGTAAGCATGTTTTAGTAGCTTTGTGCTTGTTTCAGTAGCTTAGAGATGAGTTAGTTGTTATTAGAAAAGGAATACATATCACAAACCTTTTTAAGGTCCTACATTGAACTTCAGTCTCAGAAGTTTGTCCAAAAAGTTCCATTTCCACTTAAAATTATCTTTTACATTCTAATTTTTTTACATTCTAGTGTTTTTAATATTGAAAGTAATTTCCTTCCCTGACACAATAGGATATCACTTTCAGTTTTAATACCCAGTTCTTTCTGATATTACAAAAACAAATACAGAAGTATTTATTACTTGTAGTTGATTGGTGCCAAAAAAGAAAAAGGACATCTTGAAAGAAAAGAAAATAATAACACTTCATCCACTTGATACTAAGTTATAGCCAAGCCATTTCAGCTGTCGCAAGCATTAGGCTACACTATGATCTGAATTGCTTACAAGTCAAATGGAAGACATATGAGTGTGTTTACATATTTTGTTCCCCCTCAGAAGTTCATATTGATAAATTTTTCTCTCTCTCTCGCACTCAGAACATCCTTCACACGTATCAAAGAGTTAATTGTTATATTAAATCTCATGGGGCTTCATAAAGTTATCTCATGAAAAACAACAATCACAGTTTGTAGTGTATTTTTTTTACTCCCAAGAATGAAATGTTTCATAAATTTTTTGGGTCAGCACAAATTATTTTTATTTCAGCAAGAAAACCAGTGTTGTTTAATAACAGCCCAGAAAACATCTTCAATGGTTTGTTTGATGCTTTAGACTTGAAAGTATTGAAAACTGCTGTGCTGATTATTTTTCTTATTTTTTGTGATTTACTTGAAATTATTATTATTATTATTATTATTATTATTATTATTATTATTATTATTATTATTATTATGGTTAGTGCCTCAACCCTTGCAGTAAACTAGTCAGTCTTGAAAAACTACTAGACCAAATCAAAATGAACAAGTCCAAAATGAAATCACTGGATGATAGAAATATCTAAAACAACAGCCACAATTTCTTAATCGTATAATTGTACAGTGATCTTAAGAATTCCAATTTTATACTTGTCTTTTGCCAAATCAAATGGTCTTGTGCCTCATATTAGTGGTTAATGACCCAAACTGATATTTTGAAATGGGTCTTGTTTCTCAAAAGGACTTCAGGTTAAAAAAATTGTTCTAAAGCATGTCCAATTGAATTATGAAATTTTGCACATTTTATGACAAGAAAGGCAAGACCAATTTTACATACCTTTGCCTGTTTTACAACAACAGTGAACAACTATATGGATTTATCTTGACAGAAGTAGACTTTTTCTAAAAGTTTAAAGCCAATTCTCGGGCTAAAGTCATCATGTGAATACCACCAGTGGGTTATTTATAGTAAACAACTATAAGTTTATCTTGACAGAAGTAGACTTAATTTTTGGTCTTAAAGTTTAGACTCAATTTTAAGGCTAAAGTCATTATGTGAAAACCACTGCTGGGTAACATAATGACACCCTGTGGGTATAGAGGGTCTGGATTACAAAATGGCACCATCAGAGCCTAAAAACCCAGGGTGTAGAATGAGCTCTTCCATGATTGCATAAGTCCTTATCATTATGGTAAATTGTGAACAAGGGTTATTTGTTTATTCCCCTTTTTCTTTCAAATTAAGACGGTTCAATGAATTAGGGTTGCTTGAAGCAAATGAAGGATTTGGAAAAAGTACAAAATAGACTGAACAGACGAGCAAAGACCAATGATTTATTTAAGTTATATAAGTAATTTCAGCATGAGTAAAATTTTATCAGGTAAAATTTGGTTTCATTATGTACAGAAATCAGTAATTTGCAAAATCATTGAAAAGTGCCACACCAAAGCACATTGAGTTCAGTAAGTTTAATATCAAGCCAAAAAATTGAAAATAGGTACTGTTTATGTATTTATTGGGACATTCTGCCAACGTTTAGATAAGAAGAAAAAAAATCTGATAATTTTCTTTAAAGATATGAACTGGAAAACCATTCAGAGAGTGCAGACATCTGCCAAGACAAATAGTTAACTAATAATTGTCCATTTATTAATTAATGGATAATCACCAAAAGCAAATTACATTATAGTTAGCACATTTCTGCCTTATCCTTCAAATATCATCAAAATCCCTCCAGAACTTTTGAAACAGGCAAATGGAAGTGAAAATGACCTCCTTGGGAAATTTCATTGTACAGCATTATGAAGAAACTGATAGAATGACATTTATAACCCCTGAAATGCTACCCCTGAAAATATAGAGATGTTTATTTCTCTCATCTGCCCCAATCCCCTTCCCACACGCCTTAAGAAAAATTTATGACATATTGCTGCCAAAATATCTTATACCCCTTATACATTTTCAAAAGATATTATATAACAAAAACAAGCTAATGATTATTATAATCTAATGCCCCTATCCTCCTCCCCATCCTCCAAATGAAATTAATAAATGAAAAAAAAATGAATTTTTGAAAAAATAAAAAGGGAAATGAAGTGAGCTAGAATCATGTCATATGTTTGATGCATTACTAACCAGTGTTTGCAGGCCCGTAGCCAGCAATTTCAAAAGGGGGGTTCTTTTTCTGAAAAAGTGGACCTTTTCCCATAAAAACTTCATGTACCTAGATCAAATTTTACCCAGAGTGGACCTTTTTCCAGCAAAAGGGGCGGTTCTTTCGAACCCCCAGAACCCCCCCTGGCTACGGGCCTGGTTTGAATGTGTTAGTATAGTCTGCATGGCGGTGTGAAACTGTTTGTTTATTGGCACTGTTGTTGATGCAAATTGATATTAATGTTAGCTGATTGACTGTCACGGCACTTTACATCATCATGTCTTCTCTGCGAAGAGAAAAATTGTCAATTTATTGAAAAGTATTTTGTCAGGTTTGTTCAAGTAAAGCTTTTTTGATGAGATTCTTTTTGTTGACTTAAGTATACCTGGGCTATATAAAAGGCTCTCTCTCCCTCTGTATGTTTTATATGTGTTAATATGTATATAGCACATAGAGAGAGATTCAGCTTTTGGATGTTAACTACTAATCTTTGATGTGATATTGTGTTTGAAAACTGTTGTAGTGATATTTATTGAAAAGATGTGGTGATTTCAATCTTATTGATTGGTTTTTAATATTTTCCATCTTTGGGTATCTGGTAAAGATATTTGTTTTTATTTGAGTACGAGTGGAGCACTGTCAATTTGATTGGTTTCGTGGGCCTCTTTGGCAAAAAAAAATGTGAAGGGGAATTCTTTCTCTTTTCTTTTGTTTGTATCTTGCCTTCAAGTTGGTTCTCTGTGAAAATCAAATTTTGAAACTTCAAAAAGTAATACTTACATTAAATGAAAACAACATTAAAATTCTACCATTTTGTCATTCATGAGTATAATGAAAAAAGTAATTACCATTCATTTATAAAAATGAGTTTTTTTTCTGAAAGCATTTTGGTTGGTTTAATTTTGTGTTTGATTTAAGAATTTATCAGCAAATATTGTTCCTTGCATTAGAGTGTTGTTGTAAGTGAAAAAGACAAAAACAAATGAATAAGTAAAAAAGATGAATTATAAAAAGCTCTTAACCTATGCCCTCAGTAATTTAAGGACAGGTTTTCTCTATTTCTGTATATTCTAATGGTACAATTTGTATTTTAAAAATCACCACTTATCCATTTTTCATGTCCATATCTTTGCAGCACCGATACAAACTAGTTATGAGATGGAATATGTCAAAATGCGATACAAGTCCCCGGCCAGGAACAGTTTTAGAACAGGAAAAAATTATGACAATGTCAATCATTCGAATTTCAACACACTCGACGTATTGCATCAGGTTGATCCAACAATGACGCAATTACCCAGCGAGACGGTGGCCGTACGAACAAGCACACCCCAGAACCGACAAGACAAAACACGTAGCAGCACGCGAAGCACACGTAGTCAGCGCAGCATGCGTAGTAACAAGAATCAGAAAAGCGCAGTAAAGAAAGCTTCTTCCAGAGACAGTGAAAGCTCTTCCAACAACGGGCGTGCCCCGCCCCCTCCCCCTGCACAGCTCCCGTGGGTGCGTATCAGCCCCTCGCCTCACAAGCGAGAAAATTCACGAGACTCGAAAGACAGTTTCAGAGAGGCAAGGCGCCATTCCCGGCCCTCGTCCAGACAATCTCGTGGCTCTTCCAGCGAGGATCACTCCCCAACGTCGCCAAACAGTCGACACAGACTGGACTTTGATCATGTGAATGGTTATAATCACAATGGCCCCGATCACGGTCTCCCTAACGGAAGAGTCTCATATAGTCCGCCGCCACCATTTGAAGATGCAGTCATGGTTTAGTCAGTTTTGTTAGAATCATGATAGAGTCATGATCATAATAGTTGAGTCATTGTATGTCATGGTTTAGACATGGTATGCTCATGCCTAATGGAAGGATTTAAAACAATCTTTCACCTTAGTTATAGAGTACGTTCATGGTTTAGTTGTGATAATATCATGACATTAGTCGTCATGGTATGGGTGGATCATATGTCACTTTGTAGAGAATTTTTTATACAAAATTCTATGAAGCACAATTAGTATAGAAATGAAATGTCATGAAAAAATGTCATGGTAGAGTGAGTGTGTGCCTCATAGAGTCATAGTCATGACATCATGAAAGTCTTTAATGAATAGTACCAGACAGTGAGTATGATCTATAATTTTGAAGAAGAAAATAACCATGGAATTGAACAGCATGGCTCTGAAGTGTCGTAGTTTGGTCATTAAATGTCATGATATAATCATGAAATGTCATGCTATAGCCTTGAAGTATCATGGTAGAATCACAGTCATGGCACAATCTTGTCATTGGTAACAGTAAGTTGGTACCATGGCAGTGAACAGAAACATTTCACTTAAAATAAATTGCAGTATTTTTTCACTAGAAGACCGCTTAAAAGAGGTAAATAATGCTTATGCAGGGTATCAATTAGGAGATTGCCGACAGTGAGAAGGGAAACATTTTGATCACAAAGAAATGCAGTATTGGGGAGGGTCTTTAGAAGTTGGGAGAGAAGCTTGGACCAGTTTGACCAGCTTCTTATGGTTGTTAACAAAGCTACAAATTGATTGGCCAGCTAGATGGCTGTTAACAAAGCTTGAGATTGATTGGCCAGCTTAAAAGTTTGATATACTTTATAACTTATTGCTTTTTTTTTTCTCCTTGATTTAAGTGTTCTTTTTGATATAGATAGCAACAGCTTTTAATATACTTAAGATTTCAATGGTGTTATACGATTACTCTTCAACATAGACTAGTTTAAATTTTAAGAGTTGAGAAAATATACTTCAAAAATTGACTTTGAACTTTGAAAAATAATATAAATGGTTTTCGTCTGTGCTTTTAGCTACTATTCAGAATATATTTGCTGTCAGTATATACTTATATATGGGTGATAAACCTCTCAAAAGAACCTAGAGGCACTGCAAAATTACACTCTTTCTAAAGTATTTTGAAAAACAAATGTCTGCTTTTCCATCTACTAGTAGTTTTCAAGTCATGGGCCCTTTTTTTGCGCTGAGTGCCATACTGAAATGATACAATCAGTATTGGTACACTTTTTGACAAGTTCATTACACGACATGGCCAATTTAGTAACTAATTAAACAGGCAAAGCAAACTTGCAGGGAAATTGTCAAAGGGAGTAGAAACCTCTGAAGCATAATTGCATCTTAGGACTTCTCAAAGTTTATTGATATGGATTGTATCAGTAACGTATACTGCTGGGTGTGAAAAGGGCCTACGTTTTACTCAGGTTTGAACTTGGTTAAGATATATTAGATACATAACAGATATAAAGTGATGGGTCTTAAACCATGTTTCAGCCCATTTGAGTAGAGATGAGAGTCTTCTGGATATATCTGGGTAAATGGGTGTCGTACTTACCCTTGCAACCCCCAGATGGAGCTGCAATCCTTTGGCGTTTGTATTTGCAGGGTACTTTTAAGGTACTCCTTCATCATGATTTGAAAGCAAGTTTTTGGAAAGTTAGACTTGAAAACAAAATGTGAAATTTGTTTTGAAAATTATATTGCCTCCTTTTACTATTCAAGGAGGCGTTGACGGCAGGAGACTTTTTTAAGGGGGGGGTTTATACCCTTAATGCTCAAGCACAATTTCATGTTTATATAGGAGTGTCAATGGTTAAAAGACAGCAAGACAATCATGTTAATTTTTTACAAGATTTTGAAGCACATTTGATTACTGAAACAAGTTATTTTCATATTTCTCTTTTTTACGAAAGTCGCAGAAACTGGTCTTGCCTATAAGACGCTGGCAGAAATGTACTTGAAGTTTTAAAACTTCTGAAATATGGCAATGACTCGATGTTTTCAATGGGGTAATTTTTAAGTCTTTCAGATATATAGTTTTGGAATCCTTAAACATATATTTCTTTTCAGCTTTTTATGGTGCTTTTACTGTATAGTAGAAAACTACAGGATAGTCTGCTTTTTTTCTGCCACTCAGTAGGAATGTTCTAATTTTACGAATGTATGAGTTAAAAAAATACAGTATTAGCAAAATTTACAATTTTCCCCATTGAAAAGATAGTTTCATTACCTTACGTGGTCCTTTCCCAGAGAAATATTCCAAAACCATCAGTATTTTTATAAGTGAAGTGTTTATGAGACGGAGAAAAAAAATGTAAAGGAGCTTTTCAGTATCAAGTTAGTCCCAAATACTAGTGACTGGATTGAATATATTTCTTTTGTATGTGTGGTGATGACTTAGATCAATTAAATAAAATCAAATTAAAAGATTATAATCGATATCAGTGCCAACCACTTGCCTTTACTGTGCTGCCACCTACAGGAAGATGGAGGGAGTTGTCCATTTGTAAAATTTCAAACTCCCTATCATGATATTCAATGTTTCTTGTTGGCAAGCTTTTTTTTATCGAAGTATTTTGTGGTTTGCTAACCAGTGCTTTTTTAAAAACATGGAGCATATTTATTAAGGAGAGTTACTCGATTAAGAGCACATTCCCAGAGATTTAGATCGATCCAACTAGATCGACCTAACTCCCTGGGTGTTCACGCTAAATTGCTGTCAGCCGACTGCGCACAGAAGTTAATTACCCCCTTACAGCTTTTAGTAGGCAAGACAGACATTTAAGCCAGCTAAGCTGATAGTAATCTAGTGAGACTCCCCACGGGGATAGACCGATCTAAAATCTGTGGGAATGGGGTCTAAGAAATAACCATGATTCTATCTTGATTACTTTATTACTGTCACTGTTTGGCTATGTTTTGAGAGGCCTGAGCCTTTTTTGTCATCATTCCAATGTGCTTTCTGTCTCTGGTCATTTGTTATCCCTTCTTTCATTGGGTAATATATATTTCTTAACTGTTTTTTGGATTGGCTAATATTCACTGTAAGGTCATGTGATGACAAAGTGTTGTGTAATTGGCTGACTTCTGTCACCTGAGAAGAAACCTGTTCTTCAAATGTGGAAGGAAAGTTTCAAAGCTACATATCATGTTTTAAAAGTGATTTAGGGTCTTTTTTAAAACCATCCTGTTGTGTAATAGTATTAGCATGGCCTGGCAATAATTGCTAAACATATATTAAATTGTTTTTGTACATTATTTTTATTATTTTATTGTGTAAATTTCTCATGTTTTAGCTTGTAAATTGATTTAGAATCCATGTTTTTGTCATCTTCTTTATTTTGATTGATGATAAATGGGTTAGTCATGTTTTATGAAGCAGAGATGTGACGAAGCCATCATGTGTACATATATGAGAAAATGTACATAATTCATTTCTAATAAATGTCTTTTTGTCTCAGAAATGGTTGTTTGCAAATATTATTTCTTCCTTGTTTTAATGGACACGCTCATGAGAGCTTGTGAGAGTCTGTACTAATTTATGCCAAAATTTCATTGTAAAAATTTAATGTAAATCAAAGGTGTCATTTCATCTGTCGATTTTACATTTTAAATGAAAAAGTTTAACTTGTTTAGACATAAAACCTACTCAAATGCATATACATATAGCATACTATTTTCCAACATACATAATTACTAGAAAAAAAAAACATTTGCAATGAGTATAAAAATGTTTATTTGAATGATTTTGCAGAAAATGAAGCGTGCTTATGAGGTGAATAAAAAAACAGCCTCTGCGTGCAAGATACATATTTAAATATGGACATGGGTTCTATAATTGAGCTCTAACCCAGGTTTCAGAGCTACACTAAAAAAAAAAAAAAAAAAAACACTGAGGGTGCATTCAGAACCAGTTGATCCGCAGACTAACTAGTCCATGGATCAAATATGGCTACCTACTTAAAAGCTTGTCGTTGAATCCCTTAATTGACACAGAATAGTTTCTCCCCGGGGATTAAGCAACAAGCATTCAAGTGGGTCAGCCATATTTGTTCCACGGACTAGTAGGTCTGCTGTTGTGAATGTAGCCTTATATATATATATATATATATATATATATATATATATATATATATATGGCAGAGGCATGCTGCAAAGATAACTGTTTGAAACTCAGGGAGTCAAAATTCCAATATCATCTTGAATTCGATCAATCCTTTTAAGTAAAGGCAAAGACTTTTTAGTATAAAATATTGTTTGTGATTTTCATAACTTGTTCCTAATGCCCTTGCACATTATTTCTCCATTGTTTCAAACATTTTTTTCTAAAATAGACCCTGTGATGCAGAGTTTCCCTAATAGTAATGAGGCAAATATTTTTTTTTTCTCTCTAAAAATCAATATGTGAAGATGCTAACCAGACCCCGACTATACGAATTAGTGTGGAATAAGGAATTACATATTTGACATTATGATACATATGATTTATACTGATAGTGCTGCAAGGAATAAACTGTTTTCTATTAGTGTGGATGACTGAGACAATTTTTTAAAATATACATGCCCTATACACTAGTATTATGCCTATATTATAGTAATAATCAGCACCTTGAATTTATAATTTACTATTGATATTTAAAAAAAATTAATCCTTATGCCAATTCTATATATGTATATATCATGTTCAATTTTAAATCTGAACAAAGAAATTTTCATAACTTTCTATTCTTGAATATTGATGGTTCTCATGTATAGACAAGGGCTACTTTGGACTGTATATCACACTTGATTGCTAACCTGCTTTGAACTGGAAATATCTCATATTATCAGAAAACCTGAGGTCAGCGCAGAACAGTTTAGACAGGGAGCACTTTGGACCACACATCAGCCTTAGCCACGCCATGTGAAGTTGTGAACTACAATCAAAGAAATACAGAGGTAAACAAGTCGGTCTAAAGAAGTCCTTGTCTAAACAAACAGTTACAATGCGGAGATGTGATTATTTTTTCCAAAAATGACCTTGCCAAATGGGCCTATGTCATTTAGTAATATAAAGTCATGAAATGTTCGAGGATGACCTTCAAAGGTGACAACTTACACTTGACCTTGAAAGGTCATGACATTTAACAAACATTTGGGTGAAAGTCTTTTTTAATCATATAAGTATGATGTGCCCACAGCCAACTTAATATTTTCCATCCATTCATTAATTCATTCAAAAATAAAATAAATTCTTGATGATTTTTTAAAAATTTGTTGGCAAGTGTAAGTTACATACTGGTTATGAATCACAAAACTTTGTTTATTTTTATTTATAAAAGTTGTGTGAGAAACCTTCAACAAACATTATGATAATAACAATATCAGTGCGTAACATTTGGAGGGATTATTAAAAATTGCATAAACATTCAGATACTTATTCTTATAGTAGTAACATTAACTGCATCAGTTCAACAGAAACAAATTATTTCTGAAATATTTTCTCAACTGTTGAGCTATAAAAATGAGATGTTCTACACGTCCTAAGTTTAACCCTAAGCCCACCTTGAATAGAAATTTTCTCACACATAGAATATGATCATTCCTTAAATATGACCAAACAGAAATATCATATATTATGGCACCAGTGCACGTTAGACTTGAAATTTACACTCTTCATTTTTTTCCCATTTTCCAACCACCCTTAGTTTCCAACGTCACTGGAAACTCACCCCAATTCTGAGCATGTTTCTGCCATTTCCACCCCTGCAAAAATTTCTCTCACTCAATGCTCACTTACGGTTCTCAATCTATTCTAGAAAATTTGGTGTATTTTTTTTTTTTTTATAGTTCTAATGTTGTTCTGTAATGAATCTAACAGTTCAAGAACTGTTTTAGGAAGTCCTTCAGAATGTCCTGGAACAGATTAAGAACATTTTTCATTAAAAGAGAAAAACATTATGTTCTAGGTCAGATAGAGAACGGTGAGCGTTAAATGAGACAAATTTTCGCAGGGATTATCGTGGCAAGTTTCCATTGACTCAGGGTGCTATGCTTCCAGAAACACTACAAAACTACACACTGAGGATAAATGTATAAATATATAACAGAAATCTTTGGGAGTTTCAAAAAATGCTTTGATTATAATAACGATGATATGCGAAGTTAACAATAAGGCACCTGATATAATCTCCTAAGTTTTCATGTGTGAGTGTATATTTGGGTCCTTGCTGGCAAGTGAAATTTTAGACCATGTATGAATGATTATTTCAACTGGTTTCTTGAAGTAAGATTATAAACATTAGAACACTGAAGTGGGTTAAAGTCTGAAAATTTCAAAGGTGAGTGAACTTACCATGAAGTATACATGAATAAATATGTGAGTGAATTTTTGCTAGCTGACAGGCAAGCATCAAAACAGATATAATTTGATTTAAAACTGCACAAACAGAAAACATTGGGTTCCACACACTTTGGCAAAAGGTTTATATTCATTTTCCCCCTCCCAACTTTTACAGAAGGTTTTGTAGTCATCAAATTCCATACACCCTGCAGATATGGGAACTGAATAGAAATGCCACAGGCATGTTGACAGCAAAGGGGCATTTCCAACAAATGCTCAAACTCAGGGTGTCACAACCAAAACTTCCTGCCAGCTGTTTCACAAGGCAAATTCAGCCCAATAATTGGTCTATTAGACCACTAAAGTTTAGGCCAAAAATTTGGTCCACTTCAGTTTGTGATAAATCCTCAGTAGTCCACTTAAATTAAGTGAATAGTGGCATGAAACATAAACCACATCTTTATTTAAATGAACTATTGCAGATTTATCCTGGGTAATAGTTGACAAATTTCGGTCTTAAGTTTAGATTAATTTTTGGACTGAAGTTCCTTTGTGAAACAGAGTCTTGCCATTTTATTATTGCACTTGGAATGGCTGGGATATATAACTATCTAAAATTTGATCACTAAGCCATGCATCTTAATATATCGATGGTTATAATATAACATAATGGTGTAATTATTGCTTTTGATCAGATATTATGCATCTGACTTCTGATTATATTATGGTCCCTTAAATTACTGGATTTCAGTCAACTTGTCAACTTGTCTCATCCCTCCTAGGATTTCTATCCAATCACAACCATGTTCTCTTTCTTCATTCCTCCTTTCAAAATCAGCCTTTTCTGTGAAGATGAGACCACCTTCTCAATTTAACTCATAATCTTATAACATCACTGGTTTTGCTAGACAGAATCTTATGACATCACCGGTTTTGCTGTTCTAAATGTTGTGACATCATAGGTTTTAAGATCATTATTTCATCAGAGGTCATCATCACCTATTCCACCCACAAAAGCATCGTTTTCTGGCAGATCAGGTGCCAAAGCTGATGTCCGTAATGACTGGAGTTTATCCTGAAAATTAAAGACCAAATAATTTTAGAAACAATTTGCAAGAATCTTTTTATGTGTCAATTTAAAAAAAATATTTCAAAATTCCATTTCACTGAAAATACTAGTAAGTTCATACCAAAGAATTCCGCTTTTGTCTTACCCATTATATTTATGTAAATAAAATATAAAACAATATCAGAGTCTTCAATGAATCCTTTCAAATATATTTTTCATTCAAATTTGGAAATTCCACCAACTTACAATTGAATGCCAGATGACTTTATTATTGACCAACTATTTCCTTACCCTCCAGCTAAGTAATGTTATATTAACTTACTGAAATTTTCTTCACAGATTCCTTTGCTTTCTGTGCGGTACTTGTGGTGTGTTCCTCATTCTGTAACAAAAAGATGGACAATCATCGTCACATTAGTATATACAAATGCAATGTATTTCAATGTCAGGTCAAACTGAGTAGTAGCCAAATAATCTGTGAAAATTTCAACTTCAATTCATAGTCTCACATTCTTCTGAAAATTATGCTTCTTTGTACTAGTCAAAAAATTCATCAATCTCATACCAAAGTCAAATACATAACATCTTTTAAACCAACTAGCTAACTTCTAAGCAGATGCATACAAATTTTGAATATCGAATAATTATTTGTCATCAAGAAATCCAAACAAGTTTCAAATCTTAGAGTTAAGAGTTGTTAAATATTAGGATCACAGTACAAGACAGTAATACTTACATCAGCCTCGTTGTATGTGACGTTGCTTGTACCGTCCCTTTTCAGGTATGCACGTGGTGCCCTCTTTACTCGATCTTGTGGCTATAAACATTTGCATAAATAATAGTAATAATATAAAGTGAAATAATTTCACATGAAGTGATAAAATATGCTTGATAAATATGCTGAAATATGCCTTATGTCCTGTGTTATGAACATGACATCAACATACTGGTACTTATAAAGATGAACTCTAGTTTTTCATGTATCACTATCAATACAATATTAAATGAAAACAATTGAAACATTGTTAAGCAAGATCAACAATTTTTTTTTTTGGGGGGGGGGGGGAAATTAAGCAAGATATTACTGTATCAGTAATTGTGTTTCTCCATCTGTGAACATTTTTTCATCTTCTGTCATAAAATTATTTTTCAATATTTTTCAGATTCACAATTGACCCAAGTTTGACGAGAAAAAGATAATTTATCAATCCCTTCAATAACTTAGTGCTTAAATTTCTTCCAATACCCATAATTCCTACAGTCACAGTTCCACCTCTTTCTCTCTTAAAATATTAATAACTTTTTGATTAAAAGATCAGCTTCTTACCCTCTTCATCTTTTTGCCCTGTTTCTTCATAATTAGCTCATCCACCATTCCTTGAAGACACATGCTTATTAGAATTGCCTGTAAAATTATAATTGAACAAGATTAACAAATATATCAAATGACAGTCAGTCCAAAGTTCATAAAAAATCTGCTAGTCTGCCGTTATGAATGCATTCTTAGTCTCACCTCATCTGTGAACAGGGTGATCCACTTCAGGGTATCTTTGGCCATCAGATATTCAAAAGCTATCTCCAGTGTGGGTTTTGGGTCTGTTGGGTTTTCATTTTCTTCATCAGGAAGCTAAAACATGATAACCAAAAATTTTATCCCTCTTTATAGCTTGCTTGAGGAAGTTCAAAGTTAGGTTTTGTTCAAAATCATGTGCACTGAGGTGTTGTATTGTCAGTATTGGATGTTAACACTGAATACCAATGAAATTAGTTACTGTCCATTATTTCTGCTTTGGGCTAGTCGATTCATATATACTCACACCATCTTTGTAGGTTAAAATTTATTTGCAGAATCTGTTTTGAGTAGGTCTATTTTGTCAGGTTATTTGTAATTATAATTCTGCTGATGAATATTGACCATCAAAAACCATGGGTGCAATGATGCATTTACATCATGGTAGTGTGGTATATGGCAATACTTACTGTTGTTGTAATTCTCCAACATCGCATACGGGTGATCTTGAAACTTCCTTCCTTTAGCTGATCCTAAAAATTAGCATAGAATACAGTATTATATTCTGGAATGCAAGATCTGATAAAATCCAATATTGACAGATGACACTGTCTCATAATGGCTGATTTTTTTTCCAATCAGACTAAAGGACACATCTTATCAGTGAGATAACAACAATGTCAGATGTGAAGATGTTGCAACTTTTGATGTTACTCTGACCTTCAGGTATAATTACATTACATAAATAAATCATTAATTACATTTTTTGCAGTATGTTGATTTGCAAACCTCAGCCAAAATCAATAATTGATAATAAACTTATCACATTAACCTACAACAAATCAAGATTGTTGACAGTGATACCAACCTCTGAAACCTGAATCCTAAAATTCAGTTCCCTGTTGCCAGCGGCAACTACAACAGCACAGCCATCTTGGGGATAGTCTGTCTGGCATTTTTTAAAGTGGAGGAAGCCATAGTATTTGAGTGTCCTTGCAAGTCTGAGATACTGTAAAGAAATAAAAAGATCTGGAGTAAAATGTGTTTTATTTATTATGTGTTTCAATACAGACTTAAAATACAGAGCATGAAAGTTCATGGGTAAGACATTTATTTTATCCTTTTCCACACAAAATTCATATACAGAGCCTTACTTGAATTTTTTTTTACTTGAGTAAAACAGGGCTATTTTATGCATTTTCCATGCGTTTCATAGCTAATTTTCAGTGATTCAGAAGGAGAAATAGTATTTATGGTTAAAATTAATAAATGAATTGAAGATCAAGCATCATTTTTTTTTATCTTTAACCTCTAATAATCCATTTCCTGACAAAATTTAAACACAAAATTATTTATCTCCTTTGTAACTTTTAAAACTTACTTCTTTTTTAGACCCCTTCTGGTGAAGATTTGTCAACTGTTTCATCTGTTCTTTAGTTGCGTGGATCCAGCCTCTCTCTAGGTCACTCTGTGCCTGGACATAGAGCAAGTTCATGGCTATTCTGTCTTCTAATAAGTCGTCATCAAATGATGAATCCCAGTAACTAAAAAAAATAAATGAATTTATAAATAAATAAATAAATAAATAAATAAATGGATAAAGGAATGGATGGATGGAAAGAAAAACAGAAAGGTGGCAAAACAAAGACAAATTACTAATCTTTTCTTTCCCTTCAAGAAACATGTTTTATCATTTTCATCTTTAAAATCTTATCATACTAATAGTGAAGCCATTTCTGCAACTCTGATTTTAAACATTACATTGAATTTAATAATTATACAATTATTCAAACAGTATGAGTCAACTGTCCGCTATTCAGAATGGGGCCATAGGCACAAGAATATCAAATGCTGATTTTACTAATTTGCATATAATTACTTTAAGTGAGTACTTGTATTATTATCTTATCTCCAACAAAGGTCCATGACAAGATCAAGTTCATTACAAATTGATAAATATAAATAACTCTGATATAATGCAAGTTCCAGTAGCAGAGTTATTCATATCTATCATTCTTGTTTTACTGGATGACTAACAACATTCACTTATTATTACAAATTCTTACCTTTTACGAAGCACAATTTTATGGACGCCATCTTTATTTGCAGCCTTTAGGGAAATGAAGGGGGACTCAAAGTCTTGGAGCTTTCTTATAACTGAAAAGATGGTTAAAGCAATGTTATCTATGTTGATAGATACAATATTAACTATGTTTATTCATATAGGGAAATGATAAAAAATTGAAAATATCATAATTATATCAGTAAATCAAGTTAAAAAATCTCCAATCTGAATAGATAAAGTACAGTACATATGTTATGTAACATCCTTAGATGTTTTTTTTTTCTGTCTTTTTTAAAGTCTTAAAAATAAATATTTTTAGCAAATCAAATTATGAAGCAATCAGACGTAAGATAATGAGATATTTTACATTTTTCTTGACTTAATTAGAATATGGTCAGCATTTGGCTAAAAGTTGCTTTAAGACTTTAGAGTGAACACTGGCTCATTTTCAGTTATTTTAACTTTCACCTACTTGACAATTCTTTTTCTCCACCTTCCTTCTTGACTAGATAAAGACCAAAATAAAACACAAAATCGTCTTTTAGTTCGATGTTGGAAGCCACAGTCTGAAATTAAAGACTATAGTTAAGTTCAACATTTTACAGAGAAGGTTTCCTCTTACCGTAAGGCAATTCTATATTTTGATGCATTTAAATTTATTTATTCATTTTTTTTTCATTCTTACATGTCATCTTCTTTATAATTTTCTGTGACCATAAAATGAAAATACTTATAAAACAAAAATACTTAAAACAAAAATAGTAAACAAGGTGATTTCAAGTAACAAGGGTTCTATAACTTCTCAAGCACCCAACATAAAATAATATCGTTAACATCATATGTCAATATAATCAAGGCAATGGGTAATGGCGGCAATCGCCCGAAGTTATCAGAAAAAAAATCACAATTTTGAAATGTGAACACTGACATAGAACAAGTCTAAGCCTGATGTGAACTAAGTGCTCCACAATGTTCCCTACCTCTAAAACATCTTCTGTCTGGTCTGTAGACAAAATATTCACTGTTATTTTATGACCGTTCATTAGAAACACGTCCAGAGTAACACGCTCTGGTTCCTCATGCTGCGTTTCCTAATTTAAACAGACAAGGTTCATGACATCACTGTGTATGGAGAGCAATCTCCTTCATATTTGGTGCAAATTTTTCCTTTTTAGATAACCTGGACATTTCAATTTTAAAATTAAATTGATTTAAAGGCAAGTGGTACTTAAGTTTTTGTTTTTCAAATTTTCCAACACAATCACATAACAGAATATCAGAGTTTGCAATATGAAATCTTACACAATATTTGGCAGACTTTAGACAATCACACCAAACACAATATCAGGCAGAGCTTGCACAATCACACCAAACACAATATCTGGAAGAGTTTGCACAATCACACCAAACACAATATCTGGAAGAGTTTGCACAATCACACCAAACACAATATCTGGCAGAGTTTGCACAATCACACCAAACACAATATCTGGAAGAGTTTGCACAATCAAACCTAACACAATATCTGGAAGAGTTTACACAATCACACCAAACACAATATCTGGCAGAGTTTGCACAATCACACCAAACACAATATCTGGAAGAGTTTGCACAATCACACCTAACACAATATCTGGAAGAGTTTGCACAATCACACCAAACACAATTCACTTGGATGATTATCCCTTAAAACACACACCCTTACCTGTTGGGCACTGAGGAAGAATCCATTAAAAACATCACTGTTTGCAATCTGTGGATTTTGGCTGACTGAAAAACACATACTCTCTATTTGTCACATATGGTAAACAAATAAATAATAAATAAATAAACAAAAAATAAATATGTTTATAAAAATATGTGTTTTTTTTTGTCCATTCAAAAATGTAAGAAATGAAGGATAAGTCTGGGTTAGCAACAACACAGTAATACCTCAGTTTCTACATATAAAACATATAATACACGTAAAAGTTAGATTTACAATTTTGAATTACAAGCCTTCTTTGCATACACACGCAAACATGTTTCTAAACATGTACTTCAGGGTACTTACTTATTTGTATTTATTTCTCTAGCTGTGCCCTGCATTCCACAAGTAAATATGAACTTCAAGGCACTTACTTATTTGTATTTATTTCTCTAAACATACCCTGCATTCAAAAAGTAAACATGAACTTCTAGGTACTTACTTATTTGTATGTATTTCTCTAACTGCGCCCTACGTTCTTCAAGTTCCGCAGGCCCTAATTGTAGAAGTTTAAATTTCTTTGGTGGGAACTGTGGGAGTGAATTGGCACCAAACTCTTTTTTCATCTGAAATTGTTAAATATAACATCAATAAGATAATATTCTTCATCAAATACTTGCATGCTAATGAAATTAATACTTATTTGGTCTTGATAAAGGGGCATACACACAGTTTAAACTAAAGTGTTGAAGAATTTTTCCAAACTAAAATATTTAGTCAAAACTAGACCCCTACTTTTACATATCATATTCAGACATTTTATAAATAAAATATTGAGCAGCATCATTTTATACTTTATTTTTCTTTTGTGCACATCTCATTATATTATTTAATATATTTTTGTCTTTCTCCCTAAAGTTAATACTCAATAGCACTTATTAACGAAACAATTATATTTTAATACCAAAGCAGCTGCACAAGCAACAGTCTCACCTGTTCGTGAAAATTATGGAGCTGACTGTATCTCACTGTACAATGATGTACTCCATTTACATGAATCTTAAATACCTAAAATAAGGGACATGATGTATGTATCATAATATAATATACTAGTATATGTATATATCATATAATAATGAATATAAGAATAATGGTGTGTGCCAGTGTGTGTGTGTGTGTGTGCACAAGCGAGTCCATGTGTCATAACTCAAATAATTCATATTTTGGTTGGCATTTATTTGCTTATGGCATCTATATATCAATTCACTGTAATAGGAACTTCAAAACCGCAAATACCCCAGTATTTATTCTGAGAAAAATCACTGTGATTTTTGACAAATGAAAGTGAAAACGTTTAAAACGGATTCAGTCACGAATGGCAGTAATGAACTGCTCAATATCTAAAATGTTTTCAAATTCTGCCGTTTTTTTTTTCCACACAAAAAAAGTTATAATAATCAAACGCAATAAAACCATCACTGACATCCGTGTCCTTATTTACCAGGAAAGCTGAGGTTCAAGAACTTTAATTCCGCTGACACAATTAAAACGCTAGTTTAATACTTACCGTGTACGTCGATCCCGATTCATCTTTGCAATCTTGTGTCTCGGGGATAGAGAAATGCATTTTGACTGAGAGTTAAGATCAACACAAAATAACAACTTGATCACTTAGAAAGTTTACAAAGTCTACTCCCCTTCCGCCATTTTGCACATTTTCTTATCATGTGACCTTTGACCCAATTTTTAGACAAAATTGAGTTTTCTGATACAAGGTTAACTTTAATTTAGTATTCTATATGAACTGTATGAATTAGTAAAATACATCTATTTGAATTGGTGTATAAGTTGCTGGAATGTTTAAAGGGTTAGAAAATTAGTCAAGAAATCTACACAGTCTTGACCCGGAAGTTACATGTACGCATGTCCGTTAACCTTGGCCTCAGTCTCATTCCTTATACTCCACGTTTCGCGTAGTCAGGTCATTCATTCAATTTTCTCCTGCAATATTTCTCGTTTTTCTCTGCACTTGGGAGCTACACCATCATGCCACCGGTAGAACAAAGCGAAACAACGCCACAGGACGAAGGGAAAGGGATCAAGGCCGTCCTTTTGGGTCCACCAGGTGCGGGCAAAGGAACACAGGTACGGTGCAACGGTAAATACAATCGCCGTAGCCGTAAGCGACTGGCTTCAACTCGCAAATTAGTGACGGTGGATAATCCCCATAATCTTTTTAAAGAAATGTGTGTTTATTGGCAGATATTAAATTTATATTTTTTCCTGTAAATTAAAGTTATCCACTCAGGCGGCATTTAGACATCTGTCGCCGTAACTGATTTTGCCAGGGGACGGTTACGCTTGGTGTTCTGATGTAACTTGCGGTTTTGATTAGATCTTTCCTGATTATCCAAGAATCTGCCCTACAATTTTTAATTCATTGTTACACTTTGTTTTAGCAGAATGTGGCCTTCAATTTTATCTGTGTTAAGTGTTGAGCGAATGGATGCTTTTTCACTTTCAAAACCTTTGATGCAAACAATATAGTTTTCCCTTTTGCCTAGCCGATTTAGAGTAATTTAACATAAGTGGAGCGAGAACAGTAAAGGATTGTTAATGTTTGATGTAGCTTGAAAAACAGAAATTCCACTAAGATGAAAAATAAGAACATTACATTTTGCAGTTATTTTAGTTTTTTATAGTTATAAAATGCAGACTTATATAACATTTTTCACACCCATGGCTTCTGTCACTTGGTCATTTTGTTTACTGCGCGAGGCAATCAGTTATTTCATTATTTTCACGATGATAAAACCATTTTGATAAATAGAATTCCAAAATGCCCCATCAGTGAAAAAATAGAAACACTCGGACATTTGTAAATATTTAAATGTCATATCACTGAAATATGTGAAGCAGCTTAATGTCACAGTGCAGGCCATTTGCTGTTATCTGATTTTTATCGCATAAGTGCCCTTTGAGTGTTGAGTGTTAAGGTCCAAAAGTCTGTCATTCCAGTTTGATCAGTGACTTATTAGAAGTTATGTATATTGCAGCAGGTGTCTTCCAGTTGCAACAGGTTTATAATTGTTCAGTTTTGGAGATAGAGAAAATATTTGGCAGTGTTGGAAATGGCTGTTAACCCTTTTCTTTCAGAGAAAATTGTTTCCAATGTTAGGTAGCCAGTTGATCTGTACTGTGCTTTAATTTCTTTTGCCTCGTTAGAAATAGATGAGTTTGTATAAATCAAAGCAGGGAGCAAGCTCATGCAAAAAAGTTAACTGGTTCTGTTTCCATTAACTGGCATTTTGGCATGAGGCCAGTGCTAATGTTTGTCACGGACTAAAGTCATAATATCTAGGGTAATCCCAGTCACTCAGGATGAGTTATAGCTGATCTTTAGCACACGTTTTATATTACTTTATTATCTGCAAAAAAAATATTCCCCCAGTATAATGGTCGTATTAGAAAAAAAATTAGCTGCTTGCCATGTAGGGTGTAGGAAATGATTTTAAATGGGTCTGTTAAAAACACTCAATGTGTTGACATTGGCTAGTTTTCTAGTGTTAAACTGGGGGGAAAAAGCATTAAGTTAAACATTTAAGAGGTGATAGATGCCTATGGTCAATTTCACACCTGTTTGTCTGCCTCTGCCCCTAAAACCATGATGAACTTGATCAAACCTCACTTCAAGTTTAGCACTACTGGTAAAAAGGGAACCAAAAAAAAAAGAATCTGACCAAGAACTGTAGATGTGAAATTGCCTCTAAAATAAATTTAAATTCCCCATGCATGAAGAATGCTGCCAGCTGCAGAGAGGGTGTTTATATCAGGTAGTGGACTTAATTTTGGGTGCTTGGCTACCCCTGCATAGCTGAAGGCAGGAGAATCAAGTGATTAAAGGAAAACTGAGAATGGTACAGTTTAAGATGTTCTTACTGCATGGCTGCTCTTGCACACCTGTGGTACTGAATGAAGTGGTAGACATGTTTAAGTCCCTTTTAGTCAAATTTCACATTCCCTGGTTATGAATAAAAACGTGGTTTTGATTTTGTTTCTTCTTGATACTTCACTTCTGTACTCCAAAATACTTATGAGTCTTAAGCTCCATTTTAAAGTCTGTTTGTTTGACAGAGAGGGAGAGGGGGGGGTAGGAAGAAAACTGTAAAAATCCTTCTTCTTTCATATTTTCTTACTTTATTTTTGTTTTTGATTAGAGTTGCCAATTTTACTCCCAATCAGCACTTTAATCTTTATTCTTGCCCTTTAATCTAGGGACTGCTAAAAAAACTTTTATGAATGGGGAAAAACCCTGGAATTTATCCAGGGTTTACTGTTGTTTATAAATGAACATGTTTTGCTTGGTGTGTATCTATAGCAGACACATTGATGACCTTATGATAAACTTAAACAGTGCGGAGGTCAAGATCTAAGGGGTGATAATAAAAACAGATCTGCATTATGGCATGATAATGTTTTGGTAAACAAGCATCTTCCCCCCCCCCCTCCTCCCCTCCCTGACACACAGACAAAATCCTCCTTTGTCGGAATCATTGCAAAAGTTTCTATTCTAAAAAGATATGAGATATGAAAGAAAGAGAATGTGTAAAAATCATCTTGATGATAGTGTTCTTACTTAACAGAAAACTATAGAGGGGCCAATTTGCATGTCTGATCAGTCTTATCATTTTGATACCATCAAAGTATATTCTCTGACCATTATCAGCCTATCAGCCTAAAGAGAATAGGTTAATGCACATTATTTAGAATCTGCCAATATTGTATTCAATTAATACAGGGTTTCCTGTTGATAATTTGAGTAATATGATAAGTATCTATGTAAACTATTTTTTTTTTTTCAGGCTCCAAAACTACATAAAATGTTTGCATTTGAATTTGGAATCTGTCACTATTATATTTATTTAATACCTATCATTAACTGCAGCAGTACATGTATTTCTTTTTAACTTTATTTATTTCCATTTAGGCTCCAAAACTAAAGAAACATTATGGGGTGTGTCATCTGTCAACAGGTGAGTTTTGCTATATAATTAAAAGTTATTTATGATTTAAAATAATATTATTCATATGGTTTTATATTGTCTCTTGAGAAAAGATGGTTTATAGAGAAAAAAGATCATGGTGTTATCCTTGAGATATTGTGGACCTCACATTGACAAGTCAGACATGTGATGAAGGAAGGTTCTTTAATGAAGGGTTAATACATTCATGAAGACAGGGAAAACAATTGCCTTTAGTCTCATTAAAAATGATTTTTGCAAGATTTTAAAGTTCATAATGCTCAGACTCTGGCTTAAATATCCAAAGCTGTTTATTATGAAGTAAGCAGGATGTGAGACGTTGTTTTAGACCAGCAGTTACTAAAGCCCCATTTACACGGGACATCGTCCTGTAGTACAGCCCCATTTGAGTGTAAGGCTCTATTCCCATAGATTTTAGATCGATCTATCCCCGCGGGGAGTCTCACTAGATTACTTTCAGATAATCCGACTTAAATGTCCGTCCCGCCTACTACAAGCTGTTAGGGGGGGAATTAACTTTCGTGTCCGCCCGGCTGACAGCTATTTAGCGTGAACCCCCAGGGAGTTAGGTCGATCTAATCTATGGAAATGGGGTGTAAAACTATAATCACAGCGATGCCAGGTTCACGGTCGCAGAAAGGATACCGTCTGGTGTAAAGGGGGGTTAAATGTTGGTAGAGTACTCTGGAGATGGTGCAAGCCCCAAAAATTTGAGAATGTGCCCAATTTCTGCTATAACTGATAATTGGTAAATAGCATTAAGTCCTGCATAAATAAGGAACACACACTTTGAACAGCTGTGCAGGACAGCTGTTTGCATTCTGTGTGACCTTGACCTTGTTGGTATAGCACCTGTTGATGTCATTAATATCTCGTTCACGTTTAGTTTGTATTAATAATACATGGTAGATCTTTGTTGACATTAAGTGGCATGATGGATACAGAAATTGAAACAATACGCACAGGTTTAATAAAAGAGACTGAAATCATATGAAAAACACCAGAACAAAACTTCAAATGATGTATACTGATGTAATTAATGACAATTTAAAATTTTAACTGCAAATGCTCGGAGTTCAACAACCAAAGTGGTCTTTTTTTCTCTTTGGGCCATTTAACACATTCATTTATTACTTGTGGTTTAAAACACAGCTTTAGAAATGCCCTCTTCTTTCTTTTTCATCTATGGGGAACACAAGTTTGTTTTGAAGGGTGTCCCAAAGCTAGCACTGCTTCCAGTTTTGAATTGGATAAAATTTGGTGTTTGTTTGTGTTCTAGGTGATATGCTGAGGTCTGTAGTAGCATCAGGAACAGAGCTTGGCAATAGAATCAAACAGGTCATAGATGGCGGTAACCTTGTCAGTGACAGTATCGTAATTGAGTTGATCAACAAGCACCTAGACAGCACAGAATGCAAAAATGGTTTCCTATTGGACGGGTTTCCAAGGACCATACCACAAGCAGAGAAGGTAATTTTTTCTTTGAAATGCAAAAAAAAAGATGTTTGTTTGAAATAGAAACTCTGACACAATCAGTTTATTGCCAATTCCTTAGCTTTCAATTAAACAAGGCAGTTAAAAGTTCTTAATTGCCAGCTGTTATCATGTATCATACTATGCCAACTGCTAGACTTTATTTTCCTATTATAATCAAATCAATAGAAGTAGTTAGAAATAGTAGTAGTAAACAATGTATCATTATTCAATTTATTCTTTCGGTGAATAGCTACTCAGCTACTGATTGTACTTTCATTCTTTCCAACATGAAAATAAATTTTATTGTATTGTATTCTTTAACGGAATCTAAATGATGCATATTATAGTCACCAAGCCCGAACAGAGATCTTTGATCCAGAATGGTTTTTATCTCATTCAGTAGTTGATATATGGCTACATTCATTTCTTTCTCTTTTTTCACCCCTCATTAGTTGGATGAGCTCCTGGCCCAAAGGAAGACGCGGTTAGATTCGGTGATAGAATTCAGTATCGATGATTCTCTCCTGGTGCGACGGATCACTGGACGGTGGATACACAGGAAGAGCGGAAGGTCATACCACGAGGAGTTCAACCCTCCCAAGGTCCATGGGATCGATGATGTGAGTATGAAATGAGTACAATTTCACAAATAAAAAAACATTTATTACCATAACAACAATGCTAGTTTCACAAAAGAAAAGTAAAACTCTAATTTTGGTGCATTTTTACCCAAGAACAATCCATGGCAGTTCAGTGAAAGAAAGTAACAAGACTACAACCACTACTGTGATCAACTTCAAACTGTTTTCTATGTTATCAAAACAGTAAACGGAATATTTGGCATGAATTATGGAAGTGACCCAGTTTGCTGCACAGTTAATGTGTCATTTGCATGTTGTTTGTGATATCTTCTCATACATATATTCATACATATATATATATATATTTAAAGTATGAATAGTTTTATGTTTCCTCTCACATAATCTGTGTGTTATCACCAATTTGGCCCGGACTCAGTAAAGAACTTGTAATGAAAATTAAGTGGTATTGACTCATGATCAGCTTTCAGTCATTTTAATGGGAGTTTTCTTTCAAGGTGACGGGAGAGCCGTTGATGAGAAGAGCAGACGACAACGTGGAGGCCCTGAAGACCCGCCTTAATACGTACCACAGGCAGACGATCCCATTGGTGGATTACTACAAAAAGAAAGGTCTTTACACGAAACTCGATGCTTCCCAGAAACCAGAGAATGTTTTTAGTGACATTAAAAAAGCATTTAGTGCCAGTCGGCATAAAACTGTATTTCTCCCCCCAAGCAGTAGTAGTACTGCTCCAGCCAAGAAAGCTCCAGTAAAGATGGAGAGCTCTTCACCAGCTGGAGGCAAGTTTACACTTTTTGCTGCAGAGAAACAGGAGGGGCAGTAAAAACAAGAGTAAAAGGCCGGTGTGGCAATGACAGGTCTTAATTAGTCAGCAATTAATTTGTAACAGAATGCTGGTTCATTGAATTAAGTGTATTCATAATAAAAGGTCCAATTTTTTTGTGTAAATGTGTGCACACTAACAACGTAAAACTTAAAAAGGAAAATTATTAATTTGAAAAACGGTTGTGTTTGAGATTGTGTTGGCAGCCATCTTGTGATGTCTGCTTTCATGTCAAATGAGCTCTCATACACAAGTTTAACGATTTGTAAAACAAGTGTAGAACCTTTAATTTTCTACATTTCAATGAATTACCAGCAAATTTGGGTAATTATTAAGTAACAAATGTTTTGAGGTTCTAAAGCCATTTATAGTTAGTTTATCATCGATGTGGAGACAAAACTTTTTTATGAAAAAAAAAAATGAAATCCTGTTGATAGTTGCATTTTTAAGACCATCCATGCATTTGCTCTTTTGTATTTCAAACAAATCCTTGAATTTTTAAAATCTTAGTTTGTCATAGATTTATTTTTTATCAGAGGAATAATGTGGCCAAACTTGATAACTCTTAAAACATATTTTTTCTACTTTTTGAAACAATTTTGTTTCCTAAGTATTCAAGCAGACCAAATTACAGTTCTTCAAAATATTTAGTTGAATTTGTATTAGTATTAAAAGGAGAAGGGAGTCATTAAGATATATTTTATTTAAAAAGAACTTGACAAAATTAACTGTCTCATTTATTTTGGCAGCAAAATATTTTGTGATGGTATGTTATATTAGATTTTTGTACACCTGTTAAGAATATAAAAATGAATGTAAATTTGGGAAATTATACTGTTAAGAAAGCCAGATGATTTATTATAATTATAAAATGCAAGTTTTTTTGTGTCATGTAAGAAATATGTTACAGCAAAATGAAAGGCTTTGTTAAAAAAAAGACATAATAGGGTCGATTCCAGATTCCTCAAAAATTGAACTGATATTTCCATTTTCCACTAAGGAAGAGGTTAAGATTTGATTTTAGTCTCTTTTTATGCTGTGTATTTTGTTCATAATGGGAAAAATAAGTGTTTGATATCTTAAGTAATGTTTTTCCCCTTATGTGATTTGGTT
The DNA here is from genome assembly GCF_051362555.1 of Lingula anatina. Lineage (NCBI taxonomy): Eukaryota > Metazoa > Brachiopoda > Lingulata > Lingulida > Lingulidae > Lingula > Lingula anatina. Next base: position 8,820,158 of record NC_141774.1, on the reverse strand, counting down.
GAGATTTTACTTCAAACATCCTTAACTTTTTTTTTTTTCAAATGGAGACAAGTCATGTTTTTTGCCCTTGTACTGGAAAATCATTTTCCAATGGGAAAGCCAGTCATATTTTTACAACTTTTCATTCACCCAGGCCATATTTTTTCTATAATTGCAATATCAAAATATCTGATATTATACTTTCTGTTATTAGAATACTGGACAAACATATTTATTTATTTATTTTGATTATTATTTATTCTGCTAAGATAGTGCCTTTTGTTAGAATTAAGATGGTTGGACAGCTCGAGAAATAATGACAGGAAGATGTGATTGTGATAGTTGTGACATACAGATTGACGTCTGATTGTGTTGAGTTCAGTTTTGAGTTGTTGAGGCAGCTAGTGCAGTCTGAACAATTGTTGGACATCTCACCCCTGCTCCGAAATTCCCCTCTGGTGAATGATTAAAGAAAAAGTGCCAATTTACCTCTCATCACAAATCAAAATGTCTGCCATGCTTCGTGTTTGCCATTAAATATTTTGGAAGGAAACAAGACTTTCACGAAGCAGTATTTGGATGTTATATAATCCATGGGTATTTTTGAAGGGAAAGGAGGGGTGGGTTGTAGGAGCAGATTGCTTTGAATGATACCAACACGTTCTAGCTTGCTCAGTTTTCATAGCTGACTTTAATGGATTTCTTAGTCAAATTTGAAATAATTTTCTCCATTGTGCAATTCAAAATTGCTTATTCGTTTTATTTGACTTATTTCAGTGTCTGCACAATTCAATCAAAATGTTGTCACTAAATGGAAGCTCATGGCAAGTTGCAAATTTAATGGTGCTGTCACTTTTTATCGAGAACACGCAATCACTTTATTCATTATGTGTAATAAGTGAAATGTTATCATACCTTTAGCTTCTTATTTATTTTAGTATATTTTGAAAATTGCTGAAATATACAATTTACATAATGTACCTATGTATTTTATGTCCGACTTGCTTTTGTCCTGTTTATTATTCACCATACTGTGAATAGATTCAAAGCGGTAGACTAACTGATCCGTGGATCAAATATGGCGAGGCTAAAAAGCTTGTCGTTTAATTCCAGATTAGACACTGAATAGATTCCCGTTTGGGATTACGCAGAAAGTACTCAAGTAGGTCTGTTAGTCCACTGTTTTGAAGTCACTCTGATATACTGTATAGAGTTTATTTGGGTCTTGTTTCACAAAAGATGTTGTGATCATGGGTTTGTCTTCACTTTTAGTCCCAAATTTTTATTCTACTTTGACCTAAAATGATCATTGGTAGTCCACATTAATGATGCATAAAGTCAGCTTTATGAAAAAGATAGATGGTTAGTTTTTTAGACCAACAGATGTTTGAAGCGCACTGTCTTGAGTTGAAGTGGAAGAAAATAAAAAAGGCTGTCTAAAAGTTAAGACTTTGGTCTTTAACCGTACTGTGAAACAAGCTCAAACATACAGTAACTTTTCATAGCATGAGGTTTGAATTTGCAATAGTTGATGATTTCTGCCTGTATCTTTGTACAGTCTCAGTATTCTGAATTTACTGTAAAGTGTTTTTATTTTCTTATCGTCATGTTTGCAATCCTGTTTGTGAAAAAAAGGGGACCAAAATGCAATCATTTTTGTCATATTCATTTTGCTCAGACGCACAGTTTTCAGGCCTACCCAACTACCAGACTCATCCTACAAAATTTGTTCTGGGATATGATACTTCCGAAATATGATCTGACACACACCTTGAAAATGGGTAGTGTGGTCCGATATACTGGTTAATTCAGGATCCTTATGTGCCGAGTCTGGTAGTTGGGTAGGCCTGGTTTTCACATTCGAAGTAGAAAAGTAAAGGGAGACTCCACGACTGCAGTTGCAGGGTTAAAATGGTCCATGTTGATAAGTAGTCATAAACAGGGCATCTATTTCATGTTATTATCAGTACAGTCATATTTCCGTGTTCCTAATTTGTTTTATGTACAGTAGCAAGGAAGAAAAGCAGCGATTATGGTTATCATTCTTTACCATTTAGATATATGAAAAAGCATTCTTATCTAGGGAATGTATTTAGGTATTTGTTCAGGGTAACGGTCTTAAAGTTGTACCCTGATATTCAGAATCTATTTTCAACTCCTGTGTGTCACAGAGACATTCTGTGGTTTCCAATATAGACCACTGAAAAGGTGACTGGGAAGCTATGGACTGGAGTATGAAAAGTGGGGTACAACTTTATAGCTTATTGACAAGACTATCTTCGAATACGGTTTTTATTGTTAATCACATAAGCCATGCAGCAGAATAAGACTTCAACATTGACCAAAACTGCATGGGTTTTGAAAGCATTTTAAAAGAAAATGACATTGCATAATTAATATTAATATTTCTATGTCAAGGATATTTAATGAATTCATGTGTTCATTCAGTACAATATGGTGTATCTTATATCTTTAATGTAAGCTTGCATTTCATACTTTTTCTTGACAAAAAATATGTTGGGATGTTTTTGAGTGTCAGGTGGATGAAAAATAATTATCAAATATGTCTTTGACATTTCAATAGTTAAAACTACAAAGAATTAGAAAATTGACTAGAATTTTAATTGGGTTTGTATGAGAATACTTGAAAAACATCTAGAATCTATAATTGCTGTTAAGATCAAAAGATTTAATGGTATGCTGTTTTAGGATTCGACTTAATTGTGCAAATAAAGGTTTACTTTTGCAAATAAGTAAACAATTGCACGGTCACCAGATCATGTGAAGAGAAGGAAAAAGTTGTAATAAAATGCAACATTCTTGGAAGTGTTTTGTCTTATATGAATATCTACAGCTGGTGTCTCACCAGAACTTAAGTTCTAAAAGCTTGAATTTCTTAAAGATCAAATTGTTCATCTACTCAAACCAAATTTTCATTTGTTTGTTTTGGAAAATGTATTTGATGTTCGCTTTCTAATAAAGCTTAGTATGAGTTTTAAGTTGGAACTGGACTCTTACCCAGAAAAGGGAAATGTTTACAATTTTTGGCTAAATAGACAGGCTCTTGTAAAATATGACTAATGCAGGCATAAATATTTGTCATACATTCTGCGCCTCTAGAACTTTTTGACCGAAGATAGGAGGAAGTAGTGGAACTTGTCATTTATAACTTTTAGGCGTTTTGTATTGATTTGACTACAGAGGAAGATTCCCATGTAGTTTCCCTCTAACATGAGGAAACTCTACTACAATGGGGACTCTTATGCAGATCTCCTCCAACACAATGGGAACTCTTCATCCGTCGATTTTCATAGACGTTGTGTGTTTAATGATGAAGAGGTCGCTACCACACGGTTTGCTTGGATACCTTATATGTACGGTGCTAACCCCCCCACGCACCCCCCCTCCCCCCCCCCCCCCCCCCCCCCCACACACACACACACACACACTGTCTGTCCTCACATTTCCATATCTATTGAGGGCAGGCCATGTTGCCATTTTAATTTCCTTACTCACAAATGCAATTGATAAAAAAGAAAACTACTATATAATGTAAACTTGTATAAATCATTCATAGGATAAACTGAATTTCTTTTATATCTTATTGAATGATTTATTTATTTATCTATTTATTTATTTGTTTTGTTAATTTTTCAGCTTTCATAAACTTATGTTTCCCTAGAATTTAAAAACACTTGCAAACACAATAAAAAGAAAATACTGTCGCAAATTTTTCTCAGACAAACTATTATTATTACTATTATTTTAAATTTTTATTGTCTTAGTGTGGATCCGAAGAAATATTTCTCTGTCGCTGCTTTTATCATTTTTAACCATTATAGTTGTCAATTTTACAGCTTTGCCGCTTTTTAGTAAATATTGTTGCAATGTTCATGGACAAAATAACGTAATTCGCAATTTGTCCGAGCAATGTCTTATGCTGTTTGGTGTCTCGATATTTGCAAAATCTGATAATTCATTCCTAAATGTTTAAATCACCAGTGGCTGATTTAGAGGGGGCCAGGGGGTCCTCCCCCCCCCCCCCCCTTTTCGGTTTCTAAAAAATATATCACACCAATATTCCCCTCTTGAAATTAGAATTTTGACTAGCTAAATCATAGTTCTTAACAGTACCAAAGGGCACTGTTTGATCTCCCGAAAACCATAAAATTTTCGGGGCCCTTGAGCAGGCCCCAAACCCCACACCAAGGGGGCGATGGTCGGCTTCGCATCCGAGGTCTGTCGTTACGCCCCCCCCCCCCCCACCCCCCACCCCCCCCCCCTTTGAAACAATCCTGAATCCGCCCACGTTAACAGTCTGATTGGTAAATAAGTCAGTCGACAAAATAAATAGAGAGACCAAGCGTGTTTTTCAGTAGTCATACTAGAACCAACCAAACTGTATTCGGTTCTTGTTACACGTTCTCATTCACATTAACCTTGACCTTTTATCAGGGGCCTGACCACATGAAAGACCCGTCAAAAATCTGGTACAAGTTGTTATATATATATATGACTATGAGAAATTCAAAATAATATGATTCATACATTATTGTTGTCTCGCGTCTTTGTTCTGGTTTAAACCTAACTTCTGATTCCATGAATGGCGAACATGGGCTTGATGCTGAAAATTTAATTTTGTTTCAGTATCAACCTCTCACCTAAAATGAGCTATACCTGTAGTCATTTGCATAACAACAAGTTGTTCATCGTGGTGCGAGCTGTCTTCCCGACTGCTCACTTGGCAGTTAGACAGAGTCGGGTGTAGTGGACGTAACAGTATGTGTGGTGCAGTCAGAAAGCCGAGCTTTTATAAGGCGTGGAAGCAAATGTATGTTTGTGAGTATCACTATTTCTATTCTTCATCAACCACAGCCATTAAATATTAAAGGCGCAGAAGAATGAAAAAACATTCACGACAAATAGTTATGACATGAACCTTTTTACTATATTTCCATTGTTACGTGTATGTCACCGAGGAAGGTAGAAATTATTGCTTACAGTGCACTGGGACTCCAAATGTTCAGGACAAACGGCGCATTCATCTGACTTTTGCTTGAAATTCTCTGCACCTTGTTACCCTCTGTTTGAACATTTTGTGTGCCCCGACCTTGACAATTAATTTGGAATATTTTGACCTAATTTAAAATGTCGTGTGTGTTTAAATGCAAGTATTACCGCCGAAATTAATTAATTAGATTATGCTTGTCACAGTTCTGAGCTTCTGATCCAAGGATTTCGAGTGCTCATTACGCAAAAATTAACAGATACATTTTACACAGCCTGTTGTCTCTATTGTGCCGTGTGTTGTCCATCCATTACACGGTTCACTGTTCGAAAACTTATTATATATGTGCAACATATTTGTTATAATTTTCGAAAAGAATTTTTAAATGATCTCTTTTTCTGAAATGTGACAACATGTACTACAACACGTGTTATAACTTTTACTATCAAGAGGAATATATTACCGGTCGTAGCAATAACCTCACCCACTCTGCAAATGAAACGGGTTGTGCTATCAATGTTACTTTTCAACAACAGGCCTCAAATAGTAACAGCATTAACTAATTCCAGATCATAATTTTGGTTTTGCGCTAGCTGAACCTGAACATCCGACTACTTCAGAAAGGTACATGCCGTTTCATTTATATGTGCCGTCTGCCCTGTGATATTACATGCGTCATTAGAATGTAAAGAGCCTGTCTGTTTTGTTCAAAGTTGTAAACATTATGTTATCTTTTCAGGTGCTCAACGAGATTCTGCACAGCATCCGCCTGAAAGTAACCTATGAAGTCTAGCCTTCGTTTCACACACAGGAACCCACGCTCCTTCGTACATCTATTATATGAAAACTCAATAAAAAATAATAATAATGATAATAAAAACTTTTGTAATTTGGCGTTTTATTTTTCACTTTGTTATAAAATTATTATGATAAGTATAGTAGCAATCATAATGGAAAATGAGTTTTTAAATGTTTGAGGATTTTCAAATTCAATCTAATCTTGTATAAAGTCAATGTTTTTGTGATTGACGGTTTTCTGAGGTACCTAAATTTTAAATAGTTGTAAAATGACCAGTATTTACTAAGCTGTTTCAGCGCACTGAAATAAAATATGTTAAATGGTTTCCAACATTTTATAGTTCAAATTTATATAAATTTACAATCCTGGTTTTTAAAAAATTCACATGAAATTTATGTTCTATATCATATGGAACTAATTCATTTGGATATAAATTTTCCTATATTTTCTTATATAGGGAGGTTCCCATTTCGAGGGGTTCTGAATTTGCTATCGTAAATTGTTTTAATTTGGCGGCCTATTCTTAGCATAAGAATTAATTTGATATTTGAACATAATAATAATAATTTGCACGTGGGAGGATTCTGATGTCAGCTTCAATCAATTTACTTTTTTTTTTAATGGATCCGGCTGAAATTGTCCAAAAAATTTTATTTCTGAGGGTATTACAGAACAATGTCTTCAGTTCTGGTTCTCTGAACCAAATGTCACCCCTCAAATGCAATGGACTCGCCCCACCTGTCACCCCTCAAATGCAATGGACTCGCCCCACCTGTCACCCCTCAAATGCAATGGACTCGCCCCACCTGTCACCCCTCAAATGCAATGGACTCGCCCCACCTGTCACCCCTCAAATGCAATGGACCCGTCCCACCTGTCACCCCTCTTATGCAATGGACCCGCCCCACCTGTCACCCCTCTTATGCAATGAACTCGCCCCACCTGTCACCCCTCAAATGCAATGGACTCGCCCCACCTGTCACCCCTCAAATGCAATGGACCCGCCCCACCTGTCACCCCTCTTATGCAATGAACTCGCCCCACCTGTCACCCCTCAAATGCAATGGACCCGCCCCACCTGTCACCCCTCTTATGCAATGGACTCGCCCCACCTGTCACCCCTCTTATGGAATGGACTCGCCCCACCTGTCACCCCTTTTATGGAATGGACTCGCCCCACCTGTCACCCCTTCTATGACAATGGACTCGCCCCACCTGTCACCCCTTCTATGACAATGGACTCGCCCCACCTGTCACCCCTCTTATGAAATGGACTCCCCCCACCTGTCACCCCTCTTATGGAATGGACTTCCCAACTTGTCTTTCAAATGACTGTGGTGTACTATTCAACCTTACTTGCTTCTGACAAGTTTTGCCCGCTAAACCTTTCACTACTCCTGTGTTAGCGGACCTTGTTAGGAATTTATTAGAATGAATTATCTAAAATGAAGTTAAAACAATTCATTAATTCATGACAAACGCCAATCAACTATCAGGTTTACTTGAAAACACTTTCTTAATAATTTTGATAAATGTTATTACATAATTGAAGTCTATTTTAAAGGTTTTTTTAGGCTTTTCATCATGTCGGTAATTTCGGGTAGGTACCGACTGCCACATTTCAGAAGGAAAAACTAACATCAGCTACATTTATTTTTAACAGGTTTTGTCAATTTTAAGGTCTGGATTTTGGGAAAGATAAATAGTTTTGTTGGATATATAGACATACAAAATATGACTTTGGAGCAATTTCAAACGCGGATAGTACAATGTATATCTTAAGGTACCCTGTATAAGTACATGTAAGGCAGTGAAGGAAGTAAATGCGCTATTGATATGTAACACAAAGGCAGAGTTGTGTGACATTGACCTTAACGACGTTAATTGAACGTCGTCACGAAACAATGTCAACCTTTCTGTGGCCTTGTCAAGACGACGTTCAAAGAAGCAGGCAAATGTTAAAAATTCAAGCTCTTTGCAGTAATTTGGTATTTCCCCGTGCGGAGAACAGTGAATGAGAGAGCATTAGCTGCCAGCTGTAGTCCGAAATTTAGTCTAAACTTTTAGCACAAAACTTTGGTCTGTTTCGGTACAAGAATTGGATGAAAACCACAGGAGCTCAGACATCACATAGTAGTCTGAAACATAAGCAAATGATGCCTAGCCTGTTAGAAAACGGACTAACATTTCATTTAACTGGATTACTGATTGATCACGAGCCAAAGTAGACTAAAATTTTGGTCTAAAATTTTTAACCGATTTCCAGGCCTTCATTAATTCTTTTTGTTTAGGCCCGACTTAACTTCAGTCAACGAAAGCCTTGCAAGATTGAAATCTCCTTCATGCATCTTGCGTTAGCATGACATTGTACTATATGATGGTATCTTGATCATATTAAGGGTGTATTTAATGCACAGGGAGGCATTTAAGGGGAAATGTATATCAGCAAATGGCTTTACACCTTGAGTTTCAGATGCACAACCCTGTACCAGTAGCGGATTTTGGGGGGATCCTTACACCCTTCGGTTTCTGAAAAAAATTACACACCAATATTCCCCTCTTGAAATAACAAGTTTTACTGGTTCTAAACCGTATCAAATGGCACCGTTTATTCCCCTCCCACAAACACAAACAAAATAAATAAATAGATTATTAAAAAAAAAATAATAATAAAAATGAAAAACAAAATTTTGGGGGGGCCTTGAGCACACCAAGAGGGCGAGGGTCAGCTATGCATCCGAGCCCAATCAGTCCTAAAAAACGGACCCCCTTCAAATAATCCTGTAACAGTATAAAGTACCCAGTATCATTTGTAGTGGAGGCATGCGAGTTCTCTGTAGAACTTGGGCTGCTGAAACGGGGAATTCAAAAGTGCTTAATATCTTTACATTTGAAATAATTAATTTTTTTAGGTGGGAGGGTAAACTGCATGTTTATTCTAAGGAGTTTAAGGATGTCAGTGCACATCGTAAGAGCTCGGAAAAAAGGGAAATTTTGGGGAATGGGAAAAATCTATAAAAAAAAAAACAATATAAAAATGTACATGCTTTTTCTTTGCGTGGCATGCATTGCAAGAAACATTTTCAATTAGGCTGAGATCGTCTCCCCCCCTCCACCCCCCCCCCCCCCCCAACACAAACACAAATTACTTTCAGTTAAAATTTAATATAGGGCCTATTTGGTTTAAAGATACATTTTACATCCTGAATTTAATGTCCCCTTGCTACTAGAACCGGTTCATGTTTAAACGACGGCTAAAAGTTTACATTTTAATTGGTTTAATAATCCCGCGGCAATAAATTGATCAAATATTTCACCGATACGCTAGCAGCTACACAAAAGACGCCATAAATGTCAACATTTATAAAACATTGGTAAGATTTATACAGACTAGCAAGTTTATCATATATCCTGATAGCCCGGGCTTGATGAGTTTTTTTTTTTCTTCGGATTTCTCCTAAGTACTTTTGGACGTCTCCAAAAGGTGACATATTGCCTTGTTCTATTTTGTCATGAGTCACTATCGGGGGAGTGCAGAAAGAAAAAAAAAGAAAGTGAATTAATTACGATCTTTATGTGATGAATACGATATTACTATGTTTAACTACAACGGTGTATTAAAAAATATTACAATCTATTTTACTTAGGCTCTTGTATTGATCTATTTTGGCTACGAGATCAAGAAATGCCGCTTATTTAGTGTTAAACATAATTTACTATACCGCCCGGCTCTCCCCAAAACTCGCGGACCTACGTCAATTTCACTACCACCTGTTTTGGAAAGGAAAGAGTCATTTTAACTCGTCTTACCTGGAAGTTAGGGACATGGACCCATGATTTACAGCTTATACATGACTTTATCGGACCTGTAACTGTGAATGTACCGTATTTTCAGTTTAGGTGAGTAAAACGTAGCTTGTATAGGCAGGGGCAATTCAACCACTATCTTGTATCGCATAAAATCTGCGTTCACGGTTCGCGGCACATCGATGTAAACGTGGTGAAATACAAGTTCACTACAGAAACCCCAAACATGACTCGCCCCTTGTTGTGAGTAGCCTAACATGGGGCGCTTCGTGACACCCTAAGTTGGCAAATTGAGGCATATTATTAAGCCTTTCTGACTATATATAGTCTGTGTCCCTGTTTGTCATGTAAACTACTGTACTGCGGGTATTCCTTACTTTGCATGACTTTTGATGTTGTTATATTGTTCGCCGGTTGGCCTACTAATGTCAGGTAAGAACATAACATTATTGTAGGAAGAGAAATCATTCCGTTCATGTGACGGTGAGAGTACTGTATGCCTGCAATAACCACCCTGAGTTTCAGAGGGATATGGTGATGACATGACTGTAATCGTGCAAACTCCCATTCACCCTGGGTTTGAGGGCTGGGACAGTTACTTCCCTTCACCCAGCAAACTTTATCTGTTGCCTCGAGTTTCAGGGTACTGATGCTGACCTCCGTTCAAAGATTTTTTGCATTAGTTTCATGAGGACAGTGAGAGTACAGTATGTCCCAGAAGAAACACCCTGAGTTTGAGAGTGATGGTCATGGTGTTTATATGCGCTCCCCATCACCCCGAGTTTGAAGACACAGAGTTACCTCATACACTGATGGTGGTTTCCATTCATTTTTTTACTTTAAGTTAATCGTCATCATGAGAGTGGAAAGTCACAGTGTGGAACCCAGGGTGGAAAAAAATATCTTCAGAAGTGAAGAACTTGCATACTTTATTGTTTCTTTGATAACGGCTGCCCCCTGTCCACCCGGCCCCCACCCCCAAAAAGTAAAAATTATAATAAACAAAAACTGCTGAGAGAAATATTTAGATTGTAAATAGTATCTTTTCTGTCATATCATATAGTCATGCAGCAAAACAAAGTAGCTTTATACAAAGTCAAATTTATATATCAGTCATAAAGTACATATATCACCAGCATGTTTTAGGACCTGGCGTATTAGCTGTGTATCACCCTGAGTTTTACGGATATGACAGTGACACTCTTTTCTCCAATACCTTCCTAATCATTTCATTGAAACAATCAAACTCAGGGTGTAAAGTATGTGCAATATATTGTGTGAAAAGTAAATGAATATACCAGGTATGATATTCGATTAAGCGGGGTTTGGTTACCTGCAGTTTCCCTCAACATGACCCAAATATTATTGTTGTTGTTTATTTTATTCTTTTGAACTCAGAGGTTAATATTTAACATGCGGTATGACTGCCAGCAATGTACTGTGCACAGCCCCAAAAACCAAAATTTTTACCCCAAAGCAACAAAATCATGAATATATAAGTGTTTCTGCTGCAGGATTCACACTTACAGTTTTGCTGGTGGCTCAAAATAATTAGTACTGGAGGGAATTTTCATTTTGTGTGGAGCCTTTTTTGCCTGTATGGTACGTTATGTGCAGCTCTATATGCTGCTGCATGACTTCATAATATCACTTCCATGTGAGTCTCAGATGTGATCCAGTTAACAAAGTAGAGACACTTAACGTTATCAAGCAAAGTGAATTGTTGATCTTTTCGATAAGTGTGTGTGTGTGTGAGTATGTGTGTGTGTGTGTGAGAGAGAGAGAGAGAGAGAGAGAAGAGAGAGACATTGCTTTCAGAGAATGTCAGCCAGTTGTAAGGATAGGATGTAATTATATTTCTGCATGCAAACTATATTAATGTGCATAAATGATACTGTATTCATATTTATATTTATTCTGTATATAATGCAAATCATCTGAGATAGCCAAAAGTTGCGTATCTTTGCATAAAATCAAGCGATTTTGCAGGATGAATGTGTGCATGGTGAGAAATAATGGCCGACTAGCAAGTGACAGAAAACTGACTGATTTTAGCCAGTTTTTCTTTTTGTTTCTTTTTGTTTTCTTTTTGTTTTCACTTAAGTTCTGTCAAATTATAGTTTTTTTCTACAGCATTTTTATTTATTTATTTATTTTTTTTTTTTTGGGGGGGGATGCTTTTGTAATTGCTTTCTGTGGAATATTGTCAGTGTATAGTTTTAGCCTGATTGCTACAGTGTACCTCATGCAAATTATCACATTTTCTATTCTTGTTCAACATTAGGCAGTGTCAATGTCCTTGTTTTAGGCTATCTGGGGCGATTCCCATTTCATTTCACCAGACGCAGCCTCGTTAAATTTGATCACGTTCAACACGAAATCTGATAAAACAGTGCAGAAAAAAATCCCTTGTTCAAATTTGTTTTATTCAATGAATTGCCCAGGATCATGAAAGCCAGCTTTAAAAAGATTCATTTATTTTTATTACTTATTTCTTCATTTTTGCAAATTTACTTTCTTTTTGAAATCTGAACTGAATAAAAACTTGAACAAAAAACACCACAATTTTCAATATTTATTCATTCATTTCATTTCATTTCTGTGTTTTTATTCACTCCACAAACCACCCCTGCAAATTTCCATTGTAGAGTTTATATACTTAAAGAGAAAACTAGGAAATTTTACTATTTTTTACTGTTGGGCAAAGATTGTAGTAAATAAGGATAGAAAATTGCTTGGTTTGTCTTGCTTGTTGTATTGTTCAGCCCACTCTCCCCCCCTCCCACACACACACACACACACACACACACGCACACATACACACTTGATCTGCCATTGGTGCTCGATAAACTTATTTTTGTTCAGTAAACTTATTTATGTATTTGATATATATACTGAAAGGTTGATATAACCTGATAAAGAAACAATTGGTCCTTGAGTTATCAGCTAGACCAGGAAGTTGCCACTCAGGTGAACGTGCACCATGTCAGATTTATTTGTTTAATGAATCGATGAAGCATTTCATATAAAAATCCATGTCATGTAAATATACTGTAATGAATCAAAATAATTTTGCTGAACTGATAACAATAACTGTTTGTTATTTTAACCTCTTTATGTTGATGAATTATTTATAGTGCCCTGACTTGATGCTTATAAATGTTTTTTTTTCTTTTATCACCTAAGAATAACCTTTAGAGTGTGCTGTCGGTGAAGTGCTGCTTATTTAATCAGACTGTTACACTAGTGAAGTATTATCATAAAAAAGCCATATACTGGGTATATTTAGTGGCCTTACAACTGCTGTAAAAGCTCTTAAGATAATTTTGTTTTTTCCAGATTCAACAATACATTGAGCTGCTGGCAATAACTGAGCACTTGAGTGAGTTAACACAGGGATTGCCCCTGTTCAGGTAAGCAAATATGGCATGATAGTACTTGTATACAAAGAGAGAGAGAGGGAGAGAGAGAGGTCTCATTTACAACAGATGATACTCGTATCTACTCTTTGCGAATCAAATATGGCGGACCCTGCATGAAAGCAAGACCCCCTAGTCCCTTAATGGTCTTCCCGCCTCCACACGCACCTTCCCTGCAGGGGCCGAGCAATTAAACCTCGAAGGTGAAATTTAATCTGTGTTGAGGTGGGGAGACCATTAAAGGATTAGGTCATCTTGCTTTCATGGATTTGCCATATTTGACCCGTGGACCAGTATATCCAAGGATCCCCTGTTTTGAATACGACCAGAGGGAATGAAATGGAAAGATTTTGACCAATTTATTCTTTATTCTAGTTGACCACTACACATTTATCATGGATTAAAGTGGACCATAATTATTGGTCATAAAATTAAGGCCAATTTTCAGTCCCAGATTCACTTGTGAAGGCAACAGATTCCATAGATCATAAACTTTTTGATTAAAGAACCAACATCTAACCCGTGGAACCTTCTGTTTAATGGACTGTGAGATATGATGAGACCCTTAAATTTACAAATAATGGACTTGAACTTTAGTTGACACTTAATCTTAATAGATGCATTCATTAATTCTCATCTTGTACAGTCTGTCTATTTAGACTCGTTTGTGCCACTGTCCACTCAATGTCCATTCGTTCATTAATTGGTCCAATTGTTTTGGCCATTCATTTAGTATAGGCAATAATTAAGCTTACTTATCATTAGTCAGTTATTCATAGAGGCAGTACTTCTTTACAATAGATGTTTTCTGTCTTTCTGATGTGATATTTTGATATGCAAGCTGGTGCTTTCTGAATTCTAAGATAAAGATCTGTTTTTCATTATTTTGTGACTGTTAAAGACAGACTTACTGCATATATGTAACCAAGGAGGTGTATGAACTTGAAGCAAATTTTACTTTTGATACCTTTGAATCTGAGACTTTAAGGAATAACAACTCTTTGTATGAGGTGTATATTTCACAATAAATGCATGGTAAATAAATCATAGAAATATTATGAATTCTATTTGACCACCAAAACGTCAGTTATCGCAATTATTCCCGAACCGCTGCTTGCCAGTGGACCATGTGACCTCCATAGATGGCTACCCTCTGTAATAATCTCTTGAGAGATTATTACAAAAAAAAAGAAGAAAAAAACTTTTTAGAAAAAAATTAATAAACTAGGAACTAACTTTGAATGTCAGAATGGATTCATTTACCATCTGTAAGTTTGGGGAAAATGTCCTTTACCCCTGGAAAATCCATTTTTTGGCCAAAATGAACAGTTGATATCCCTTAAATTGGTGGTACTGAAAAAAAAAACATCACTGATAAAACCTTCAAGCTTCTTCTTTGTTCCTTAATTTAATTTCATTAACTTTTTTAATACCATAAATCTCTGCAAACATCATTGCATGCAGTGTGTGGGTTGCCTGTGTGTAACTTGATAATGGTTTCTAGCATGAGACATCATCATGACTAACAACTCTTCCATTTTGAGGTCTAGGAAGAGAAGGTAATTCTTTTATGAAAGGGTACTGGTAGCTAAACTATAAAGGCATCTAGTGTGAATGAAAATGAGAAAATGGCTGTGATTGAGAAATAGTGTTGCAGTATATTTCCAAGTAATATCAAAGTCATCTGTTATAGTTTAGACTTTTAAAATGGACAAAATGTATTGATGTCTGTACCCCAAACCCTGAGTTAAGATATGATATGTAGACTTAATTAAAAGGCTTGCTGACTGTGCATTAGTTAGAATTAAAAACAATGGTTTTAAGTATGGAAACTTTTTTGTCTTGTAAGGTACATGTAGTCAAGCAGTCTAGCAAGACTTTCAAGCAAGAATAGAAAGTTTCAAGCAAGAATAGAAAAAAAAAGCCCGAAAAGTTTTGAAATTTTTATGATCATTCAGTGTCTACTATGTGTTGATCATTGTAAAAAAAATTCTGTCCAGGTTAGAATATTTTTAGATAAATTGAACGTGAAGCTTATAAAGTTTACATACATATAGAATATATTAAGGAAAATGCCAGGTTAGCCTGCAGATATCAACATACAAAGTGCCTGGGGGAAATGTACTTAACATGTGGAATTTTCATTGCTTGGGGACTATGGCTTGGATATAGTTTTGTTTCAGTAAACCCAATGAAATATTATGAAGATTTGTTCTATAGCAAAGCAGTTTTTTTATAAAGAGGATGGAGGGTGTGGCCTACTGTTTCCTTTAGCATGAACTCGGTTCTTTCATTTTTATGATTTTATTTCTTGTTGTTAGCAATTAATGCTAATAACATTAGATGGGGCCACTGCTCAAAATATTTTATTAATTTTTTCTATTTTTTGGTTTATATACACCTGTATGCAGATTGGTAGTTGTTATTTAAGTCCTTTTATGTTTGAGGTCGGAGGCTTTTTTCTTTCTTTTTAAAAGTATCATTGCTTGCATGTCCAATTACAAACTTGGAATATACATAAATATATTTAAAGAAAAAAAGCTAGCTGAATGACCCCTTAAGTTAACTGAAGTCAGACATTGTCTCATCCAGACAGGCCATCCATCTTGAGAACTGTCTAGACCTTCTTGAGACAGTGTGTAATACTTGTAGATATTATGTATTAAATGTGAATATGAAGTGGCAATCACCGAAACTCATGTTGTGCTACAGCACTGTGCTGGATTGTTGTTTTATAGTTCATTTGGTGCAGATTGTCTGCCTCATTTATTCTTTTATTTATTTATCTATATTTATTTATCTATATTTATTGAATTATTTGCCTTATTTAAAGAAAGTGATTACTGATATTTTGCAAAATTATTTTTTGTTGATGATACTACAATAAAAACAGGGAATGAGAAGTTGTGAAAAGTGATTAAGCTTGTTGTCTGAAAGTTTGCTTTTATAAAAGTTAGCAAGGATTAATTTAAAAAAAAAGTTATATTTATATAATAGTTATTATATTAATCAAAATAAAGTGTTCACAATTGGGGAGTGATTACCATAAAATAGTGTGAGACTGGCTATCTCTGTATCAGAGGAAAAAAAGGGGCCATCCCTGGTAAGACCACGTTCACACCAAACCTAACATGAACCCTACATCGACACAAGACTTTGAAGTGGCATTTCCATTGAAGTTGTACCAAAATACCATGATTTGTGGAAGTGTGAATACAACCACCCAGAAGAGACAACCCTGGATGTGAAATTGGATTTTACTGATTAAAAAAAATGCATTACCCATGAGTCAGGCTGTTTAATGTTTATAATTTGAACCCCTGGCTTGAAGGTTCCCCATTATTCCTCCCAGATTTGAAAATTATAGGTATTAACACAGAAAATTTTCTAATGTAGTTTTTTTTTCAGATAGATACGTTTAAAACAGGTTATTTAGTGCTGTATAAACTGCTCAGGCTCGTGTTGAGTAATGCAAAAAATAATTGTCCAAGATGAACCCCGTTTTCTATTTTGATATTTGAAAAAGTAATAAAAATCAAGTTTTGAAAATATGAAGAAACACCAGTAGACTTCTGAAGTCATCATGTACATGTCAGTAATTCCAGTGTCACACAATTATTCGCTATTACCACTTAATTGCACTCTCTTGTGCACGCCAATTAACGGGCCTGTCACCTGGATCTTAGGGTAATTTATCACGAAATTGATCAATTCTATTTCCTGATGAAACATTTTTTTGCTATGTAGACAACAAGCAGGTGATTCAGAAGTATTTTGTTGATATTTGAATTTGTGTGAGATTCTAGTCTTTATAGTTATTTATTTCTCGAATGTATGTGTACGTAAGCTAGCATTAACATGTGTGCATGGGTGTGTGCTTGCATGTGTTTGTTTACAACGGAAATTGTAAAATCATAAATGTTGAAAATTCAAAATAAATGATTGCATTTTTAAAGCCAAGCAATGGAATGATTAACATAAATGGAGCTAATTACATTATTAGCAAAGGGTTATATAACAGATGGTACTATAGTGAATGATGCTATTATTATTATTATCTCATTATCCACACCCAGTATCACTGATAATGTAACAATATACTGGTGATGTCAAGAATTTTGTTATTGTTAGTATGACAACATTTACAGGGTAAAGCACTGGGGGGGGGGGATGGGTGGTCCAGAGATATTTTTTTTGACAGTCTTCCAAATTATCTTTGTTGACCCATCCTCAATTTTCGACTGTTTTCCGACAGAAAAATTAGATGCCCATCAATGTGAACTTGAAAAATTCTGATGTTATTCCAGAAGACAGTCTCTGTCTGCCCCGGAAGCAATAGCAATGCACCATTTCCTTATGTTCCATTGTTAAAAGAGTTGTAGGTTTGTCCTTCCCATTATTATCAACCCTATGATTATAAGTTTCTTTTTCTCATTAAAGAGAAGGGAAATGAAACAGGTAATATTATTTATTTTTAGGATCTGTTTTACTAAGTGTGAACACACCAAGGTGATGCCAATAAGTCTACTTCTGGTCTTAGTTATTCCTGATGTAAACACAGCCAGGTAATGTCAATTGATCTATTTCTTGTCTAATTTACTCCTGATGTGAATTGACACATAAATGCAGAGTCTATAAATGCATTCACACAGCACACTAAGTTCATTATCACACCTCAAGTCTTACAACAGCTAGCATGGAAACATACTGAATTATTCATTTAGGACTTTCTTATCAGTATAGTACTGTCTCTTAGTGGTTTTGTCAGCAAGTGTGGTGGGCACACTGACACACACATAAATATAGTGGGACTGAAACAGTCCTTTTTGTGGACATGGAACATGAGATTTACTACATATAGCTGCATATACTTGTACCCAATTTAGTATTATTTAATATAAAAAATGTTGAAGGTATATGATATGCCTGTGAAAATGTCCTTAAGTGATATTATCTATGTTCACATATCCTGTAAAGCTGCTTATCTTTCTCAGTTCAGACCTTAAAATCGATGAAACCCCTCAAATAAAAGTGGATGATCTTCATATTTCCTTCCGAACAGTACAAAAAGACAAGGTGGTCTATTAACATCATGAGAAACATTTCGAACTAAATCAATTATCAATATTGAAATGGCAAAAATTTGAAAAATCAAATTGCAGGGACATGTCCAGCAATGGTTCATATATAGGTGAAAATTAATTTATTTCAAGGAAAATTCAATTTGGCAGGAAAATAGAGATGTCTGGTTTCTAGTGTCCTTTTGAAACCCATCTTATTGATTTATATCAGGTTTAGTTTTTTGGTTACAGTCAGTTAATGATAGTTTTCAATCATGTAATTTTATTTTGAAAATTTATTTCATAGAAGACATCACTAAACCGTTAATTTTTTTTCACAATATATCAAAAATCGATAAGAAAAATAATATATTCATCTTCTTTCTTTTTAATCATAATAACATTCTATCAAAAAATTTCTCCCAAAAATAATATGTAAATATAAATAAATAAATAAATGTATAAGCATAAATATAAATCAATATATAAACGTATGAGCACCACAGATTGTGAGATAGATTGACCAAAAGTCCTTTGACTATACTTTGTGTGTGTAAACACGCCATTTTTGTCCCCGTGACAGGAAGATGTGGTCACAGATGCGACGTGGTCTGTCAACTTTGTCACTTTCTGTGTCATTAAGGACCAAAGAATCTTTGTAAACACACACGCAGTGGGTGCACAACGCGAGTTTCTACACTAATGTCATTGTATATGACCAAGTTTATTGAAGGAAAGTGGTTTATTTTTAGGTACTGTGTTGATTGCTGTCAGATGTCATTGTGAGTGAAATTTGTGTTTGGTTCCCATACAGTGGTATTATTTTATAAATTAATGTCAATTGTATACTATAAGTTTATTGAAGAAAGTGTTTTATTCTTAGGCACTGCAGTCACTGTCAAATGCTGTTGCTGTTAAATGTAAGTGATGTTTGTTTTTATACACATGCTGCGGTGTTTTTTTAACAAACTTATATCTTTATTCAATCCAACTTTATCAACAGACATTTTATTCTTAGTGATTTGAGTTGCTGTCAAATGTCATGGTAGGTGATATTTGATTATAGTTTGTGTTTTAACTTTGTGATATTATATTTTTGTTTTTTATTTTATTTTATTCATAATGCACACAGTGGTGTTTTTTTTAAAACTGATGTCATTTTATAAGTTCAGTGGTCTGACTTTGTATGAATTACGAGTTAATTGAGGACAGTAAGCTGTTTTGTCTCTGAGAAAATTATATGTGAATTACAAGTTAATTGAGGGCAGTAAGCTGCTTTCGTCTCTGAGACACTTGTGTATGAATTACAAGTTAATTGAAACAGTAAGCTGCTTTGTCTCTGAAAAACTTATATGTGAATTACAAGTTAATTGAGGACAGTAAGCTGTTTTTGTCTCTGAGACACTTGACTTTGCAGTCTGGTATATCAATGTTAATAAGATATATCTATCTATGGGTGCATTCCCAGAGTTTTAGATCGATCCAGAGATTTAGATTTAGATCGACCTAACTCCCTGGGGGTTCATGCTAAATTGCAGTCAGTCTAGCGCACCATAGTTAATTACCCCCTTACAGCTTTTAGTAGGCGGGGCAGACATTTAAACCTGCTAAGCTGACAATAATCTAGTGAGACTCCCCACAGGGATAGATCGATCTAAAATCTATGGAAATGGGGCCTATATCTTCACGGTGGTGTAATTTCATAAACTGATACATGTTTTTGGTGTCTTTGTAGGCTACAAGTATATTAAGAAAGTTCTAGTTTATTTTCTGTGATGCAATTTGCTGCCACATAGGTGGTTATAGATGCTTTTGATTTGTAATGTGTATATTGCAGTCAAGTTGAATTTATATCTGCATGCCTAATTGTACCAGATCTTAAGGGTGAGTCATCTTTTTCTTTTCATTGTACATGCAAACTTAAGGAAATGCTGACAATTGTGATCATATTGTGAATTTTTATTGGCTGGATTTGTTTCGAGAGAAATTTAAAAGAGAGAGAATAAGAGAGAGAGAACAAGAGAAATCTTTAGAGAGAGAGAGAGAGAGAGGACAGCTGGGGAAGGGATAAATAGGGTAGGGGGACAGAGGAGAGTAGGGGGGGATGAAGGATAGGGAAAACAGAGATAAAAAAAACTTAGAAAGCAAATGCCTGGCCACCCCAACTGAGATTTCAACCATATATAATATTAGTTTTTTTTGTCCTGAGTATCTCCAAATCTCATAATATGATCTCATTGCTATCAGCAAATCACAAATGTTTTATCCCCTTATCTGAAACCTGCCAGTCTGTCCCATTTCAGTTTTACATATATCTGTGATATATATTGCGTGCCTCCCATCATCAGGTGTGGTAACTTGGTACTCAGTGCTAGTTGTGGTCAGTCTGTATCCACAGGTCAGTCTGACTCTCTTTCATGTGGTCAAGCATAACCAGCGCAGATTGCCAGGTATATTTGGTTAAATGTCCATTGAGAGTGTGATTTGTCGTAATTTAGATTTCTGCACAAGCACCTCTTTTGTATGTATCTCTGTTCAAGTGGGATTCATTTTTTACCCCTCTCTAATTTTTTTACTTTAATTGTCTCTGAATATGACAAGGTGGCATTTTGTTTTTTGAGTAACACATCTTTCAATTTTTTAAATCTCTCAATATGTCATGAAAAAGAAAGAAAAAGAAACACTAGTTGCATGTCTCTCTTTGAAAGCTCTCAGAATAGCACCAACATTTTTTTGCAAAATTATGTTCCTAAAGAATTGTTAATCTTTCCTAGTTGAAATGAGAGCACCATTACCCAGGGATGAGACCAGTCCTCATTGAAAAAGGAGGAAAATTGGCCAAGGGTCCAGGGTACAGGATTCACAAGAATGACCCAAATGACCCTTAAAAAGTCGAAATTCCGACAAAAGTCGGAAAAGTCTCATCATTGATTACCATACCAGCTGTTATTTTTATTCAGACTTGGGTCCATCCCTCTCGTGGTCAAATAAATCAAAAGTGTCCTATAGCATGACCTCAGGACAAAGTGGCCTCTGAGAGACGTGCGCTTCATTTTTTGTCTTCCCCACTTAAACCGTCTTATTTGGTCATGATGAAGTCATAATGGACATTCCTGTGGATAGAATGGAGTTCTAGGCTGACTGTGTCTCCTTGGTGAAGGAGTGAGTTATTATTTGACACAATAAACCTTTGACGTCTTCTTGTCTTTATGCTATTTCTTTGAAGTAAGATATTATTATTTGTATGTGTCATTTTTGGTTGAGGACTCGATTGTGACATTTGGAAGTCGTGGCTGTCTTCATACTATTTCTTTGAAGTAAGATGATATTATTTGTTTGTGTCATTCTTGGTTGAGGACTTGATTGTGACAATTAGAAGTCGAGGTAAGATATCGTTATTTAAGTATCTGTCGCTCTTGGTTAATGAAGTTGATTGTGACACATATAAGTTTTGACTTTGTACCAGTTATGAGGAGAAATAAGGAAAACAAATTCAGCTGTCATTTTTGTAAAGGTAGGGTTTTCAGGTAAAGTTGACATATAAAAATTGTGAATTTGTACCAGTTTTGACAGGAAATAAGGATAACAAATACAGCTGTCATTTTTGCAAAGGTAGGACATTTATCACTGTGGGACATTTAGTCAGAGGACAGACATTTTTAATATATACACATCTCAGGGCACTTAAAGGCTCGAATCTTAAACTACCCTCTTTATGTCAGTTATTTATTTATTAATTTATTTATTTTTGCCAGACAAAATACTGTAAATTACTTTTATGTTCTGCATAATGTATTGCATTCAATAGGCACATATTAGGCAGAATGTGTGGTGTTATGTTTCTAATTAGATATAATGTATCTTATGGGAAGTGGCCCGGATTGCATTATTGCCTATAAATTGTCTGCATCTGGAAATATCTGACAGTGTGGAAGATGTCTTCCAGTTACACTTATTATAAATAAGATTACAGAGTCTGAAAGGGAGAAGAAAAGATATTCATCAACAGAACTTTCACATTTGTATCAGTTCAGCCAGATAATTACTGTCCAATCTATTTATTGATTACCCAAATTCACATAAGTTTTAAGATACATATTTAACAAGTCACAAAGAATGGTATACTTATTTTATTTTCTGCAAAATGACATCTGACAAAAATTATCTTTTATTTTGATCCTTCTCAATATCCAGAATCTGCTAGTAGATCCTTTTAATTCCCCCCCCCTCACTATCAGGATCTGAAGGTGAGTCACCACTGTGAATAATAATTCAATACTATATAGTGACAATGGTTATGAGTTGGCTTTGTCAAATCTTCCATTCCGGTTATGTCATTGCTCAGTAAGTCTGGAAGGTCATCCATCGGTGACCGGAAGGTTAGTCTTTATGATTCAGACTGAGTGTCATAGGTCTTAAAATTTTTGTTGTAATTTTTTTGCCTGTATACATGAAAATGGAACCATATGAATTTTTTTGTAGTGACTGAATATTTGCCATCTTCGGTGTCTGGTTATAAGACTAAGTCCAGAAAATCAAAGATAAAAAGAATTATTATACATAATCTCAGTCATTTAATATAAAAATTAATTTAAAATCATGACAAGGGATTATTTTTAATTGGTGTAATGTTCTGTTGTGAGACGTACATAAGAGAGTGTATTTCCTTGATCTTCTAACTTCTAACTCGATGTGCTTTCATTGTTTGTGTGCCTTTTCCTCTGTTTGTCAAAAGAAATGAAAAATCCTTCAAAAATCTTGATGAAATTTTCAAGATGGACAGCTGTCAACTGAATCTAGGCATTGTAATATTTTATATCAAGAATTTTTTTTTTGCAATTTTTTCTTTGGCGGAATCTGCATTCTTGGAGGGCTCCGTAGATATTCATTTTTCATGGTTTCTGCATAAGTACAATCCTGTAATGACCTCCCACTGATTAGCACATGAAAAATTGATTCAATTTCCCAAGTAGCAATCATACATCCTGCTGTTAATTAAAAGTCCTTCCTCTGGACTGTATTGGCCAATTCTAGTCTGTACGAGTATGGCTGTATCATGGTGAAGTTGGGATGTACGTGTATTATACCTGGGAAGCGCCTGTATGGTGATATTATGATGTTCTTTTTCTCATGGAGGTATCGGGGAGATCAGTGAAATGGAGACTAGAATTCAGGTGATGATGACATCTTGATAAGTATACGTTACATACAGAGTTGCCATGAGTGTGACGGTACTTAGAAATGCGTAGATCCATTGTCTTATGGTGTCTTATTTACCATAGAATATATACACTGTAACTGCAGGAAACAATGGGATTCTGTACTAAATATGTAGAATTTGTGTACCAGTGAAATGTATGGAGTTAGCTGCTGGCCTGGTCTGTTCATGTATTTCTCAAAATCTCTGTTATAGTTACTTTGTCATTTTCTTAAAAAAAGAAGGAAATACATCATCATGAACCTTTGTAACAATTTGTTGAATTGAGATTAAAAGAAAATGACAAAACAAAAATGTAGAGAGTTAGCATAGATTTAATGCACAAAATTTGCAACCCAGGCAGCTAGGTATCATGGTATAATGTTATATGAAGAGATGGAAGTAAATGTCAGACTGTATAGTCATTGTGGTGAATGCATACAATTGTAATTCAATTATATATATTATATGAGTCACTAGTGGATTGCATAGTCACTTTTCATTGCTATTTTTATTGTCTGTGTTTATCATGTTACAGCATACAGGCACCAACATACTGAGGACGGGCATTAATTATTTGAGACTTTAGGGAGCCTTCCCATAAACTCATTGTATTAGCTGAATTGATCTAACTCTGTGGGGATTCTTACTAAATTGCATTCACTGTAAGCGGCTTAAATGTCTGGCATGCCTACTGAAGCTGCTAGGGGTAATTGATGAAATAAGATAACTATAATAATAGTTCTAAAACATTACCTATTTTATAATGTTTCATATTATCAGTGGACTGATAATTGCTGATTTGTTGACTTGTTAAAAACAGACTAAAATGTTTGGTTTTAAAGTTTAGTCCTTTTGTAGAATTCCCCCTAGAGCTGGGAGGGAGAATTAAGGGGGTACCTTAATGGTACATGCCCTGGGGGTCGTCGTTTATTTTTTAAGTTTATGGCTGAAAATTTTGGTCTACTTCAATTCAGGATAAATTCATAGTATTCCATTAATTTAAAAATAAGACACCTATATTGCTTCATATTATCAGTGGACTTATAATATTGCTGATCTAACTTTCTTCAAACAGACTAAAATTTTTGCTCTTACAATTAAGTTTAGTCCAATTTAATTAATAAGTACTGATGTCCTTTTTATTTTGTAAAACTGACCCCCTGGAGCTGCCATATTATATTGTACCAGCTGGCCTGTTCTCAGAGTGATTGAATGTCAGTTGCCTAGAATAGAAAATGTGTCAGTGAAATTGTTTTTTAATGAGAGATATTGGCAGAAGAGAGCATTTATGGCAGTGACTGAGAAGGTTATTACCTTGAATAGAAATTGTGCCAATTAAAAATAGTTTTATGATGATTGCTTGTGTTTGTACATCAGAACTATTTTTTTATCACAGTGCTCAGATCCAGAGGAAAGAAGAAAATCAAAGAAATAGTTTTCTTGAGGCAGCTGCGAAAGGGCACAAATGATCAGTTTGAATGTATTCCCATTGGCTGGTTGAATGAATTCGACTCTTTATGAATTATGTCAAGAGAAGTCCTATTGTAATCATTTCTGACAACAAATAACTTTCAATATGGGAAATCCAATCACCACCTCAGCAGTTGCCCACCTGATCATAGCTGCAAATATACTCAGATGGCATCCTGCTTGGCTGGCTACTTTTATTAACGACTAATGCCATATATTTTTTGTTCCAGTTCTTTTTATTATTTCAGCAAATACAAGTTTTGAGAATGTTATTAGTATGCTGCAGTTCTGTTTTATTTTGTATTTAAATATTTTTTAAAAAGGTATATAGTTTTCCGAAGAGACTAAACTTTTACCTATGCAGCATAACAATTCTGACTTGTAACATAAAAGAGCCTTAATGATCATGTGACTTGTTAGTCACATGACCGTCTGTCTTCAGAAATGATTCATCTTTTTTATCATCATTATACAAAAGACAAAAACACACCTGGTCCACAGTCTTGAATGTATTTGTTTTATTGTTTTAGCTGTCTGAAAAAATTGGTGAAATTCCCAAGTTGCACAAAAGTTCCCTACGAGAGTAAAGGCACAAAGTTATAGAAAAGGTAAGTTGTTTTATTTATATTTCCCTATACATCTGTCTTTATCATTGTTTCTTTCACATTGATATATGTTTTTTTATACACTTTGTAAGAAAAAGTGGAACAGAAATAATTAAATGGTCTATTTGTCATTTTTAAAAAATAAGTGTCAGCCTATTTGTCAGCTTGTTCAACTGTGTACATGTCTCTTTGACAACATCGCAGCTTGTGTGTCTGTCTGCTTGCTTTCCTAGCTCATCTCTCTCTCTCTCTCTCTCTCTTGCTTTTCCTCTTTCTCTCTCTCTCTCTTTCTCTCTTGCTTTTCCTCTTTCTCTCTCTCTCTCTCTCTCTCTCTCTCTCTGTTTATATCTGTCCATCTACTTCTATGCTTTCCTTCCTCTCTCCCTCTCCCTCTTTCCCTCCCTCTCATTCTCTCTCTCTCTCTCTCTCTTTCTCCTGTCTAGTCACAAAAATGTCTTTCAGCTCGTCTGCCAGTCTCTCCCTTTCTCTCGATCTCTCTCTCTTCCTGTCAGCACAAACATCACCTCTCTTCCACTCTCTCCCTTCCTGTCTGCCAGTCATGCAGTCTACTGGACTGTGCACAGTCCGCACAGTCATGATCTTATGAGGCCACCATGTTGCACACGATGAGGATTCCTTTGGCACATAATCTGACATGTCTTCCTCCTTCCAGCTGCTCCCGACAACATGATACAATGTTACAGTTTTTCCTTGTCGCCAGAGATCTGAGACAATTTATTTTAGGAGTTGAAATGTGATAGGGAAAATTCACTTTAAAAGGTAAGTTTAATTCTGTGATTTTTTAAAATTATATAATTATGTAATTATATAGATTATGTCTTATTGTAATAGGATAATTTTATTTCACTTTTATTAAAAGGGTATACATATGTTTTGGTCAGTAAAGACCAAGCCTTTTTCAGAACTATGAACTATGAATATTATAGAGAGCCAGAACACTGAAGCTTGAGATGACTCCTTGTTCTTAATTAATTATTATTTTTCCTTTGGCATATCTTCTCTCCCCCCTCCCTTTAGACAGCAGTTGCACTCTCTGCAATCACTTGATGTATTCATTAATTATTTATTGATTGATATTAATTATAATAATTTATTTACAGTGGAGTATCTGTTAGGTAACCTGGATGTTACTTCATGGGGAGCTTAATATTTATATATTTATATTTCTTTATATTTTTGATGGCGTTTAGAAAAATATGCCTTTTTAATGCTTTATTATTATTATTATTATTATTATTATTATTGATAGGCATCTTTATATCTTTTAAGATGTTTAGAAAAAGATGCCTTTTCAGTGTTTTTTATTATTATTGTTATTATTGATGGACATCTTTACCACCAGCTTCAATGAACATTTTCTTTTGCCAGTCAAATACCGTCAGGAAAGAGACGTACCATTCGCTCCATTTTAATGGTGACCGTCCTTGGCATAACCTTTCCCCGGATCTCTACCCACCCACCCACCACCCTAGTCTGCCCACCCATCCACCCACCCACCCACCCACCACCCGTCTGCCCACCCACCCTAGTCTGCCCATCCACCCACCACCCTAGTCTGCCCACCCACCCACCCACCCACCACCCTAGTCTGCCCACCCATCCACCCACCCACCACCCTAGTCTGCCCACCCACCCACCCACCACCCTTGTCTGCCCACCCATCCACCCACCCACCCTAGTCTGCCCATCCACCCACCCACCCACCCTAGTCTGCCCACCCACCCACCCCCCTTATGCCAGATGCAAGTAAAACTGAAGGCAGACAAGTAAAATTTTGTAAAATATTGTACATCAGTTAATGGCCACTTATAATTCTGCTATGGGTCACCTAGTAGCTTCTGAAGGGCTAGTGGGCTAAAGAAATTGGTAATTGCCACAAACTACTCTCCTCCTCCCCCCAACCCCCCCTATTCCCTCATTAGCACCTGCGCCATGCTTGTCTCTCGTTGTGAGAATTGTTCCAGTAAGGCCATTCAGAGAGTTTTATTACTTATAATTACCCAATGTCTGGTAAGCCACAGCAGAATTATTCCACAACTGTAACACTAAGATGATAATCACATTACACAGCCAATTATACAGTTTAGGGGCCTCATCAAGGGAGTAAAAGAGAGGGAAAAATTGATCTACTTGTATCTAATTTCTCTCAGAGTGTTATAAGGGAAAAAAATGACAGACATGATGTCATGATAAGATACTGCTCTATGCCACATTTTTTAGATTGGAAAAATTTGTTTCGTAGGTTGTGTTCTCATGGATTCTAACTTATCATAAGTCATAGGCAAACTATTCCCCCCCCCCCTCTCTCTCCCTCCCTCTCTCTCTCACACACACACACACACACACACACACACACACACACACACACACACACACTGTGACTCACACCTGCACTCTCTCTTTCTCTCTCGTTTCAGACCCAAAAAACATTAAATCTTGTCTCACATCAATCCAGATATCTCATGATGTCAATTAGTCTGTTTCAGTTTCAATTTAGATCCTTTCTGAACACACATGAAAATGAAGATCATAAGATTGTACACACAAAGACCATTAGCGAGAAAGATCAGAGTATGGGAAAATATTGATCTAATACTATTTACGTTCTCTTCAAAGTGTCCCCTATGGTAGGGAAGGAAGCTAAGGACTGGGCTAGAAAATGGATTGGGTGTCCTGGGAAATGATGCTGTTCCTGAGAGAAAGTCTTTAGCTGTGGATATTGAAGTGATTGCATGATCCCATTTGTGATCTGTAATTTAAATGGATCATTTGAAGACTTCGGCTTAACATGGATGGATGGAGAAAAATGAAAGGAAAAAAAGTTTCACATGCTAGTAATGTTGTTTCGAATTTCCATCAAAGGGCTTTGATCACATGACTGACTTCCTGTTTCGTCTCTTTAGAAACAATTCACTTCTTTTTTTTACCAAAGAGCGTTGGGTTTATCATGTCATATTTCTATTATTTAAATTTTCTTGGAATTTTTCTTGGAATTTCAGAATGAATTAAGATACTCAGATGGCACTGCTAAATTGGACAAAATATATTAAAAGGCAGCTATGGCTGTATTCCCAGAGCTTTTAGATCGATCTATCCCGGCGGGGAGTCTCACTAGATTACTGTCAGATAATCCGTCTTAAATGTCCGTCCCACCTACTACAAGCTGTAAGGGGGTAATTAACTTTCGTGTCCGCCCGGCTGACAGCTATTTAGCGTGAACCCCAAGGGAGTTAGGTCAATCTAAAGTAGATCGATCTAATCTCTGGAAATGGGGTCTATGTTTCCTGTCAGTATGTTCTAATGCCAATTTTCAAAATTTCTTGTTTGATTATAACATAGCACGCACCATCTGTTCAGACACTCAGAAATTGTTACGGTAACTGTCCTATTCATTCAAACAAAATTGGTTTATTGATTTATATTTTCCAAAGGAGTGCTTTATTCGTTAAATCTAAAAAAAATGTGATTTAATTTCTATTCTTTAAAGCTACTTGGCTTCATGTACCAGAAAATATTTTACTTTGAGTTTTACCAATAGTGACGATTTTTGAAAAAAATTTGAAAGATATTAGGTGTTTGAAAATTTTGGGTAACTCCTGTATTCATTTTATGTTCTTATCTTGATAAAAGGATGAGTGAAAGAAGCATTGAGAGAAGTACCAATTAATTTTGTTCATATCGTGTGGTTTTCCAATCTATCATGAGTTGTGTTCCTTTTATTATTATGAACGTCAATTAGCACCAGCTGTCTCACTTGTTCATATATTTCTTTTTTTTCCAGAGTGTCTGTTATATTTATCATAGAACATCATAAACCCTGGTTATTTGATAGACTTGGTGTTAGCAGAAACTCAAGAATAACCTGTGTGTGTTTTTATTGATTATCTAAAAAAAAAAAGAACTTGAAAGATGATGCTTCTTTGTTTTCGGATTACTGTATTTCCGCTTGTAGATAGGACTCGGATAATTTTAAGTACATACCTTGGGCAGCATTTCTTTTTATGATTGACAGTATGAGGCAGAATATTGTATGCGAGTTATAGGATATGATGTCAGTGTTGTCAGATTGCTTTATTGTCGCTTTAACGAATTTATTTTTCTCGAGGACGATCTGTGAGCAGTTCACCTAGAAAACCAGGTGCTTTGATGACTAATAATCTGGAAAATAGCAGATACCATCTTTGTATTTCATTTCACATTGTTTCTTTGTTTTCTGAAGACTGATTTGTCTGAGGACAATAACTGAAATCTGATGATGTGTGGTACACCAAGAGCAGCAGAATCTGATATTTTACATAGTTACCAGGAAAAAATAACAACGTATATTCATGTTTGATCTTTTTAGATACTGTGATCTTTATATTTTAGGTAACTATTCTATGTTCACCTTATGGATTGAAATGTCTTAGTTAGGACAAGCTGTGCATCTTAAATAGCAGGTGATTTGAATTATCACCACCTGAAAAACAGTGTTTATGAATTTTGTAGATACTGAGGTTACATTTTCAGATTATAATATTCATTCATCCATTCGTTTATTCTTATATAAGGTAAGAGTAAACAGGCAAAAACGTATATAAACATATAGAAACCGTTAATCTTTATTCCCAGGTTTCAATACTTTGAGATCTGTAGACTAGTTCATGTGGACAGAATCATTCTAAGGACAAAGTATAAGCTGTGCAGGATACAGAAGGCAGGTGTTTGAATTAATTACCTGGCCAAAGGTCAAGAAAAACACACCTTTAAGGTAAGGTTAAAGAAAGTCAAATACAGAATTTATTTATTTCAAATGTGCAATTTAAAATCAAATGTCAAAATACGTACATATCTTTATACAGACAATTCAAGTTTTGATACATCAAATGTGAACTGAAATAAATGAATCTTCTTTTTATTAGCAATTTTTCCAGTTTTTTAAAAATCTCTATGCATTTTGGAAGTGCTTGTAATTAAAGACATATTAGAATTGCAATAAGTTTCTTGATTTTCTAACTATATTTTTATTGTATTCTGTCTAAATGAAGATTTAAAGGACATATATTCATTCGGTAATATTCATTTTTTCAGGTTGTAAACCAGGTCAATTGTAATATGGATATACTACTGGATAAATGAACAAATTTGCCAATTATAAACCTCAACAAATAACAGAAACAAGTGAAACGCGGCCATAAGAACTGTTGCTAGGATAAAAACAGTAATGAATCCTGGGACAGGTTTGATCGATGACCTTGCCAGCCTCAATGAATTGGATGAGAGAATCCTATTGGCTGAGCTGAGGATACGCTACAGCAGAGGCGTTATATATGTAAGTATTGGGAACTGAAATCATTCTTCTCAAATAAGTGGTATAGATTTATTTATTTATTTAAAAAGTTTTATGGCTTTGCTGCTTTCTTTTCACAGCAATAGCAGACTTTGTAGGATTCATATATAAATGAAATTTATATAATTTTTTCTTAGTTATGTCTATTTCCCCTCTTAGAACATAGGCCACCTACAAAATCCCTCCATATATATATCCCTATTTTGGGGTCTCATCTCTCTAGTGGGTTTTAATATGAAAAATGCTGTTTTCTCTCTTGTTGGGAGCTAGCAGGTGTGGGGTTGGTGGTGAAAGGGGCTGAATATGTCATTTTTTAAGGAGGGGGCATGCAAGCCCCCAAAGACATCTTTTTGTGTTTTAAAACTGATTTCATTCCGATATTTCAGACCTATGTTGGAGACATCCTGATTGCGGTGAATCCTTACAAGGCGCTTCCAATCTACACCCCACAGGTAAGACATAATGAATATATCTAAAAGGTTTCATACACCATTAGTATGAAGAATTTTAAGATTTCAGGTATTACAAGTATTTTAAAATTACAGTATCCTTTATTAAAACTAAATGAGCCATTTCAAAGAATGAGGACTACATATTAAGTAGAAGATAAACATATATGAATTGTATTTCTGTTTTAGTCATATGGCAAAGAATACTAAAGAGTTCTTTATATTTTTATAAGCTTATAAAAGTACTTTGACATCGATATTTTCAGATAAATTCTAGTAATAAATAAAAATTTATGAATATTATATCTTCATTTTTTTACAACAACAATGCCTATCCTAATAGATGATCACATTTTTTTTCAGATCTCAGAAAAATACTGTGACATAAAGGTACGGTCTCAGCATCCACCACATATCTACGCCATTGCTGACAAGGCATTCCAGCAGATGATACGCTCAGGAAATGACCAGTGTTGTGTGGTCAGTGGAGAGTCTGGTGCAGGTAGTTAAGATTTTCACATATAGATGGCGCATGTAGGCTGAGTGCCCACAGATAGATGGCAGCACAATATGCTTGATGGTAATTTTTTTTGTGGTCGGTTATTACATTTGAGGAATTGTATAGATTTTTGTTTGAAAATTTGAAAACGCTGTTTTATTTCCAGTACACCTACCTCTCTATCCTCTTCCTCCTTTTCTGTAAGTAGAAAAGATGATTTTCTGCTGTCATTTTTCAGGAAAGACAGAAAGCACCAAATTAATGGTAAAACACATCATACAGCTTTGTAAGAACTGTGGCAGTAATCTCCATGAGCGTATAGTAGAGGTAAGCACGGGCATTTGGAATTGCTAGTAATCTGTTATATCTGACATTCAACACATCCAATTTAAATGATTTGTAATTAGTTAAGAAATATTTGTTATTGTTTCTTATTGTAAAAAAGTAATCAAGAAGTTTGGATAGGTGGAACATGGGTATTTAAATTTGCTTTTAGTAGAGGGGAAGAGGGAGAACAGAATAGAATAATGTACTGGGTTGCCTACTTTCAGAAAGTAGTTTTGGAAAAAAGGTCAAGGGAATAGGAGGCTGTGGAGGGATGGGGGGAGTAAAAAGAGAGTGACTGACTTTGTTGATTTTAAGGCTTTTTACATTTAGGCAAGGATTTGAACTTGCAAGAAAGTTTTAACTCAAAGTTTTAACTCAAAACTTGTTATAGGGCATGCAAATCACTTGTTTCACATATAAATGTTGTGTTTTTCAGCACATTATGCCATAATAAAGTCAAGATGTATGATTTTATCTTATTTCAGGTTAACCCACTGTTGGAAGCATTTGGCAATGCCAGAACTACAGTGAACAACAATTCCAGCCGGTTTGGAAAGTTTATAGAGTTGTTCTTCACCCGAGATGGAAGGGTGGTCGGAGGTGAGTAGTACAGGTGTCTCTTGGCAGAAATTTGTACTTGTTGACCTGAGATAATACCATGGAGACCAGGGCTCCGTATCTCGAAAGGTTCGCTATGTTGCGCACGTGTGCAAGTGTCTCGATTTCATGGCCCTGTATCTCGAAATAGAATCGGTTATGGAATCGAGACACTTGCGCACGTGCGCAACATAGCGAACCTTTCGAGATACAGAGCCCAGGAAATTTTATTTTTTCTTTTCTTTCTTTCTTTTTTTGTGTACCAGATATTTGATATTTAGACACGAACATTTCTATTTGTATGAAACTTTTCACTGCTCCTTTATTTGATTTCACAAAATATATGATATAATGTGTGTTACTTTAAAGATATAAGTAAATGCAACAAATTTTTGAATTTTTTTGTGAAATAGCAGCATTACATTCTTTTTTTTTTAGTTAAACATAAATTAATGATATTTTAGATATTTTGAATGATATATTTTCTTCATCTACTTTTTAATAATTTCAGCTCAAATTGATGACTATCTCCTGGAGAAGTCTAGAGTGGTTAGCCAGGGAGTGGGAGAGAAGAATTTCCATATCTTTTATTACATGTTTGCTGGGCTTGACAGAGAAGAATTGAAGAACTATCTCCTTGACAAACCAGAAAAACACAGGTGAATTGAATTTCCAGTAATTACTTTATGTTGTTCCCTTCATTCTTTCTGTCAAGTGGATTTAGCACATAAGTTCACATGGTCATTCTTTTATATCAGACGAAATAACTCTTACACACAAAACATATTTTTCATATGTTATTTTTGGCTCTATTCTCAGCAGCTAATTTCATTGATTTTTATATTTCTCTGACAAAAAACAAGTTTTTGCCAAAATTGTTTTTTCCATTTGCTTATTTGAATTTAAAGTCAACAAGGCCTACAAATTAGAAACTTGTTCCACCCACCATATTCAGTACTTACTGATACATTTTTTAGAATAACTTTTAACCACATATACCATAAAAATTTGTAGAAGTTTATTCAACCATATTTACCACTAACCCTGACACATTTCAGATCTTTTTTTTTTTTTTTTTTTTTTTTTTTTTGTCACTGAACCCATATTTTTTACAATATTAATCATTGACAACCACATATACTCCATATCTAAACATAAAACCACATTTACCACTTGCTAATACATATTTCAACCACATCTACTTCAGAATTTTGTCTTCTGTTGACGGCAGTGCCCTCTACTGGAGCGATGCACACTACAAGTACTGTGTGGATATGCTGGAACACCTCAAACTTATCATGCAACTTGTGGGCTTCCAATCTGAGGTAGGTTGTGCTAAGATTGTGCTTTTGTCACAACTAACACAATTGGCTTCAAGTAGGAGATTTGTATTGCTATTTGTAGCATTATATAGAAAGGACCTGAACAGGAAAAGCTTAAATAAACCCATATGTCCATATGCAAGAAATAGTCTCTTATGAATTACATTTAACATATCCACAATTTTGTCAAATCTGGAAAAAGGGGCATAAGGATAAAAAATAAGTTGCCATCAAAGCAAGACTTCTTAGTTGTTGGTGTTTTTGAAGGGCTGTTAGGCTAAAAAGTGAAAGCTTTAAGCCATGTAGCTGTTTAGGGTTTCTGAATGTCCTTTAGATTAGTTTGTCACATATATATGTGGTATTGTGTAACTAATTATGCTGTGTGCTTGTAATGTAAGTGATTGTGTTATTGTTGTTGCACCTAACACATTGTGAATTTAATTTTTAAAAAAGTACTCATCCTTCCTTTCTAATATAATGTAAATCTTAATGTTTGGGTAACGTTGAAATTTACTGCAATTTATGATACTTTCCTCATATGCAACCCAAAGGAATATTATACTTCCTCAGTAAGTAAAGTTCTTGGTGATATGATAATAAAGCTAAGCAGAAGCAGATTTTAGGTCTTTGATTTGTTCAAAATATTTATATAATTGCATAGCATACAGCTGATTTTCCATTTTAAGAGATTTCAAATATGTAAAAAAACCTAGTGAAATAAAATTGTCAATAGATTCTGTTAATTGTTTAATTTTAATGTCTATATTGAATTAAGAACACTATCTTGGACAAGTATCGTTACATTGATTGGGACAGTGCCAAAGCATCCAATGTCAAGGTCAGATAATCACATGACATCTTGTGTCAAGGTCACATTGTCACATGACTTTCAGTGTCAAGGTTACACTATTCTCAGTATCACAATTTTATTGTCACCTGATGTACATTAATTCCCGCAGATCAGTTGATTGATAAGTTGTTTGTTTCCAGGTCAAACCTAGCCAAACCAAAAAGGTTAACACTTCAATTATATTTCATCCATTCACCTTTTTATTTACTGAATAAAGCAAATATTGTGTTCATTTAAATGTGCAAGAACCACCTGCAATGTTGTTTTATAATAAGGCTAACACATTTCTTTGATTTGACATTTTCAAGTTAATTATGCACCCCAACTTTACATCTTTCAGTTTCTTAATAAAGAATGGAACATAATATTTCTTTAATTCATTGTTGATATTTTAGCATGAATTTGGTTAGACTTTACTAATTGTTGTTGCACATGGTTTTCATCCTTTGCATGAAATAATAATTATTACAAAACAAGGCAATAGTTATGATATCCTTTTCAATCAAAACATCTCTATATGCAAAAAAATCTACAGCAATAACATCACTTAAATTTCTAAATAATTTTTTGAACTGAATGTTATTTATTATAGTGTAATCTTTGGCATCATAATTTTCAGCATTATCAACAGACATTTTAATGCATCAAGTTTTCACATATTTATATATAAACAAATCTTGTTAAATCACATTTTTGTAGCATTTAAGTAAAACAACTTAACAAAATAAAAACTGTAATTTTATAAGTTTGAAAATTTAATTCTCAGAAGTGGATAAGTAGAAAATTTTGGCCTTTCATATGTATATATTTACCATATATCACACACTGATAAAAACATTGACAACGTTTTTGGCTATTTTGAAAGAATGACCAGAGCAACGTACATGGTAATTTGAAAAGAAAATGATAAACATGTTCATGTTTTTACTAATTCTTAGTTTTAAAAATCCCACTTTTTATTACAGGACATAGACATGGTGTTTGCTCTACTTGCTGCAGTCCTTCACTTGGGAGATATACAATTTGCCCAAGACCCAGATACTGATGGTGTATACATTGTAGATGAAGTTATACTAGACATAGGTAAGGGGAGATCACCTGTAGCAATGTGTTGTCACAGCTAACGCAATCAGTCATACCCAACACAATCAGAAGTCACACCCAACACAATTGGCAGTCACATCTAGCACAATCAGTAGTCATACCCAACACAATCAACAGTCACACCCAACACAATTGGCAGTCACACCCAACACAATTGGCAGTCACATCAGACACAGTCAACAAAAATCACCTTATAAATCAGACACAGTAAGAACTTGCATCAAATATCTTAAATAGTGCAATCAAAGCATTCATATAGTAT
Source organism: Lingula anatina (assembly GCF_051362555.1). Lineage (NCBI taxonomy): Eukaryota > Metazoa > Brachiopoda > Lingulata > Lingulida > Lingulidae > Lingula > Lingula anatina. Next base: position 8,784,051 of record NC_141774.1, on the reverse strand, counting down.
TACCAAACAATCGGTAGATGAATAAAACACATCAGTTGTTACTTAGGAAAATTGCATGGCAAAGTTAGCATTTTGAAGCTAACATGTTTAGCAGTTGCATATAATAGTGCAATAGCGCTTGCCCCATTCAGTCAGTTATTGTTAAAAAGACTGTTTTTTAATGCTACACACACACACACACACACACACACACACACACACACACACACACACACACACACACACACACACACACACACCATTTGTTTGGTCTTGATTATGACCTGTTTGTCATTTTGCCTTCTTATTTTCATGTGTAATTATAATCAAATTAATTTTGTGTTTTAGATGCTTTACAAGCTTGTGCTTTTAATTTGCTTATGTATAAGTTATTTTTTCATTCATTTGGTCCTTTTTAGTTGAGAAATATTTCAATAATCGATGAAAATGTCTGTCTTCTTCTTTTCTATGACCTGACATTGACCTTTATTTTTGACCTTGTGGATTGACCTTGACCCTTATTAAAATACCTTGTGGACTGACTTTCAAAATATCTATGGAAATATGTTTTATAAGCAGGAGGTAGGATTTTGTTGGTGTGGGGGTATTTTTGATGGGTATGTCCTTGGTAAAAGGTATATTGGAATATGGATTTTGGGCTCGTTTTTCTCCCCCGTCACATTTTCTGCATCCACCCATATTAAGGAGGCTCATATGATTGGTATGACTGGTGCAATGTAGATTTAAAAATATTAATTATACATATATAATGTGTTTTCAAGTGCAGTTTAGCGTATTATTGTGTTTGCTGGGTGTATGATTTGCCTATATTCTATTCCTGTCTTTGTTTTGGTACTTGGATATTTTCCGGTTGATATATTTTTATTATCATGTTCACATTGGGACTAATTTAGACCCTTTAAACAAAATGCTAAAGATCATCAGCAAATAATCGAACAGAATCCCACACCTTTAGAAAAAAATTTTTAAAAATGAAGCTTTTAACAACCTGTGTTTTTAGGCAATTTCAGACAGTTCTATTCTAAGTTATTCCCATTGTGAACACATCATGTTGTACTTGGTATGCTGCAATATTACCTTTTTCTCTGTATAAGGTCTCTGTGTGCCCGTATAATGGAGCATAATGTGTTCTGCTGTTCTGTTTGGTACCTAGGGCATGAGGAACTTCAATTTTCAAGAAATATTACAGTTCATTGAGTGGTCATGACTGTCATGTGTTTCCTTGTCTTTAAACCTTGTTTTATAGTCGACACACTTGTAGGCAGGAAAAAAATTGGTGGGGACGTTTCTTGCATGCTTTTGTGATATGCAGACTGTTATTTATGCTTTCGTAAGATGTGTTTTAATTTGTTTCGTATTTTACTTAAAGCTATCTGTTGCAGTTACAATTAACATATTACAGTACATGGTACAATTATTCACAGCATCTTATATTTTCTGTGGTAGTTGAATGTAAATGTCATTATACATATTTGTGTGTAACTGATTACACTGGGATTTCAACAGATGTTGATATAAAGTTAACATCTTTTCATTCAGTTTATAATTACCAAGGGCTGTTTAACAGCTCCCCTCCACCAATTACTCACTGCTAAGTTAATTTTCATCTGTAAAACTTTCCTATAAATCCTGATACGACTACAGAAAATAAGTTTCAGCAAAGAAAATTAGCTAGCTTAATGTGCATTTAACTTTGAAGAATCTAAAAAATCACACTCGTGTCTCCTGATTATATTTTTTGGTCTGGAGCAAATTGTTACTGACCCAACAGAGAAATTATATTTGTGGAATTTAAAATGATATTTTATATTGTTTTAGTTGCTGAAGTTGAAAATCCACCTCAGTAAAGATTGTCAGGGATTATAACCAACTAAAAATTGCAATTTCTACAACCATTCTTCAAGTTATTAATAATGAAATTTCGCCTCTTTTTTTTTTCAGTCATTTGATTAAACTACCATTCCACCCCCACCCCAACCACCCTGAACAAATTATTTTCTTGATTTATGGGGGGAGAAATTTTAAAATATAATTGATATTATTTTAGTGGCTCAGCTTCTTGGAGTGAACCCAGAAGAACTGGCATCAGTGTTGATATCCAAGGTCTCCTGGCTCAGGGGTAAGTGATGGCATCCTCTTTAATGGGAATAATAAAATAGTTTGCAATCTATATTAAAATCAAGCAAGATTTTGTGAGATTTTGAGGAGAGTTAGGTCACAAATGATGGCAGACTAGCTAGTGCTACGTGGCATTACTCCAGTGTATAGATTTTCACCGTACTGCTGCAAAGTGGACCCCACCTCACACATGTTCTTCAACCTTTTTTGGTCTTTTGTAATGTTATACAGTGCCAACAACCTCATTTTAGGTCAATGTGGATGTAGATGTGTTTTGAAAATAATAAAAATGCATTTTCGAAGTCATTTATATTTTGGTTTCGGAATATTTTGAATTTTGGAAGGATTTTTATCTTTAATTGAGTAGTTTTCTAAGGGAGTCTTGTCTTGCTGAATGCCAGTGAAATGAAATTGAATTTTTAAACAATGAAGACTATCATTTCACTTCAGGAGAAAAGATTGTCAGTCTGAAAAATTTGGAACAAGCAAGTGATGGCCGTGACGCTCTTGCCAAAGCCCTGTATGCCCGCCTCTTTGGTTGGATTGTACGCCAAATTAATGTCCTTCTGAAACCAGGTCCTGATTACAAGTGAGTATAGATGTTCTGTATCTCAAAAATGTCTCAAATTTTTATTCATGTTATTCATATGATTATTCTAATTATTATTGTTATTCTAATTATTATTATTATTATTATTATTACAGTAACAGAAAGTATAATATATGAGTTGAATTATAATATAATATATGAGTTGAATTATAATTATCGTTTATAGACATGAGTTGTAAATTAATAGTTAATTTATTGTTAACATATATTATATTAAAGAAATGATAAGTTTTATATAAGTCTGACCATGTTAACTTCTTTCAGGTCCAGCCCAGGTCCCAAAATTGGAATTCTAGACATTGCAGGGTTTGAAAACTTCGAGGCAAATAGTTTCGAGCAGCTGTGTATAAACGTGGCCAATGAGCAGCTCCAGTATTACTTCAACCAGCACATCTTCGCCTGGGAGTTGGAAGAATACGATAAGGAGGGGCTGAAAGAGATTAACATAGAGTTTACCAATAATTGGCCTTTGCTAGAGCTTTTTCTGGAGGTGAACATATATATTTATTTATTTTTTTTTTGTTTATTAAGGTATTAATAAATGCAACTGCATATTAATTAATTTATTAATTTATTCATTCAGGTCCAACATTTTAAACATTTAAATTTTAATAGAATGCCCTTTATACTTCTATTCGAACTTATATGTATCTGTATTTTCTACCAATCAGAAGCCTGTGGGTATTTTCTCCTTGCTGGATGAGGAGACAAAGTTCCCACGTGCCACAGACTCCAGTTTTGTTGACAAAATCGTACAGCACCACACGAAAAATCCTCACTTGGTGCGGTCACTTAGCAACAGGGTCCCAGCGTTTGGGGTGATACATTATGCTGGCCAGGTGAGTTTTTAGATAATAAAAAATATAATATAATAATAATAATGATAATGATGATGGTGATAATGTCAACAACAATAACAATTTAAGTAGTCAGTAAATAATTAAAAGATAACAATTTTTATATTTATTGAATTATTAATTGATCACCTAATTGATTTATATAAATTTTAAGTCTAATATCTAAATTATGAAATGTTCAGTAATCTTTTACAAAAAGAAGATATTTTAAAACTAAAATTTCAGATGGTTATAAAATTTTTGATAAGAAATTCTACAAGTAAATAACTATGATTTTTATGTTTCAGGTCATCTATAATGCGGAGGGCTTCCTGGAGAAGAATCGTGATACTCTTAGTCCCAATATCCTAGAATGCATGAAGAACAGTGACTCCCAGATTATCTGTGATCTTTTTACTGCCCAAGTGGCTGATACAGGAACACTGCTGATAAAGTGAGTACGCAGACATGCACGCACGCACATATGCAGGCATGCATGTACACTCGTATATGCACATGTGTACATATAAATGCATGTATGCACACTTGCACAAGAATGTTGTGCGCACATGCATACACTTATGTGAGTGCGCAAACACACACACACATGTGCACACATTTATACACGTGTATCCACAGGCATGCAAGCACACACACATGTATACTGTACATGCACATTAGCACCAATGCATAGGCACTGACCCATCAATTTATTTTGAATATTCATGAATAAGAGAAATTTTCCACATCATGAGTTTTTTTTCTGTGCTTGGTTTGCAAATTAGTTATATATCTGCAGTTCTCTAACGCTTTTATCAGCTGAATTTTTTTGAGCTGCCTCTTTCACTTTTTGGAAAAATTATAATTGTTTTTGATTCTTAATGAAGAAATGTCAAGAAATAGAGAGTGACATTTCATCTTGGGTTGTATTTTCTTCATCTCATTCTCACTTTGATGTTTTTAACTCTATCTAAAAGCTCTAAAACCCCAATCCGAAGTAGAAAGTCCATTTTACGTTGTCGGGCACCAGATGTCAGCAGACGTACCAAGAGTCTTTCAAGACAAGCTGGCAAGGCGTTGAAGGAGCGGTAAGATTACAGTCTTGTTTTTGGTGTAGTTGCAGTTTTATTTTTCTTTCTTTTTTCTCTATTATATATCTTATGTGTTAAATAAAAACATTACTAAGTAACATAAAACAATGAACAGTGAATTGGTACCAAGGGTGTGATGGAAGTTAATGTTTAATTTTTTTAAATGACTTTAGGCATTTGATGGACTGACTAAGATTTGCAGTTGTAATTTAATTTATAGTCAGTACATTCAAAATTGTTTAAATTTAAAGTGATGAAAATTAAATGTAGAAAATTTACCAGATTTCAGTAACTAAAAATGAACTATGCAGTGAGGTGCAGTAATTTGTAGCTTCCAAAATTTATGGTTCTGCATCATGTTTGAATGAAGACAACTTTGAATATCTTGATTCTTTTTTCCAGATACCAAGCAAGAAGAACTGTTGAGCAAGAGTCCCTTAATCAGAAGACTGCTGGAGCAAAATTTCAGGTACGGGTTGGTGAAATATTTAGAAAAATTTGTGAAGTATAGATATCATAAGATGGAAGTGGATTATTAAGAAAAGAATCTCACAAGTTCAGGAAAACAATATAATGGTTTAAAAACTGTCCCTTCAAGGACAAAAGGTTTGACTGAAATTCCAAAGTTGATTTTAATCTTGAAATTAGAACTTAAAACTCCTTTTTTAGACTTCATTGACAGATCTCATGAGCAAGCTACTGGAAGCAGAACCACAATTTGTAAGGTAGGATTGATATCTAATTTGTGATCTTACAAGATATTTTGTTAATCTCATGTTGAAAAATTATTGAATGATTGAGATTTTAAAGATAAATCTCTCATTATAGTTGCTTTAAATGCAAGAATTGCAATCAAGACAATAACCTTTTTCAAGCTGATATATGAAAAGAAATCTTAGATGCTTTAAACTGATAGCAAAATTAATAGTAATAAAAATTTTGAAAAAAAGAAATAATGCATTAAACACATTTTTAAAAATACAAATAAGCTGTTAATGATGGACCTTATCTACACTGTACGTAAAATATATGCAAGTCGGCATTGTCCCTTAACTAACGAATTTGCACACAATTCTTTTGTCCTCTAAAATCAGATATGTAAGACAACTTAAACGTTTTTGTCGTAAGTGTGTCTGTAATGTCACTGTCTCTGCACATGACTGTAGCTCATAATGAAAAAAAACTCTTCTTACAGATGTATTAAGCCCAATAACTACAAACAAGCTGATAACTTTGAGCCTCGCATGGTTCTGGAACAACTCCGCTACACTGGGGTCCTTGAAACCACCAGGATCAGACACATTGGGTTTCCCACGAGATTGCCTTTTCATACCTTCTTAGACAGGTGAGTGCGACTCCCCACTGCTGCCATCACAGTTTGTTAACTTAAGGGTGAGGTTTTGTAATGAACTTGTATAAATTTTCAAGTACCTTTTTGTGCATGTCTTTATGATACCAGTGTGAAATATTTTATTCAGAATTAAAGACACACAAAGTGTGTAACACTTTAATTAGCAAAATATAATACTTTCCTGGATATTTGAACACCTTTTCTCTTAATTTGTAAAATAAGAAAATTTTGAAATCAAATCTGGGTCATCTTATAACTAGTAATTTTGTTGATGGATTTGGAAAAAAGGGAATACTTTAGATATAAAGGGAAATTTGCTGCAAGGAATGTTGTATAATATTTTATTTCTTTACTATTATTATTATTTGCTATAGAAGCGAACACTCATTATAGTTATCAAGTTTATTTTTAACAAATTAACTCCAGGTATAAGATGATTGCCTTCCCACTGACTGCCAAGGTGGATCCCATACCCTTGCATTGTTATCAGGTGCTGCAGGCAGCCAACATACATGGATGGGAGATAGGGATGCACAAGGTGATCTCCCCTCTCTCTCTCTCTCTCTCTCTCTCTCTCGCAAATGTATGCATGAACGGGCAATATTAGTAGTAAGAAAATACCATAGTAGAATAGCACATGAGTTTAGATTTATAATTATCAATCCAGGTTTTAATTTTGTAAGATAAATGAACTAGACAAAAAAGTTTATATACTTTTTGTGTATTTACATTTTTTTTCTTTTTAGCAATTTATACGTTTTAACAGTTATTGTATATCAGTTAGAATTGTTTTATGATTTCATATATTTATTATTATTATTATTATTATTATTATTATTATTATTATTATGCCAGGTATTCTTGAAATACTGGCACACAGAACAGCTGAATCTCCACATGGACATCATACAGGCCAAAGTTCTTCGCGTGCAGAGTTATGTCCGCGGGTTTCTCACCAGAAAGAAGTTCCGCGCCAAGAAAGAAAAGCTCGTGAAAGAGAGGTCCCTCCTCAGTGCCTTTGTGGCTATTCTCACCCAGCAGGCGGAGAGGACGTATCATCTTGTACAGCTTCAACAAGAACACGACAAGATAAGACAGGAAAGAAAGGTACTAATTTTTTATCTTTTATTTATTTATTTATTGATCCATTCATTCCTTCATTTATTCATTCATTCATTCATTCATTCATTTATCTGTTTTATGGTTAATTTTTTTTATAAAAGAGAAGATAAAATAATGGTACAACTGAAGAAATGCAGATCTCTCTCTCTCTCTCTCTGTCTCTCTCTCTCTCTCTCTCTCTGACAAAGTGTTTGTGTCTGTGCACTTTAATGCCCTGCACAAATTTACCTGCAAAGCTAATATAAAAACGTGCTTGTGCACTGACCTTTGAAGTGTTTGACAGCCTCTTTATCAACCAGGAAGTAAATATGGTGGGACACCTGTCTGACGCATTTACACACACAGACTGTGAAACCAAGGGCGATCCAAGTTAAAACATTAGTCTGTTTTCTTTGTTATTGGGAGAAAACTTGATTTTTACCAAAAAGTGCAATATGTTAAAACTTTGGTTTCTCATATTTGGTTCATTCTTGTAGAAAATGGTTGATAAATTTAGGTATAAATTGGTAAAAATGAAAAATGTTTATGATTGGTAATTATACTGTGCAGTTGGATCGCACAGGTAATCCTCCAGTTATATGTGTGTAAACCATCCATAGTACAACTCTATAGGTGTAGTGATGTGTGATTAATATCTAAAAACACAATTTTTACATAAGGTTGCTCCTCTCGGGCCTGTTTCAAAAAAGAACTTTCAAAAGAAAGTGGGTCTTGACTTGGACAAAGAAATTTTCACCTCCACAAATTTGGATAAATGACCTGTCTTGAGCTGAAAAAAGAGTGGTTATTAGTCTGAAAAAGCCTCGATTTGTTTCTTGTTATAAAACGAGCACAATGATTCATTTTACTGGACAAAATATGATGTTTTTATGGCAAAAAAGACTAGGAATTTGTTCTTATATTTTAGACCAAGTTTTGATCAATACATCAGATATTTTATGAAATGGCCCCCTGTTGTATATTTATTCTTGCTACCAGGGTGTTTCTACCTGAGCTTGCTCTAGTCCATATTGCACCTGTCAAAAATAATTGGTGACAGCAAACTCTTCCAAGAATTAACCACAGCACAACGAAGTGATTCATGTTTAAGTATGACAGATCACCTGACAAGATATTTGGTAACTACGGTAACTACGACCTGGGGCTGTAGGTGGGGGGGGGGGGGGGGGTTAAGGTGAGGGTTGGGATGAAAAAACTGCCCTTTGTTCTAGAAAAGATGACCACCATGAATTAAAATTTGATCTCAGTCATATATGTATGCCATTTTTCATGCTTTGTCGGGTGAATTGGTTAAAAGGTCTGCTTTTTTTTTGGAAAAAGAAGCCCCCTTTGAAATTTGCTGGCTACAGGCCTGTAATCCTTTTGAAATGATTGAACTGTATTCAATTTGTTGACAAGGACATACTTGCAGTGCATGGTAAAAGACATAATGCTACTGTATAAAGGTATGAAGATACAGCATTTTGAAATCCCCTTCTCCCAGAGAATGACAGATCATATTAATCATGTAAGGACCGATAGTTCATGATATTCAGTATGCTAATAATATTTTAAGATAATTTGTTGAGCATTCAGTAAATGTGTTTTCATTCATAAGTTCTCTGAAGCACTGACTCACTATAAAGAGGATTACAGAAGATTCATATTACTCAATATAATAGACATGTGCTTATAGGACACGTTTTTAGTAGGGGCAGGTGTTTTGCCTCTGTGTAGCATTTTATGCAAATAATAATAGATAGTGAAATTTAAAAAAAAAGTAAAATTATACTGAAATAAAAAAAAAAAAGATTCATGTTACTTTTTCAGTCAGGTAATTTTGTGGTAAATTTTGTACCATTACTTAATGCAGGTCTGCCTTACCTTTTATTTAGTAACTTTCTGTAGTTTACATATTTTAATTTTTATTCAGTATTTCATATATGCACATTTTGCAACATATTTCTTTAAAGATTGAATTATTACTAATTAATACCATTGATTTTGATTTAATTTCGAAACCCCAGTGTCTACCAGTATTATATTCTACTCGTAAGAAGAGTCTAAGAAGCATTTGTAACAGTCTCCAAATTCAGTGTTATCTTATCAGGGACTTTGAAATGTCAATATTTATTTAAAAGACTGGCTGACTGGCTGAGAGAGAGAGAGAGAGAGAGAGAGAGAGAGGTGACTGAATTTTGATCAGATGTGAAACTAGACGAACTGAAATTGCATTCCAAAGCATAGGGAAATATTCAGTTAGATAATAATTCTTATAGATTGTATAATTACCCATAAGTTATAAAATTAAAGGAGAGCTCTGTTGAAAAGAACATTTGAGATTCTTTGGTCTTAGTAATTTATTTAAAAAGTCAAATTTAACCCAAACCAATAATAATTCAACTAACTTAATATGTTTACAGTTATAAAAAATGTATATACAAAAGAACCATTGCAAACTCTATGTGCTCACTAAAGTCCAAACAGTCGGCATATCTCATCTTATCTTGAATAAAGCCCAAGGAGGCCAAGTTGACGCAACTAGAAAATTTCATATTACCTTCATGACAGAATGTGCTAACTTTGGCTGTAGATTTGGTAAGACTGGAATTATCATACCCGGAATTATTGTGTCTGTGTTTATATTTGAGTAATACTGTAGTACAATTAGTTCTAATACCTCTTGAGTGAGAGTTAGTGACTGTTGGCAGGGACAGAGGGAATTTAGAGGTGTTAGGGCTTCTTATCAGTCATTGGTTGGCATGATGGAGGTGTAAATCACATGTTAGTTACAAATTGGGTAATTATTGCCATAATATGTTATTAGAAAAGAAAGTATGTGAGTGTGTCTATGTGTATGTTTGTGAGAGTGTTAGTGATTGTGAATAGGTGTGTGTGTGTGTGTGTGTGTGTGTGTGTGTGTGTGTGAGAGAGAGAGAGAGAGAGAGATAGAGAGAGAGAGAGAAGGGAGGAGTTTGTTCTTGTTATTATTATTGTTATTATTATTATAATTACTACTATTATTACATTTATAATTAATCTTCAAAAACGTGTAGATTTTTCTATGCCACAAACTTGCCTTTGTGGATATGTATCAAGTGTTCCAAGACCCCCTCTTCTTTTCATATTCAAATATTAAAGTACTTATCAACAATAATGTTATGGTGGGTCTAGTTAGAGGATGGAGGCAGAGAAGGCATATATATTCCAATTTGGAGGCTCCTTTTTCTCACTCCCTCCAGAAAAAAAATTGTGTGCAAAGCTTATGTACATGCATGCACTATAGTAAAAGTACTCTCCTGCTGTTTATTTTATATTTGACATGGGAATTGCAGAAAAATAATTAAAAAATAGATTACATGGTTTGTACCCTATTCTCAGCATAATCTTGGAATCATCAGTGTCATATTAGTACCTTCATATATTGTGTAACATAATAATTTGTCACTATATTTGTATCTCTCAGAGTCCATGAATATAGAAAAAAGTTTTTTCTAAATTTTTCTCAGGTAGTGGATGGTATGAAAGGCAATGGATGCTTACAAACTTTAAGGTCATCATGGTGACCCTTTTGTCAAGTCCTGTAAACAAAACTCACCTTTTTTCGCTGAAGTCAAAGAATTGTTCCCCTTTTTAGGTCGAGGAGGAAAGAAAAGCCAGAGAAAAGAAAAAAGAAGAGGAGAGAAAACTCACTGCTGCATTGGCCGCAGCTGCACTTGAGGCTGAACAGGAGCAGAAACGGAGAGAAGAACAACAAAAACTGAAAGAAAAACAACAGTTGGAGGAGAAACTAAAGGAACAACAACAGCAACAACAAAAACAATTGCAACAGAAAAACATGTATTCTGCTGCGGACCCATATTATTCTCATCAGCGCAATTTCAGTCCCGCTAATTACGACGCATTTCCTCCAGCAGACTACGAAAACGAAGATGATGTAATCCCAAGAGGGCATCAACACAATTATCACCACAGAGACATTCACAGAAATGAATCCGATTATTACCAAAATGGCCACCCTGTTTCCAACCATCGAAATATTTCCACACCTCCTCAGAGAGATCTCCATAGAGATCACAGACATCAAAATGGCCAAAATACAGACTTTGAGAGGCCCCAACAGGCTAATTTGGTTGTGAATGAACATGGATATTTAGTGGAAAGGAGCGTTAGTCCCCAGAGGGAGCCCCAGGGTTATATTTCTCACCACCAGAGTGCAGCACCGGTGCATCCCATGTCTAATGACAGGAATGCCCATGAAGCAAGGTAAGGATGATGGAGGGAAGGAGAGACGGATGAATAAACAGGAAAAAAGGGAGAGAGATAGTGTTAACAAATTAATGAACTAGATGAAGAGAAAGGTAGAGCGAGAATCAGTAATTGAATGAACAGTCTGTTTGTCTGACCTTTGTTTACTGTAGAGGCCAATTCAGTGTAATTAGGTTTGCATGCTTTATTCACAATGAGGGCTTTTTTGTTAAATTGTTTTGAAGACAGATGAAGCGAAACATATATCTAACTTGACTCCACTGAGTAGGATTTTGAGAACTGAATATATTTTATTAAGTCAAATCAAAGTTTCAATAAAGTCACAATTCACAAAAGACTATTTTTTTATTTTCTTTAATCAAAATTGGTTACCATAGAAGTAGGCTGCTATTATTCAGAGTAAATTATTTAAATATTAGACTTATTTTATGTGCTACATTAACTTATACAATGTAGACTAAGATTTCCTTCTTCCCAATGAAAAAAATTATATTTTGAATGAAATAAAAAAGTAATACTGTTAGATATTACAGGTCTAGGAAAGCACTGAATGAACGTAATTGATTTTAAAAAAAATCTTCCAGATACAATAATATGCCAGATGTGGTCCAGCCCATGTCACGGCGGTCAAGACTTGGGTCTGAGGAGGACCTTGACCAGACCTTCGGACAGGCACCACAGCCAAGAAGAGGCTTAAGAAGGACCCCTGCTGGAAAGCTTGTGGATAAGAGGTAATGAAATCTAAGGGACCATTCAGATTTACATATATTTACTAGATGGGTCAGTCCAACCCTGAGGGGGATTCTTGCTAGAGTGCAATCAGTGGAATTAGCTTAGGATTATAGAAAGGTGCTGTTAATCTTTTTAGGTATATAAAATTGATGGAGGTCACTTTGATGTCAAGCCCCTCTCTCTCTCTCTCTCTCTCTCTCTCTCTCTCTCTCTCTCTCTCAGATATTAAAACATTAAGTTAAGAATCCAAGTTGGTAAAAATTGCACTGTTCAGTTTCTTAAGATACTTCAGTCATGTATAGAGACATCAGCAGAGCAGATTTAAATGACTAACTTTTTTTCCTGCAGCTGCACCCTAGGGTCACCAGGACAGATTGATAAATTGATTGATAGCAATTTAATCTCCGATCCTCATTATTTGCCGTTCCCTTAATTTTCCCTTAATTTTCTCTGATTTTCTCTCTTGATTTTCTCTGCCCTGCAAGGGAACTTATCATAGTAAAACCACATAGCAGGTTTTTGTTTGCTTCTGTGACAAGAAATTTAAAAGAAAAACACACACGTCCTTTATCAAAACAATCACACAAAATACACATCCTCAGATTGATGAATTAGTTGATAATGCTAAGATTCCTGATCTAATAAAACGTACGCGACGTAGACTTGACGAGGCATGCGTTATCAGCTGTTGCATGTTATTGGCAATTAATTATTCAGTTGCCTTGACTTTGGCATTAGGTAATGAGAGCATTTCTGTAGACCTGGATGTTCAGAAACGGTACCGTCGCTTACCTCGACTTTGTTGCTCTCTGTAAATTAAGGCTAATTTACCAGTATACCTATGCATCGAGTTTTAATATAACATTGGATAATATGAATTTTGCTGCAGTATGCCACCAGAAGGTTATTAGGAAGTAACTACAGTAGCTTATTTGCTCCAGTTTGTTGCTGTTTTTGAAGGTATCTACCGATGACTCAGGTAAATGTATGTATTGATAACTGGTTTTTGACTTGATAAGTTAATTTAAAACTGTCCATATTTATAGAGTCCTTGCTGCAGAATATTCGGTTCAGTCTACAGTTGTCTACAATGTGTGAATTGTTTAATGTTTAGATAATTTAAAAATTGCAGTCTTTTGGAGTGGTAATTACGAATTTCTATGTTGATGCAATACATTTCTCATGAGTCACGTTTTCTGGCTTTTATTTCTTATCAAGATAGGTGACTTAACTGATGACAGACTATTTGCAGATAAAGCTTATACCGTAATCCCTAGCAGTAACTTTTGTGAGCTTTGAAATTGGGTATTTTTATTTTATTTTATTTTTATTTTTTTTACTAGGGAAAATTGCTTAATTGCTATTAATGCCCTTAAGGGACCATATCTTCTGAATTTGTCATCAAAGCAAACTCAAAACTTGAATTGATATCTTAGACTTTGGAACAATTTTTTTTCTAAATTTTCCTTAACGTTGGTTACTATGAGCTTTTAAATTTACACATGTTACAATGGAGCAGGTATTTTTTACAAAAAAAAAGGATGAAAAATAATACTAAAATCATATTTTCAATGAAAGACTGCAGACTGATACAAAATGATAGCCAGCATTAGATGGAGTAGCTTTGTTTGCTTACCTGAACGTCACCTGAATATGAACGCACGGCAGGGTGCCCTTGCCTCGTGCTTGTTGCTGTCTGCAAAGGCATACGTATAAATGTACCAGCATATACCAATGCATTGAGTCAATCAGATAATGTATTAGTTAGCTACAAGTACCGTATAGCTAAAAAAAAACACGACTATTGGTACGCGTATGATCGATAACTGATTTAATTCTCGTAAGATTACCATCCGCCCCCTTCCTTATGAATAGGTATTACTTTATTAATACAATGCAACCGTCGTGTAGCCGCATGTTAGAAGACAATGTTTGATTACGCACAGCAGTAGGAGGCCGCTACCCCTTCCCAGCAAGGAGTCAACACAGCAGCGCGTAACCCGGGGTTAATTAGGGGTTATTAGCTGTCCACTTATGATCGGTATTGTTCGTCTTGATTGCAGCACACTTCCTACTCACTATTGGTTCGACCGCCTCTTCTTTAAATGCTCTCTCAAACCTTTCCTCAGTCAGCTGAGAATGGAAACACGTTTATCTGCCGATAAACTACGTCGTTGATGTATTATTCGGCATCATTCTTCAGTGGGTCATAAGGCTCTATCTATCATTTTTTTCGTCTCGCATTTTACCAGATTAAGCTGACGCTCGAAAACTAAATTTAATGAATAAATTTCTCACGTGCACCGTATCCAGCTAATTTTACGACAATAACTACCACGGCACCTCCGCCATTTGCAATTGTAGACGAACCACGTGTTTCCAACTGATAGGCCAATACAACTATACCAGACCCATTGTACGAGAAAGGACCGTTTATATTTAATGAATTAAAAAACATTTGAGGATTGCGATTTTCTATTGATATACTATCGATGGTATCCCTGTATTAAATCATCCACTGCTACCCCCTCTTTTGTAGTGTAGCATGACTCGTATCACAAGATGGCCTTAGAAATGAAGTAAGACAGGCCTACACTCTGATAGTTTTTAGTCTATTATTAACCCTAATGTCGTTGCTTGTCATTCATTCTAGAACTCTCTGAGCCATCGCAAAGTTATTTGCCAGGACATTTAAAGGCTACTTCTTAACGGATTTTTTTTTTATTTGCACTGAGTCCAAAATGTTCGAGGACGTCTCTGTCGTTATCGCCGTTTCTCGGACGCAGTCCCAGACAAAGGATCGGAAAGTTTCTAAATAAAAGAACTTATAAATGCTGCCACTAGCCATCCTTATTGTTCCTAAGTAAAGAGAGGCGATAATGATATTTTCTTTCTTCTAGCTTAGTCTGTCGACTAAAATGAACAAGGTTAGGCCTACAATGCAACCACCTATTATTACGACCATTAATGAGGTTCTTTGCTACACTCCCTTTCTTCATGATCGCGAAACCAGTGGGGTGCTGTGTTTTAAATATATAAAAAGGGTCTCGCGAGGTGAAGCTATAATAATGAAATAAAAAAATCCAATGAATAGGCCTATCTAATAAACCATGAAGCACGTAGTCTAGGCCTCTTCTTTGACCGACATCACATTTTTACATTCTTTGTTTTAATAAGAGGACGAACGTGGTCTAATTTGTCTTTTGGTGGTGTGTGATTTTGCTCGAAGTAGCGGAGTCAAGTAAATCGGTGATTTACCGTTGGTAAGAGTAGCGATCATCGCTCCTGCGTCCTCATAGATTACTTTCTAATCACCCGTAATTAACGCAGTCAGGAATAAGCGCTCAAATAGGGGTTTTTGTATCAGGGAAAATTTTAGTATTAATCTTATGTTATTATGTATCTGTATTATGTAATCATGTAACTCATTTTCCCAAGGCAACCACCAATTATGATGACCATTAATGAAGTTCTCTGCTACACTCTCTCCTCATGATCACTTGCTCGATCGTGAAACCCTGGAGGTGTTATATATATATTTGGGGTAGTTTACTATAGCATGCTACACTCTCCTCATGATCAGCTGCTCGATCGTGAAATCTGGAGTGAAACCCATGGTTTATCTAACAATGGTTTAAATAAATAAAAAGGGTGTCACGGAGGTGAAGCTGCTTAACTCATAAGAATAACGAACGAAAAAATACGATGAACATTTAATAAACCACGAAGCACGTATGTTTTGACCGTTATCGCCTTTTTTACATAAGATGTCTCAACAAGAAGGCAGATGTAGTCCAATTTGTCTTTTGTTGGTGATTCTGCTTCAGGTGGCTGAGATTAGTTGATCGGTGATGCACCGTTGGTAAGGGTAGCAATCATCACTCCTGCGTTCTAACGGATTACTTTCCAACCCCCCATAATTAACGCAGCCAGGAATAGGCGCTGAAATAGGGGGTATTAAATCAGGAATTAATTTTTGTAATTATGTATCCGTTAAATAAGAATTGTAACATTATCACGTATTTTTCCTGATGGAAAATATCATAATTTATGCACACTGATCGAATTATAAAGAAAATCTCCAGATGTAAACAAAGGTCAGTCAAGTATCACTCATCCCAGGCTGCAGGGCAGATATAGAGAATTGAATGAAGCGCCAGTGATCTGGCAACCCTACAAATTTGTCATAATGATTCATGGGCAAACAATAGAAGCATGAAATTAACACCTTTTACAGTGTGAATGACGACACCTTATGAGGCTTTTGTTTCTTCCCCTGGTTGGTATTACAAAGTAAGTATGCTGACGTAAGTGTGTTGACTTTTGCATGTTCAAAGGAACAATGGAAATGTCATTTCAAAACAAAGAGCCACATTTCCCTACTTAGGTGGCCAAAATATTGTCAATGAAACGCAAAAAAGACAAAATCACCAGCTGTTACTGACTGAGTCTAACTCAAATGCAAAAAGGTACGCACAGCGACAAAGCGCTATTGTAAACAATGACCCGACGATGAGGTCAATAAGATGTATAAAATGACTATTTGTACTACAAAACTGTACCCCTGCCCCTACTTGTATATTATTACACAGACAAGGCCACCCTATACCAGAGTTACAGATTGATTTTTCATTACACAGTCTCTTGCACTGAAGAAAAATACTCATAATTAATTTGCGGCCCTAGTAGAGGGTCTTCTCTCGCTTTCTCTCAAATCAAAATAAACTAGCAAACATGAAAATTGGCAAAATGTATTAGAATGTAGTGTTGCGAACCCTTTAAACAAGGTGAATGGTAATATGCACGTTTAGACAAATTTTAATTTTAATTTCAATTAAATTTAATTTTAATTAAAATTGATATTACCAAAATTAGTAAATGTCGTTTGCGTCATGTATCAATATTTTTGCGCATAATAGTACCTACGTTATAAACATTCAGCAAAGATATTTGGAAGGCCGCTCTTTTGTTGTTTATATCAAAGGAAAACTATTTGATACCCATCGTATCAATCATTATACCATTATAAGAGATTAGCATACTAATTTATGTCCCGAGTAATAATAACTTTAACAATAACAACACACCTTCCTACTGTGCTTTCCGTTGCAAAAACAATTAGCCACGACTGTTTTATATATTCATCGATATTTATAATAATGACAATTTCAAAATCTTCAAAAGTACAGACACGGACACGAACTCCCGTCGGGTAGGTTGCAGACGACTCAACGACGTTAACCGTTGTTCCACCAATTCTATTGTTCACGATTACATACATCGACAGCTCTGTATTGCCGCGCATGCCGAAGCTTTGCGGAAATTGCCGAAGGCTAGGAAAATTCTTCAAAATATACTTTTATTACATTTAATCAAATCCAGACTATCTCCCACTGCCCTGAGGTATGGCTAAAGGCTTTCAGTTGTCATCAGACTTTGTAATTTGGGAGAAAAAAGTGAAACAGTAACTTCTGGTGATGAATAATAGGTAATA
Organism: Lingula anatina; assembly: GCF_051362555.1. Lineage (NCBI taxonomy): Eukaryota > Metazoa > Brachiopoda > Lingulata > Lingulida > Lingulidae > Lingula > Lingula anatina. The sequence continues at coordinate 8,766,449 of NC_141774.1, read as the reverse complement.
GTGCTGCAAGGTGTTGTTTTTTATCCCTGATCACGCTCAGCTGTCACCTTGATTGGATAGTAAACGGTTGTCGTAAAATCGCTAAATGATATTAAAACCCGGTGCATAAACTTGAAAACCACCTAGGACAACCTTAGACTGCCACATTAATCCAATACAACGCAAAAATAAACTATAACAAGTGGTTAAAGCCTTCAAACCGAATGTCGTAAAGTCCCCATATACCTCCATAGAGACAATAAAATAGAAGAAGCTTGTGAAACAAGAAAAATCCAGTTCCAACATAATAATCGAAATAAAATACTGCCGGGCATCGGAGCGGCCTAAAACTTGGCACGCTTACCGCTAATACTGCAGGCTACATCATCCCGTCGCTCGTTTGTAAATTCCGTGCATGGCATACGCACAATCAAACCGTATATCCAAATTCCACCTCTGATGTTTGAATTGGTCCTCTCTACAATCCAATTCAGGAAATGACGTAACCGAAGAGGTCGCATTGTCCAATGGCATGGCTTCTTTTTCGTAATGGTAGGTTAGAGAGGACCAATTCAAACATCAGAGGTGGAATTTGGATATACGGTTTGATTGTGCGTATGCCATGCACGGAATTTACAAACGAGCGACGGGATGATGTAGCCTGCAGTATTAGCGGTAAGCGTGCCAAGTTTTAGGCCGCTCCGATGCCCGGCAGTATTTTATTTCGATTATTATGTTGGAACTGGATTTTTCTTGTTTCACAAGCTTCTTCTATTTTATTGTCTCTATGGAGGTATATGGGGACTTTACGACATTTGGTTTGAAGGCTTTAACCACTTGTTATAGTTTATTTTTGCGTTGTATTAGATTAATGTGGCAGTCTAAGGTTGTCCTAGGTGGTTTTCAAGTTTATGCACCGGGTTTTAATATCATTTAGCGATTTTACGACAACCGTTTACTATCCAATCAAGGTGACAGCCGAGCGTGTCCCTGATGTACGAGTAGCTTTTTCTACAGTTTCTATAATTCTCTTAACGTATGAAAATATGCAGGTTTTCTGATATAATAAGACTTTGATAAAATCAAAACCAATAATACTTTTAAAGTCGAGAGTCGGGATAAATATCGGCAAGGTGGAGATATGTCCCGCCGGCGCTTCCGCAACAGCAAGACTGAAGGACGCAAGTTACAAAGCAAAACATGTTTAGTCAAGTTAAAGACTTAATTACCGGTTTAACTTCGGCGGCAGTGCCTACTGCTGTGAGCAACATGCGCTGTCCATCGTAATCCCCCTATCATTAACACTGTCGGGGACGTGCGCATTAGCGCGTCTGATGTAGACAGCGTGTGCTATTAAAGTGACCGGGGACTTATTAGCTATAGTGTACATTCCGGCACACTGTGGTATTATAGAGTAGCCTGTAGGGTCCAGTTTGTTGCTGTCTGTAAAGGTAATGCCAATGATAGGATACATATATATTGGATTATTATTATTATTATTATTATTTTATTATTATTATTATTATTATTATTTTATTTATTTATTTATTTTTTTTTTTGCAATTTTATTTTTGGAGTTGGTTAGTTTTAATTGGACACTCTTAATGGATTTAGTTGCAATATTGAGGTCAGTCTACAATATAAAGCATCTATTTTAAAGCTGCTAGATTTGTCATTTTTTTAGATTGGTCGATGCATTTCTGCCTTTATGTAACATGTACAGGGCATTATGAATGGGTCACGTAGTCTGGCTTTATCATCAAGACTGCATGGCGACAAACGGTACAATGTATGACCTAAATTGGGCACTTAGCAAACACTGCGCATGATTTGATATTGGTAAACTTTTCTGCTTTTATATAGTATAGTACTCACAGTGAAAATATATTTTCAGTACTATTTCAAAAAAGTGGATTTAAAAAGTGATATCTTATATTAGGTAGCTAGAATACACAAAAAAAAGTTTAAAAAAGGTTGCTTAGCCTTTCATTTTGGCTTATTATAAGTGACCATTTTATTTGAAAGTCATAAAAAGCATGGGACTCTGAAAAGTAACACAGACAACCTACATTAGAGAGACATGCTTTGTTTGATGTCTCATAATTTTACTGTTTTATTTAATTGTTTTTAAAAAACAGACTTTTTTTACACATTGGAAAGCTGGATGTTACTTTGTAAGACAAATTTGTATGAGTCTACTGAAATCAAGCAGCTTGATTGTCATGTAACACAATTTTAATTTCTATTTAAAAATAGAAAATACTAGAAATATAGACTTAAATGGGAATCATCTTGGATAGGCTGAAGTTTATAATTTTAAATGAGGTTTTTGCATGGTATGACTTCCTATGAGATAAGAAAATCTGTATGTATTTAGGTGAGGTGGGGTTATCTGTTCAGCATTGTGGGTGAAAATAGGCGTAGGGTGATATAGGCGTAGGGAACATCTTAAAATAGGTACAAACACATGAAAAAAAAATGGTGAATTTGCACTGTTTTGAATTTAAACTGAATTGGTGGGTGTAAGAAAGAAAAACTGGATGTATTTTTTGTGTATTTTCATAGATGATTGTGTTGAATCTTATGCAAAAAAAAGGTATGGTCAGTATTTTGGGTAATAAGAAAACGAACAGCCAACCAAACAAGTTAAAGACTTCACTAAAAACACCTTCAAGATTTGGAGTATATGATAGATGCGTTGAGGGCAACCTGATGCAGTAGTTTTATTTCAGAAACATTATTCCAAGATAGTTTAAATTCCAATCATTTTTTTTCAGAAGTATATATTCAAGTATAAAATCATATTTTTTTAAAATATTGCATATCTATTTAGGTGCAATTTAAGGCACCTTAATTAAAGTACCATATTTATATAAATCGACTGAAAACTCATACAGCAGTTTCGTTTTAAAAACATATTATTCAAGCTTAAATAATCATCGAGGTCACCTTCACAGTTGGTGTTATTTTTCATATAAACTGAATGAAATCTTATACAGTAGTTTCTGTGACCTTTGAATTTTTCAAAACATGTAGCAGGGCATGTCTGTTCAACAGTCTTCAGTGAAGATCCCCTCAAAATCTGTAGTATTTTAAAGTAGGTTGAATAAGACCTGGTACTGAACTTTTTTTACCTGCATTTTCAGAAATATGTATCCCAGTGTGAAGTCTTCAGTAAAAGCACCTTCAGAATTTGCTGTCAGCGATGCTGGTCATTACAGACGGCCATTGTCACGGAAAGTTGACAAAGATGTTTTGTACCAGGTAAGACATTGTAAAAATAATGAGAACGAAATTTTATTTACGTAAATTAATAATTTGCCACTCTCATAGATCTCATAGTAGCATCCCTTAAAATTGTTCTTTCTTGCTACATACGTATGTAACTGATTTAAATGATATGAGTCTGATTTTTGTTTGGTACTATTGCAAAGTTAGATGTGGCCTAACTGAATACGTGATCTGGCAATATACAAAATATAAATAATTGGTGATAAGCAAATAGAAGTATTTTGACGATTCAGAAGTATATTCTGTTATAAGCCAGGAAAGCAAAACCTGCTTGTCATGCAAATCTTGATTGCTATCTAGTTAAATTGTGTTTATTTTACTTGAATGTAGCAAATAGTTGAAGATTCCCTACAGAAGCGATCCTCACTCGAGCCAGATATATGGTGCAAGCTTGTCTACATGGAAAGAGAGCAAGGGATCGCAAAATTCTACGTCAGGGAGCCCCAGTTTACGGTGGATGGCTCGGATCATGAGTACGACGGACAGAAGTAAGTCCAGGGTCTTATTTTATAGACCGTGCAGGTGTTGAAGGAGACCTTTTCAAATAATTGTACAGCAAACTGGCTATGAATATACAATGTAGTGTATAAAACATCCTTCTTTTGTTTAACAAGGTTTGCCTGATTTGCTTTTCATTGCTGATGAATAATAAATCATGTGTCTTTAATGAATTGTTGATATCATGGGCCTAGTATTTACCAGTCATTCATATAAATAATTTCAAAGTGCAGATGCATGTGCATATTTTATATTAAGAATGCTTTTTATGGATTTACTAAAAATGTAGCTTGCAATTTCTCATCACATTTAGACCATATGAAAAAAAAACAACCAAAATGAAGACTGAAAATCCTGAAATCAGACATTATACTGAAAACTTTCACCCATGCATTGATAATTACCCTCGTCACAGGGGAATTCTCAGAATGGAAATCATTCAAAATGGCTCATAGTTTCACAATTAAGTTTAAAAACAATACACTGCTTCAGAGATGCATTTTCTTACTGAAAAGCTTATTCCAGTAAAATCATTTAATTTTTATCATATAAAATGATTAATAAATTTTAATATTCAGGTTGGGCCTGGCTGTGTTTGAGAACCCATTCCGAGATGATAAGACTGCCAAAGTTCGAGAGCACATAGGAAAGGTAAGTCTATACTGGTCACACATGTAGAATAAATTTCTAAGAATTCGAACAAAATTCCTGGAATTCACTGAGTCACTTTGAGGCACCCTGAGTTTCAAAAGTTTCTGGAATCACTCCTCTGTTATCAGCATTTCTCTGCTATTTTCATTACAACCCTGAGTTCTGAGATTTCTGGAATTTCTCTTTTACCAGCATTTCTCTGCCATTTTCATTAAAACCCCAAGTTCTGAGGTTTCTGAAATTTCTCTTTTATCAGCATTTCTCTGCCATTTCCAGTAATTTGGCGCGCAGCTACTTGCCTTTGATAAATTGAGGTTTCTTGTAACCCCTGAATCTCAGGGTATGCTGTCACCATATGTTATCTGTGTAAGTCAGAATCAGGTTGGATGTATTATTTAATGAATGATTGTTGTCTTCATTCACAATTCTGAAAATGTTGGTTTTAAATAATAGAACTGATATGGGACGTGATTGTTCGTGAAAGCAGAAAGGCAGCATCTAGAATCAAAGGACATTTTTAAAATATTTGATTTCGTTTTTGATCAGCTCTTTCTGGATGAATGTGATGTGCCATACTATAACTTAACATATTTGTGTGCAATTTTTGTGTAAGAAAGAATTTGAAATATAATCATAAATTTTGTGCTCTCAAACACTGACACTGACATGTTTGACTGAATATTTTTTAAAGAAAGTAAAAGATACTGATGTTTAGTGCGACATCTGATTGGGGGAAAATATTCATTCTATGATATTCCAGGGTGTTTTGATAAAACGTGACAAAGAGGGAAATATCTGGGCCATCCGATTGGGTAAAAATGATGTCATCGTCAAGGGTTACAATGACCCCAGCAGCTGTAGCGTATCGGCAGACGTCATCAGAAACATGGGCAGACTGCCAGCAGAGAAGACCATTAAGGTAAAATGTCCAAAAATTGGTTCTAACCTCATGAAGAGGGCACTTGATTGCAGATAATAATAATAATAATAATAATAATAATAATAATAATTAAGTAAAGAAAAAGAATGATATGTGTATGTATAATGATGTATATAATATGTATAATGATATGTGTAAAAACCATGCACTTCTTCAGAAGTGCATTTGCTTACCCAAAAACTTATTCCTTTAAGATCATTGATTATTATAATTTTATATTATTATGTGTAATCATCATATCTAATATGTGTGTGTAAATGAACTTGTCTTGATGAGTTTCACTAGAAGTGAAAAGTGAATTTTCAAACATAGATACTTAGATATTGAGAAAAATCATTAGAAAGCAGCTGTAAGTGGAAATTGCTTAATATCATGTCATATATTACTTTAATTTTGTATTTCATGTTATTATTTCAGGTATTTGACATGGGAGAATTCAAAAGCCTTATAGCTTTAGAACTACGTAACAGACACCCAAACTTGGAGCGGTTACGGACAAACTGCATTGTGGCCTTAAGTTTTGTCCGTAACACATTAGATGACATGGACACGCCCTGTTGGATCATCATTATTAATTATGTAGCACTTAACGCTCTAGATGATGAGCATGGTATGTTGAGTTTATTGTAAGGCATGGAGGGGGAAATCATTGGCATGAAAATAACATTCATCACTTTTTAAATAATTTTATTCAGATGATAGATGTCCACTATCAACACACCTTTTTTCCTACTACAAAGACCCTATAGAAATATCCTGTCTAAAGCACTTTTTATAATTCTAAATATTATTGCAATATTTCATATGTAATTATTGTGTCCAAGATGTCACAATTCATAAAAAAGAAATATCTTTAAGTCCATATTTTTTCAGACCAATCTTCTAAGGCAATATTATAATGTCATGCATAATGATGATTTTTTTAAAATTTGAAATATATTTTTGTACCTTTATCCTGTCTCTCTTGTTCCAGTTTTACATTCCATTGAGTCTTCCCTAAGTGAGCTTATGCAGGATCAACAGGGCAAGGAGGGCGGGAAAGTTGTTAATGTATGTATAGTGACTTGTCACAGTGTCGTTCTCTCACTTAGCACAACGTCACAGACACGTAGCACAACGTCACTGACAAACCAGCACAATGTCATTGTCACACCTAGTATGATATAATCATACCAAATGCCATGTCATTTTCACACCATACACGGTGTCATTGTCACACCTAGTGCAATGTCACTGTCACACCAAGCATATAATTATCATACCTAATGCAAAGTCATTGTCACACCCAACACAATGTCATTGTCACACCTAGAAACTTGTTATCATACCTTATGTAAAATCATTGTGAATTTGGATCTAAGTGAAGTAAAGTTAAGCCTAAAAATGTAGACCAGTTTTCAGGCAAAAGCTCTTGAATTTGTGAAACAGGTGCCTTGAGTCACTTTTTCCTTACTTAGTACATAAAATTTGGTTGATGAATTTTCTTAGCATAATATCTTGAAAGTTTTGATTCAAAATTACTAGCATATAAATCTCATGGTTTATAAAATAAGCATAAATATTGAATCTTTATTTCTTTTTTAATTAATTTCAGAGACAGTGGTCTAAGAATAATTTACGGCATGACCTTCAGCAGGCAGAGAGGGAGCCTCCTGGTCGAAAAAACAGGATCGAGCTTCGCAAACAGAAAAAGCCTATCACAGACTTCAGCTGGTTACAAGGTAAAAGATCTTGGCAGATTGTTTATATTTTATCCTAATTTATTTTAACAGAATGCACCTTACAGAATTTGTAGTCATTTTTATGTACAGACACAGATGTGTCTGTACATATTGCCATCACCTGCGTCTGTCGTCGCCGTCGCCGTCTCTGTCGCCGTCCCTGTCGCCGTCGATGTCGCCGTCGCCGTCGCCGTCGCCGTGCACTTTCATCGTTAACACGATAAGTGGAAGACAGTTTTACTTTTTGGCTTTATATTTACAGAGCTGATGAATATTCATAAAACGCAGGTCAAGTTCGAAAATCAGCATGTTTGGGCAATTATTGTAGTATTTATGCTGTGTTTTCACTTTTTAGCATATATGCAACACTGTTAACACATTTCAAGGAAAACTGATAGGCCTGTTGTCATGAAACTCACAGGAGTAATTAATCTTACTAAAACGCAGATCAAATTCGAAAATCGGCATGATCGGGCCACTATTTTAGTAGTTATGCTGTTTTTTTCACTTTTCAGCATATGTGCAACACTGTTAACACATTTCAAGGAAAACCGATAGACCTGTTGTCATGAAACTCACAGGAGTAATTAATCTTACTAAAATGCAGGTCAAGTTCGAAAATCAGCATAATCGGGCCATTATTTTATAAGTTATGCTGTTTTTAAACATTTCCTCAGATTCAATTCTTAGGCATGTTAACAGTCTCATTATTTAACTAATAAGATTCGTAAAAGTGTTTGTTTGACATTTCCTGCATCTTTACAACATTGTTAGTTGATTATGTAAAAATGATGGTAAACTTGTTATCATGTATTGTATAATAGAGTTTGAAAAATGGAAATAAACTCATATCATTGCAGTTTGTCAGATACATTCATTCACTATGTTCAGAAACTCAGAATGGAGGAAATTGGACATTAAACACTGTTCTATTGATATTTTTCCCATCTCATCAATTTTCTTAGTTGATCATATATAAATGGCAGTAAATTGTTAATTTTGTTATATGTTAAAAAATTGTTAAAAATGGAAAAAAAAAACATTTCAAGACAGTGCTGTCTTGTCTACATTTTGGCATTTTCAAGGTGTGACTTTGAAGTTCCTTTGGCCTGAAGACCTTTGCTAGGAACATTTTCTGAATATCCATGATACTAATATTTTATTATTAAAAATTGATGGTAATTATCCTGTTAAACATTATGTAATAGTGCATCAAAATTTGAAGACACCCCTATTTTGGACACTGCTCCCATGATGACCATTTAAGGAAAACCATGTCACTTACTGTTCTCAAACTTACAGGAAGAAACATGGGAGTTAAATAAAGCTTCAGTGGGCAATGCAGACTATTTGGTAAATTTTTTTGGCAGTTAATCAGTTTTTTGTGAAAATTTAATTTTTTACATATTGGCATTTTCAAGGTGTGACTTAATTAGAACCTCCACGGGCTTGAAGACCCATGCTAGTCACATTTTCTGAAAATCCAAGATACGTATATTTTATTATTAAAAATTGACGGTCATTATGCTGTTAAGCATTATGTAATATTGCATTAAAATAGAAGAAAACACAATTTTTGGTGCTGCTGCCATGATGACCATTATGGGAAAACCATGTTACTTATGATTGTCAAACTTTCAAAAAAGAAACAAAGGACTAAAATGCAGCCTGAGTTGGAAAAGCAGTCTAATTGGCTTCTTTTTCTGGAAGTTATACATTTTAGTGAAATATTCATTTTTATCATGTTGGCATATTCATTGTGGGACTCGAAGCTCCCATGGACATGAAGCCAAATGGTAATCAAATTTTCTACATGTCCATGCTATTTATAGTCAATAATCAAAAATTGGTGATAATTATTCTGTAATTTATTTTGTAATGTTACATCAAAATTGACAAAAATCTTTTTGCACTGCTACTACAAACATTATGAAAAGAAATTTATGTTACTTATTATTATTTTCAACTTACAAGTATGATTTGTAGGATTGGCATGCAGTTCAAATTAGAAAGCCAGCTCAAATGGGTTATCATTTATTATTGAATTTAAGCAGTTTTATGTGAAATTTTCATTTTTCTCATTCTGGCATTTTCAAAGTGTGAACTTAAACTCCCATGGGCCTGAAGCCTTGCGCTTGTTACACATTTCACTTACATTGGTATTACCTGTTGAGCATAATTAAAATTTGATGTTGAATTTGCAGTTAAGCATAATGTACTTTTGCATCAGAATTGACAGTAGCCTGTTTTGTGCATTGTTATTGTCTGCTTTTTGTCTGTACATTTGACAGCTTTGCTGCCTTGTTATAATTTAAACCTATTTGTAGAAAATTTGACATGTAGGTAATACATATAATTTGGCTAGATTTTACTGGAACCTTTTCATGCTAATTTGAACTTGAGGCCATTTTCACATCAAGCGGTATACTTTAGTAATAGAGGCTGTACTGGTACATTTGAAAGAACCTCACATGTGGTTATGCCACAGGTTTTACTCATTTTCACAAGTTTGACACTTTTTTCTCTTTGGACGGAAGATGACTGATTGGCTGCGTTAAGTGTGGGAATCCGTAACTTGTCACTCTCTCATAGTGTACCAGTACAGATTGTAACTCTAAAGTATACCACTCAGTGTTAAAAAGGCCTTGTAAATATTCACTGGTATATTTCTTGGATATTTGACATAATGTACCACATTAGATAAATTTTACACTATTAACATTAATTTTGAGGAATTACCATAGTATCTCTTGAAACATCTGTTATTTGTCCCTCCTTCTGTTCTTATTGCAGCCAAATGATATATAGAAACAGATTTTTATAAGGTACAATGCATGCAGTTTAGTACATTTTATATTAATAATAATTTTTATATTTTATTATTTTATTACCTAATCCTGGTGGATGTTAAGTAATATTAACCATCAGCTACCTTCCCCTCTGACAATTACCCCCCTACCCACCCCCCCCCCCCCCCCCAAAAAAAAAAAAGGTAAAGCATGTACCTTGGTATATACAAAATTTGATGACAGATTTATCTTTCATTTTTTTCTTGCTCTCTTCCCTGTCCATTAACCCTGTTTAATTTTCAAATCCAGTTATTATTATTTTTTGTGTTGTTGTATATTTTTCAATATTTTGCATATTTTCTTTTATTATTTTGGGGCATAAAAATTACCAAGCAAGTATTAATTGGAGCGGCCTTGACCTTTTATAACCTAACTGCAAATAACCAATACTGGTATGCTATATGCATTTAAACATATTTTAATTTTGAATTTATTTTCATTTTAAATGCTTTTCCCATTCATTTGAAATGGCCTATAACCTGATGAAATTGACATTCATTTTCTCCAATTTTATTTTGATTTTCCTGACCCATGACCTTGACCCAGATTTGTTTTGCATTTGACCCAATAAGCTGACCTAATTTTTGGTTGTCAATTTCACCTCAGAACCTGTAGCTAGTCCAGCATTACAGTTGCTAGAACTCCGTAACCAGGGTGATAAAAACGATGAGTCAGAATTGTATTCTGATTATGAGGATTATGAAGAAATATCGGGTAATGGCACGGAAGCTTTGCTTGGCTACTTTCTGCATTGGTAGAGGCTTATATATCATTATAAACATGCTTGGGTTCTAATGTGGGAGCAGATTCCAGCTTTATCTTTAAGAATTTCCTTCATGAATATGAAACATTTGTGTAGCAATTGATTTTTTTTTCTTCCTAAATTGATTCATTTGACAAATATAGATTTAGCTATAGACTTAAATTAAAATGCTTACATGAATCTTTTGGGATGGTTTCACAAAAGAAGTTAAATATTGGACATTAAGACCAAAACTTGGTCTATTGAACCTGGAAAAAAATCAGTATTTTTTCTCCCAAACAAGGATAATTGGATCTGTTTTGCAAAAAGCTCAGAAACAATTTTGTTTTAGAAGGATGACTACTTTATGTCAGCTATCAATTTATCCTTCATTGGTAAAGATGGTGGAAATAAGTCCAACATTCAACTTCAGCTTCTTTTGTTTAATTGGCCTTAGATTAAGTTTTATAGACTAAATGTTCTTTTTTTCTCCTTTTTCTGCCATTGAAATTTTTGAATTGCTGCCAATGATGAGAATTTCAGGAGAAACACATTTTGAGTCTATCACATTTATGGTTAACATACAACAATTAAAGTTTTTATTCTCTTTCACTGACCAGAAATAAGAATATTTAAGTTTGCTAAATTGAATAAATTTTATAGTTAAATAAATCATTTCCAATTAGCATCTACATAGTTTTTGCTGTGATTTTACCTTGATAAAGATTTGTTGATTGATAGTTCTGTTATGTGATTGCCTGATTATAATTATCTTAAGCTAATTTTTAAAGGCATAAAAACTGTTTTAAGTGCCTGATTTGTGTAAATTTTGGACCTCAAGTCTTACACTGAATTATGATTTCATCAAAAAATTACGCATATATAGTGTATTCAACATTAAAAAGTCACCTAAAACCTTTTCTCAATTTTCAAAGGACCAAATAATAATTTGCCTTAAGTTTGTTTTTGCCTTTTTTATTTTGTTTTTTTTTTTCTCTGTATTGTTGATTATTTTATTGGGGAATTTTTTTTCTATTTTCATGCAGGATATATTTTTCTCTTAAAATGTGCTGTTGAATGAAGGATGCAGTCTCTCTCAAAAATTCAATGCAAATATTTTTTTCAGTTTGATTACTTAATTTCCAATTTATATAATATCAATTATTTTAAAATTTATTAATGGATAATAATTATCATTTATTAACTGACAATTAATTGATAAATGGTCTACAACAATTTAAAGATGGCTACATTCTATTTCCAAAACTTAATTATGATCATAAGTATGTTTGGAGGCATTTCAGGATAAAATTGGTCTTAGCTAAAAGTACTGCTTGTTCTGCCTATGGACTTTTAAAAAATTCTACTATGCAAAAATAGACTTAAAACTTGTAGAGAAGCAAGATATATATTTTGATCTTTTAGCCAATGCTTTTATCTCTTTTAGTAGTAAAGCACAGTATTATAGTTGAAGATTTTTAACCACAGTCTTTGCCGTTTGTTTTTGAACATGAGATTGTAATAGAATTTACCCTTTTAAAGCATTTTATGATATATACGTGCACACACACACACACACACACACATACACATACACACACACACATACACACACATACAAACACACACACACACACACACACAAAGCAAAAACCTGTACTATAAATTTTTAACACAAAGTATACAAAATGTTTTTAAAAATAATTCAGTTAGTCTAAAGAAATATCACAACTTAATAAAATGAAAAAAAAATTAAATGATACAGATTTTACACATGCAGTAAAGATACACAGAATGTGATCACTTATAAGAAAAAAGTCTTACATGTATGAATAGACATAGATGATATATAATAGGGTTAAAAAAATAAGGATAATTAAGGATTTTTTTTATGTTTCAAAGATTCTGAAAACTCGCCAAGCTCCCCAACCCGAAGTCGATGGGCAAAAATTGAGGTATTGAAGAAAGAAAAAGCCAAGGAAGAATCCAAGCCATCTCCAGGCCAGAGTGAGCAGCCAATGAGAAAGAAGAACAAATCGGGTGCAGCATAGATTTATTTCCATGAAGTCACCATGGTAACAAAATTTGGAAATGTTGAGCTCAGCTAGTGCAGAACTTTTTATTTTTCTAAATTGCTCATGTTCTTATCAAAGTAACAGTAATAACTGGATCTTTTTCACTGGGGAAATGATCAAATTGAATCTTTCAGATACATAATTTTGGAATCATTAAAAATTTGTATTTCTGTATAGTAATTGTGGTGCTTTTACTGATTAAAATAATAGAATATAAGGTCGACTGCTTATCAACTTCCAGGAATGTGCTAATTTTCAGGTTTATGACATTAGCTCTTACAGTATCTGTAAAATTCACAATTTTACCCTTTGAAAAGATCACACCAACACCATACCTGAATTTTGATAACTGCTGACAAAACCTTTACAAAAATTGGATAATCTTCACAACCACATTTTGTTGTAAACACCTGAAGAAATACCAGTATATTTGCCTGTACAACTGCCATACATTTGTTATATATATAATTATATAAGTACAAAGTACAATGTTGCAATATCTTTGAAATGGCTATTGTCAATACTTGGCTTTGGTGTATATCGGTGTCGATCGCATCCATCAGAAGTTTTATCATATTGGTATCAACACACAGTTTTTTTCCTTCTCTCAGGAAATATTTGAATGATTGAATGAATGCATGAATAAGCAAATTGGTTTAAGTCTAGATTTAAAAAATGTGAAAATCACAAGGGCAACTACCCCATGCAGACTGAGAATGGTGAAGGTGCTGGCTTCTTATGTAAAATTACTGTATAGAATAATAATTGGCAGATTTGCCCTGGAAAAAAGTTATCCAGAAAGAAAGTGGAGTTTTAAGACACTGGTCTTTTGCTAGTAGAGTTGTAAAGGAGCTGCCTCATAGGTTAGTTCCCATTGTTTTATGTAATGAATGGATTAATTCAGTATACTAATTATAGACTGAGGACATAAATGCCAATGAAATATATTTATGTGTACAACATACAGCCAGCATCTATCAGTTTTGAAGACCATGTAGTCTGAACTTATCCCGAACATTTTTATTCAAGAATAATGATGTGGAAAAGAAGGAATGCAGTTTTTTGAATTTCCACACTTGTTTTATCAATTTTCATGTAAAATTAAATGCTTCATTGTGCATAATGTGACATCTTTTAATCAAAATTCGTATTTTTATTTATATTCAAACAATTATTTATCTGACAGTACATGTATGTACTTCACTTGACATATTATTAACAGACGTCTATGTATGTGTAATAATTTATTTGTTCCTGATTTCTTCCTGTTTTAAAGCAATACTTTTTGATTGTAAAGTCCTTGTTTTTAGTTGTCTTAACTTTATTACTTTAAGTTATTAGTTATGTGTTATTACAACAAAAAGCCATCTTGAAGCCAAGTTGAACATTTATTGCAATTTTTCTCTTTCTGTAACAATTTCAGAAAGCTTGAATATAGAATAATAAAGTTTTTTTTTATCTGAGGATGGTGGTTACCTCATTTTTTAAGCTTATAGATAATTTTAAAGATGTTGAATCAAACCCACAACAGATTTTCTCATATTGAACCCAGGCCTCTATCAGATTGGAAGAAATTAACATATAACATGTTCTGTGTGACTGCCCATTCACAGCTGACTCGAGAGAAATTCACTAACTTGGAGTTCAATAACTCGAAAGCAACGCGAATAGCAATATCGCCTTTTATTTCAAGGTTATTATATGGGGCGAGTTATGGAATCGAGACACTTGTGCTTGGTTGCAATGCCCAATGCTTTCGAGTTATGGGGCCCTGATCAGTAACAGATATTTGAGCAAACAAATTTACTGGCGATATGTGTAAATCTGCATATCTCGTATCTCTCCAATACAATTTCTTTGACTTGCTGATATTGTGAAAGTGAAAACGCTTTCTTTATTCCTCGTGCTTCTGCTCACAATTCAGAATAAATAAAATATCTATCTAGACTAAAACATTGGATGTGATGGGGGAGAGAACTGTTCACTCCTTTTTGAAAAAAAAAACCTGCTGAGAAAAGATCAAGCATGCACAATTATAAACAATGCTTTGGTTGTAACAATAAAGTTTATCTTTATTTCTATTAATTCAGAAATCAGCAATAATAATACCATAAAAATATTAAAAATCATGAACATAATGATAAAATAAAGAATAACATAAAAAACTGCAAATTACAGGATTAAGAATTAAAAAGATACAAATTTAACATAAAACCCTATTGACTGGGCAACAATTCTATAATTAAAAAGGCAACTTAATAACAGTTATATCAATAATCTACCCGATTCGTTTTTTTACCCTCCAGTACCTATTAGCAAAGTATATGACAGAAAAATTTTTTTCCAGTAATTTTAATAAAAATTTTATTTTTACCCCTGCCAAGGAGGTTATGTTTTGGCCTTTGTTGGTCTAGCTGGAAGTTCCAGGAGGATTTTCCTTAGGTTTCAGGATAGGAAAAAAGAATCAGTTACATTTTGGCGGTGATCCATTAATTGTTCACTTACTTAAAAAGGAGAACTAAGCTGTCATGGCAGATGGCAGAGATGCCTGTGCTCTCTTAGTTCTTTAAATTTCTAGTTTTATTTTGTATTAAGTTGTTTTTTCTTTTTTGTTCGAGGTACTATTTTTCTTTTCAGAAAATATTGGCAGAAGTAGAGTGGAATTTCTGCATTGAACACCTTCGATTTAGAGCAGTGGCTGTTCTTCCCTTTTAAGGCAATATTTTCCTTTTAAGGAATTAGAATAAGCGGAGTAGAAAAACATTTGACTTGAATAATTTCAATTCAGCGTAATGCATATAATTACAGGATATATTAGCAAATTAATTTTATGTTCACAAATGATTGAAAATGGAGATAGGCTTATGCTACAGCACCTGTCCATTAGAGAAAATATGACTTTATGATATGGACTTAGCATTGTGACAAGATTTCAAGTGAGACTTGTATTAATTATTCAATCATTAATCATAAAATTAAATAAAATGGGAGTGACACTATTGAAAAATTAAAAAAAAAAAATAAGGAAGAAAATGAATTCTAACAAAATTATTACAACTTCTTTGTGTCACATAACTGGAATTATTACACTCTTGGTAAGTTTGTCTAGAATAATTGTCATTGAGCAATTAATAATATATATATATATCTTATTTTCTAAACGGTGCTAGTCAACAGCACAACATCTGTACAGCTCTAAAATGCTGTGGTGTCTCGTTAAAGGCAGTGCAAAAAATTACAAGTTCAATTTGATAAAGTCCAACAAGCCAAATACTTACACATATAATAAAAATATAGTGTGTTGCATTTTTACTGAATTTTCCTACGTGTTTAACTTTCTGTTATGAAAATATATGAAATATGATGGTATGACTTAGTGGACTCTTTGTTGTAACAAAGCCTGATAAACTGTTCAACAGTTCTGATATTTAGCATATTCCAACCTCCCTTAGGTATATAATTATATAATGTGACGGAACAAAATTATATTATGTAAATAACAAATACTTATGTATGGACAACTATTACAATTTTTTACAGAATACACATCTGTAAAGAATCCCTCTTTAGATAATTATATTTTCTAAAATTTTACATAATTAAATATCTGTCTGTTGAGAGGGAGATTGTTAAAATGGATTCAAAGCAATAATGATTGGTACTGGATAAAATGGGACTTGAATGCTGTTAAAATGACTTCAAAAACTTAACGTCACATCACAATTTAATACGAATTAAAGATATTATTTTATATAAACATGGATTCTACGTCGTCTGCTCGACTGGTTTCTATGGCGTCTGCTGAACTGGTTTCAATGGAGTCTGTTCAACTGGATTCAGTGACGTCTGCTCACTTGAAAATTCTCATAGATTTCATCTTCCTCTTGAACTGCAGTGTGTCCTGTTCTCATTGCTTCCCCAGACAAATTTTCGTATGATTCCTCTGGTAAAAGACTACTGTCAGAGGAATTTTCATTTGTTTTTGTGTCTTCTTCCTCAAGGTCGATCAACTGTTTTCTAGAGGCACTTTTAGAGTTATGTTGACTCATTTTGAATCTTTTAAAAGCCTCAGAAAGATCAGAAATCATACTTCTTGTACCCCCATGTGGATCCCTCATTGTTGCCTCTGTGGGCACCTCATCTCCTTTATTATCGGAGAAAGTTTGTAGCTCTGACTCTTCTTCTGGTTGTGTGTTTTCAGCGTTTCCAACGCCGAAAATTCTTTGAAACTCTTCCTGTTGTTTCTTATCTAAGTTTATATAAGTTGGTGGTCTGTCATGTTTCTGAACAGCGCCACCTACAGTACTGCGGATATTAACACCATCCTGAAACTCTTCGTTGCCATACACAGGAAGCTCCTCGCCACTGGATTCCATGTTGCCATATGTCGGTAAATCATTTAACTCGGACATTTCAATACCAATCACAGGCAGATCCTGCTGCCCGTCATCCACATTACCATTTATGGGCAGATCCTGCTGCTCATCTTCTACATTACCATATATGGGCAATTCTTGTTGCTCATTGAGTGGATCTTTTTTACCACGTAAGTGCACAGTTGACCGAACAAAGGCTTCATTGTCATAGGTTGGTAAATCCTGTGTCTCATCAACATTGCCATACGTTGGAAGTTCATCCTGGAATAAAATGGTGGTGAGAGAGTTTAAGACAAAATTTTACAACAAAACAATCATAATATTACGACAACTGTTTGACATTCTCATAAACATTTTCTGTATTATTGTTAAGTTTTACATTTTACAGAAAATAAAAAAAGAAATAATTAGACATTTATCCCCTTTTCCCCTTTCTGTTGTGTAAATACTGAGTTATTCCTAATGCATTAATTTTCTTGCTTAACCATACCTCTTCCTCATTGGCTGTCTGATTGTCTTTGGTCTCGCCCTGAAGTTGAAAGAAGAAATGTGAAATTTAGTTCTTGTTCACAGCTGCATATGCTTGATTGTAAACCCCCTCTTCTGCATTTTATTAAAAACCCCTCGCCAATGCTCACAGTGTACTCATTTAAGAAAGAGAGACCCTTTTCAAATCGTGCATTACACTTACAAATTTATCTGTATTGCAACACTTAAGGACGCTTTCAGAACCAGTTGATTCGCAATATAACAAGTACACGGATCAAATATGGCACTACCTATTTGAATTTAACGTGCTGAGATTTAATTGCTCTTCCCCTGCTAGGACGGCCCGCACAGGAAGTGGGAATTCATTGTCAAGTTTCGCCATATTTGATGCAGGGGCGGATTGGGGCCGTCTTCTGGGTCTTCCGGAAGATGGTCAGATTTTCAAGTTAAAATTGACGGTTATCTACTTTTTTCTGTCGGAGGACTGTCAAAAATGTAGGATAGATAAACAAAGATACTTGGGAAGACTGTCAGAAAATATCTGTTGATCTGCCCCTGTGATGCACAGACTAGTTAGGATCAACTTGGTTGTGAATGCGGCCTAAGACCCCATTCCCATAGATTTTAGATCGATCTATCCCTGTGGGGAGTCTCACTAGATTACTGTCAGCTTAGCTGGCTTAAGCGTCTGTCCCGCCTACTAAAAGCTGTAAGGGGGTAATTAACTGTCGTGCACGCTCGGCTGACTGCAATTTAGCGTGAACCCCCAGGGAGTTAGGTCGATCTAAATCTAAATCTCTGGATCGATCTAAATCTCTGGGAATGCACCCTAAGACAGGTCAACTCATGTAATTATTTTCTCCCTTTCATAACTTCACTTCCAACTGTTTGCATTATCTTAATAATTCTCTTTATTGGCTGTGTCAAGTCTCCATTTAAGTGACTCTTGTATTTATCTGACAGGTTATTAACTTGTAAATCTCTCAAAGAAATAAGATACAGATAAGTGTAATGGCTAATGCAATGTGTTAAGGGCCTAATTTTTTTGTAACTCGTTGTCTTGTCATAGAGATTGTGACTGGTAAATTTCACTCGTAACAGTAGGAATCAGAAGTCATTCAACTCAAAAATGGGTACACAGATTCCAATATTCTATACGGTTTTGGACAGGATATGCCTTGGCGATTGAGGGGAAAATGACTGAAATTTTCATAATAATAAGAATTCTTTTTTTTTTTGGCTATTAAAAGGTCATTATTTGAATAAAAAACCTACTGGGAATTTTCGTAGAGGATCTGGCGTGTATCTTGTTATCATCTCATGTTTTCTCAAAATATCTTGGGACTGAATCCCTGGACACAGTGGCCCCACCGCGCCCTCCATCTCCTCTTCTTTGATGTCGTTGTTCTGGAAAAAAATCAAACCTATTTGTTAAGAACTGATAAAAGTTTCCAGCAATATTGAGCAATAAGCTAAAATGATTTAAAAAACAGTTCTGCAAAATAGGTGTGTTTCAATGAGAAATCATAATTATTTAATAGCTAAAAAGGCCTGTAGACAGCAATTGTGGGAATGTTCCCACCATGAAGAATTTTTTGCGATACCTTTCTCAGTAACAAACAAAAATTCCAAACAACCAATGATGAAACATGAAAATTCCTAATTAAAAATACATGTAACTCATGCTGTGAAAAAAAGCTTACCCTCCCTAGGGTCAATTCCTCCAATCCAGGGAGTGGAGGCGGAGCATGGTTCTTTCTTCTCCTCTTCCTCCTAACACACACAACCACTACCACTACAATTAACACTACCAACACCACCGCTCCACAGCCACCTCCTATGATGATATATAGGTATTTGCCCAAGAATGTGGGCTGTGTAGGAGGTGTAGTTGTACTTTCCATGCAAAAACCATCGGAAAGGCAGTCGTCTTTGCATCGAGGAGGGCAGCACCATGTAGCATTGGCGTTAGGTATCGTGACATTTTTATTTGAACACCTTTTGATGATATGAATTATTTCTACTGGAGGCATTCCAGATTTTAGCCATTCTGTGCATTTTTTCACCAAGTGGTCAACAGTGGTATTCTGGCCTAAAGTGTCTTGGCATGGCACGCATTGCCGTATGGTTGGTACGCCCGTTGTCACTGCTGCAGTAGTTGGCTCTGTTGTTGATGATGTTGTCATTGGTGTTGTATTTGTTGTATCATTGTAACTGTCAGTGATACCTCGTTTGCTCCTAGCTCCTCGACTGGAATGCATTGTCACATTGTCGTTAGCATCAGTAACATCAGTCACAATTGTACTGGATAATGTTGTACTTGTTGTGCTTGTACTTATTGCTGTGGTTGTCACGGGAGAAAATGAGAGATGAAAACCCGTTTTACATTCAGTGCAGTTCTTCTCTCCTGGACCACTGCATGACGAACAACTGTCATGGCAGGGTTGACAAATGTCTGTTTTTTCTATTACAGTAAAATTGATGCACGGAATTGTGAAATTTTCGTCACTGCATAGCTGATTTATAACAGACGCATTTAAAAAAGTAGCATTGCTGTTACACGATGAATTCAAATACAGTTCCTGGACTAGGACGCACGATGAATTTGTTTTATAAGATTGTTCTGGACAGTCGTTTTGATTTTGACAGGAAAAATTGTAGTGTCCTTCGGAAACTTCTTCATACTGCAGACACCAGTCTGTCATGACACCACCAATAAGGAGCTGAAAACAATAGAAAATCATTTTATTTAATAGACAGCATATACTGGTACTAGTCTTGAAACATATATTATGCTACATAAAAGTTAATGTATCGCTTAATTAGCCTTTGGAAAAAACATGAGCAAATTACAAGGAAAATTGCCATCTCACAGTTATGAATGATTTAATGAAAAAAAAAGGCGCTTTGTTAACAAATGAATGAGACAGAGTGTGGGAATAAAATTGACTGTGGATGAAAATTGGAATAAAATAATGTTTATTTGCGACTAAATATGGTAATATCTAAAGTTAACATTTTACAAAGAAATGAAATTCTGGAAATGGTGAAAATCTAAAAAAAGTAAAATGTTAAATGGTACTTATAACTCAACCTGACATCATTTGCACAATAACAATAAGATTGTTTTTTTTTACCTAATGAATGGTGTATATAATAATTATTGCACTTTCAGATTTATGTATAATATTTTAAAAGTTTTGAAATCATATCTACACTCCTCATAATGATTTTCCACACTTAAGCGCATAAGTACTTGAAATTGATCTGAAATTTCCCCACAGTTGTTTATAAATACCTTTTTTGCATCATAAAAAGAAGCTCATTTGATAAAGGAGTTTACACTGGGTGCACATTTTTATAATTTTCTTGTCAATATAAGGTGGCGCTCTATGTAACCAAAACCACCATCTTTGCCTTTACTTCTAGAAGTTGTTGAGAAAGTTTGCACAACACATTCACACAAACATTCACACACACACGCACACACACACGCACTCTCTCTTATTACCAGTACTTGCATACACATATAGATACTACATATGTATGATAAGGTTATTTAGGTGTAAAGCTGAGGGACTGTGGAAGTATTCTATTCACACATACTTGAATGAAGTCAAAAATTGAAGATGTGCTGGCATGCATTAGGTGTGTGTGAAAGTTATCTTCCAGAGTTTCTCAGTGGAAAGTCAAAGAAATAAACATGAAACAATGTTATTTTGACTATTAATCAGTAATAAAAATCTAAGTGAAATTCAATAAAGCAACTATTCTGATTTTGGAACTGGACGGCATTTCTGTTGTTTCTGGCTCATCGACATCGCCCGCTGATAAATTGGTGGAGGAACCTGACTTTTAATTATAAATATTAAAAGGAAAAGATCCTGGTAAAAATATGAAGAAGTTTGCACAGAGAACATTGAGAAGTTTTACAGCAGCAAACAAAAAGATCAGTGGGGATGTTGATGAAGTAGAAGAAACCGTTAAAAGAAGTCCGCAATTGACATGGACAACATCAACAGAAAATTTGCCGTTGCCAAATTATAACAGTACACTGCAGCCAATAAAACATTCTATAACGCAAGACAACAGACATGAGCCCACAGTTCCCTTGACTCGAGTGATCATCAGGCTACCGCCACAGAACCAATAGGACAACAAAATATGAATACAAACATTGTGCAGTCACTAAGACCTTCCCATAGTAAAGAGACCATCACATTGACCAGAGACCTTCAAACTCCAGTGTGGAGGAGCTCAAGAATCAAAAAGGACACAACATCGCCACATTAGAGATTTTCTTACAAGAACTCCACTACTTATAACTATACCTACAGCCAGAAATCAAGACTTTACTACAGTGACTTTTACAAGCCAACAAGCAAGTGGGCAAGTAGACACTTATGTTTTTATTACTGTGCCAAAACATTAACAGTTAAGGTCTCCTGTGCATGCCAACAGGTTAAAACCTTACGTAGATCCTGTTATTAGGGAATCTTTAAAAGAAAAGAGTGTGGGAAATGATAAAAATGAACAAAACGTCTCTGAGGAATTAATTCAGGACAATGAGGATAGTTCAGTTGAAAATAGAAGTCAAAAAGATGTTGATAAACAACCCCAAGAAAGTAAAGAACGCTATGATGAAGCAGAAAAAATCATCAAATGTGTTAATTACAGGGGTACAAAGTGGTATAGAATTAAATGGAAATACCTTAAAAAATCTGATTGGGTTACTGCAGATAGGGTACCTTCCATTTTAATAAGAGAGTTTCATGCAAATAAAACAATGAAAGGGAAAAAGAAAAAGAAGTCAGTAGTAGCTACTTAATATTAAAACATCTATTATTATTGTTAGGAGGATATCTATTTTTTCTGGATTGAAATAACGTTAACCTTATTTTTAGCTGGTCTAGATAAGGAGTAGATCTGGATTAAATATTTGTTTTCTTGATATTATAAAGATGTGGAGATACAATTGAAACTCAAGTGGATAAAGTGGATCATGGGATTCACTATGTCACATTAATTTAGAGAATTTTTAGCCAATGATTCACAAATAAGTTTAAGGCTTGGTACATTGGCAGAGGCAAGGGAAAAGAAACACATTATTTTTAAGTCTTTGAGTGAATTTTTATTAACAGGAGATATTGAATTACCAGAGGTAATAACTTTAATGAAACTTTAACCTACATAGCTTTAATTATGGAAAGAATGACAATTTTGTTTTCATAAGCAGTAGGTTACGAAGTGAAAGTTTTATCAACAACTGTACTGGCAATTCAAAAGGTCAAAGCAAATCCATGTTTTGTTTTTACTAATGCCAACATCAACTTGGTTTGAATGGAATAGTCAAACATGAAAACTTATTAAATATAGCATCATGCATTGTTATTATTTTACTTATTGCCATCTTGATTGGGGTATGTAAAAGGAAGAAAAGTTCAAAGAATTGTCTTGCTATTGAATTGACTATAGAATAGCAGTTCATTATTTTGCCCATCAAAACGTTTTGGCCAAACAATTACAATGTCACATATGAAACCATATTGACAAGTGTTTATCTCACCATGGGAGTTTTTCCAACAATTAA
This sequence comes from Lingula anatina, assembly GCF_051362555.1. Lineage (NCBI taxonomy): Eukaryota > Metazoa > Brachiopoda > Lingulata > Lingulida > Lingulidae > Lingula > Lingula anatina. Next base: position 8,743,248 of record NC_141774.1, on the reverse strand, counting down.
TTTTTGAATGGGGAGATATAAAAATTATCAATCAAGTCAACAAAAAAAAAAAAAAAAGCTCTTATCTTACCATTTAGTTTCAAATAAACTGCTGGAAATACTTTAAAATAATGAAAATATTCCAAGAAAATTTTGATGTCAGAATCATTTTTCTGCATGATCAATTTCTGGTTTATCATTGAATAAATATTTTTTTTAAGAGAGGAGAGAAATTAGCATTGTGCCAATATTAGATTGTTTTAATGTAAATAAACAAAAGGAGGATGGTTTACTCAAATACTTGCTTCATCTGCACTTGTTTTGTTGTGCCTAGCTTTTGTTTGTAATAAATATATATTACATTAAGTCAAATTTAATTGTGCCATATTGTTTTAATGTCATGTTAAGGAATTATAAATTTATTATTCAGTTTAAATAGAACTTAATGAGCTTATCAATGTTATAACTAACATTTTTCTTTATTTACCCACATATTTTTGCATGTATTTTCACTTGTATATATATATAATTTTCATTTTTTTTTGGTTTGTTTGTAACAGGAATCATAAAAATGTTATTGAAATGGGAAGTGAGTGTTATTAGTTGAAGAGTAAATATCCTTGATCAGTAACGGATAATATATATTAAATGGTACAATTTAACAGAATGAACTGAAGATACTTAAGTGTTACTAATAAATTGAGTAGTTTAAATGATAGTTTTATTGTATGATACTGATATGGATATATAAGTAAGCAAATGATTAACATTTTTTATTAAGTGAAAATGTTATGTTGCTTCATACTACATGAACATTAAATGATTATTTGTGCTGAAATATTGACTGAATGACAACTTATTAATATAAACAATATATATATGTATGCTTAAACATATTTTAATGGATTATAAATTTTATCTTAAAATAAGATAATGATTACAAGATGGAAGTAATCATAATTGATTAAATAGTGTTAATTTTTTTAGAGATATGTATTAAAGGACTGAAGGAGTATTAATTAGAAGTACATAGCCAATTAATACAACTAAGATATGTTATGTTAATTATGTTAATGTTAGTTATGTTAATGTTAATTATGATTTGCTGGAGGGAATGAGTATTATGTAATGTTACTTTATATTTTTTTATTAATCCAATTTTTTTGTGTGTGTGTGTGCATATAACAGTAATGAGAAGTTTCATGTAAACAGAATATGATATGATTAAATAATGTTTGGGTATTTTTTTTTAATTAAGTATGATTTTAAATAAATGGTTTAATTGTTATGATATAGAATTTTATTGGAAATAGATTATTTAATTTAAATTGTGAAAGTTTTGAGGCGCAAAACTTATTTGAGCAGGAGATTAATTATGATAAGGTTATTTAGGTGTAAAGCTGAGGGACTGTGGAAGTATTCTATTCACACATACTTGAATGAAGTCAAAAATTGAAGATGTGCTGGCATGCATTAGGTGTGTGTGAAAGTTATCTTCCAGAGTTTCTCAGTGGAAAGTCAAAGAAATAAACATGAAACAATGTTATTTTGACTATTAATCAGTAATAAAAATCTAAGTGAAATTCAATAAAGCAACTATTCTGATTTTGGAACTGGACGGCATTTCTGTTGTTTCTGGCTCATCGACATCGCCCGCTGATATATGCACTGATGCACACATGCACATGTACTTCCATGTGAAAATCGCACTGACATAAGAGAAGGCATATACTATTATTAAAACCCTGCAGCTGCTGCACAAAGATGTACAAGTATTTTATAAGTTACCTATTCCTTGAAAATAATATGATGTTTACCTGCTATTAAACATCAAGATCACCTTTTTGGCCTTCAGACTTGACAAAGCAGTCAGGTGCCTGATATAAAGATATCTTATATCTCCAACTGCCATGCATGGGGCCATTTTCACAAAAATAACATAAGCCTCATAGTTGCTTGGTCTAATTTTTTTCAGTCAAAACTTGGTCTGCTTTAGTTTATATAAAGATAAACCCATGTGTAAAGTGGGAATTGGTCTGAAACACGTAGAATGCTACACCTTAAACTTTCCCACACCCAATAGACTATACGCATATCTGTATTAGCTGGTCTATATATATATATATATATATATATATATATATATATATATATATATATATATATATATATATATATATATATATATATATATATAGATATATATATATATATATATTTTTTTTTTTTTGGGGGGGGGGAGGGAAATTTGGTCTGCTTAAGTTTATTTAAAGATAAACACATGGTACACTGTAGTTGGCTTTATAAAGTAGGAAGCTGAGTCTTTAACTTTCCCACACCTTACAGACTGCACTTAGCTATAAAAATTGTATACATCTCTGTTTTAATGTTTCTATGAAAACACGGATCTACTTTATATACAACATCAATATCTGTTTTTTTTATGAAAGCACTGATCAACACTACATACTAAATATATAACACCAAAATCTTTAAAGATTTATTAAAAATATAACAGGACTAAACTAGTTTTCAACAGACCAGGAAGACGCAGGTATCATTGGCCCACTTTTCCCATATCTTTTCACAAAGCGCACAGCTCTTTTCAAATAACGCCTTGTTTTTTATTTACTTGCCCTCATTCTTAAGACCATACTATAGCCTTAAGTAAGTAGACTATATCGTAATTGAACAAGAATGTTGTATATATCCTTGGTAAGGCTAATCAATAATGAGAACTATTGCCGGCGGATGGTGAATTGTGCATGGAGGTGGGGGGGGGGGGGGGGGGGGGGGGGGGGGGGGGGGGGGGGGGGAGGAGGAAAGCATGTCAAGATTTTTTTCTTCAATTTAATGCTTCACGAAGCAAACGCTCAGTGTGCCAGCTTTCCCTACACACACACACACACACACACACACACACATATCAAGACCATGCATAATGTTGTCTGTACATTGAAAATCTGGTACAGAAATTTTTAGCAAATGTGACAAATTTGAAATCAAAGTTATTCTTCTTCATAAAGACAGAAAAAAGGGCAGCCCAAGCTATAACTCACTCAAATTCCATCTGTTTTTGAGAGTGTTTCACTTATACATATTATTCAGCCAAATTTGAAAGATAATTAAAAATATCTGCTCTAATGACAGAAGGCAGTCGATGCATGCTCGCCCAGGGGCTGCACCAACTGAAGATTAAAGAACAGAGGTAAATGAAGAAAGAAAAGAAGTACTGTTGAACAAAATTTATATGAGTAACCATAAATTTACGAAAAAAAACCCCCGCCTATATTTAAATCTCATACCAGAGCTTCCATTTGAAACTCAGAAATCACTGTGTCAACCTTTAAAATTATCACAAAGACTTCTTCAGGTGGACAGAAATGGGCTGTCAAAGAGGCCACCGATGTCACCGACTGTGACGATTAATGACTTTGCTTTCTAAAATTTTTGATACTACACTCCCCTTACCCCCAACCAAGCACATAACTGCATTCGAGCTCATTCTCTAATGGAAACGGCACATCTCAACTGGGGGCATGCCCTCTTGGGGGCAACTGATATACTAGGTAGACTTCATTTCTGTTTAGGAGGAGGGGTGAAAGAGAGATGATGTCCACCCCCCAACCCTACCCCACCAAAAAAATAAATAAATAAATAATAATAATAATAAAAATAATAAGTAGTAGTATTAAACAAATGATGTGAAAACATCAGCAAACTCAGCAGCTTTGTTCTATCTGGAATCCAAAACCAGTTTATTTTGGATCCTAGCTCTTAGTAAAGCAACAACTTTGTACTTCCTCCATATTTTTTTAACTTTGAGTTTTTTAACTTAAAAACTTCCTGGATATATTTACCCAGTAAACAACAGTGAATCCGATCCTTTCTGGGGAAATAGGCCATTTTTTTTTACAAAAGCAATTTATTTTGTAAATAAAAAAGTATACACAAGCCACCTGACCAAAGGTACAATATTGCAAATCACTACTAATTTTACAAAAATTCAGTTGTTTTATCATTTTTTTCACAGGCTTTAACTTTTGGATCTAATTTTACTAATTAAAAATAATGTTGATTTCTCATTTCATATCAATCTATATTAGCTTCTGACAAATCATATTGAAGGCCAGCCTCTTAATTTTATACCTTTAATAATAATAATAATAATAATAATAATAATAATAATCCTTATTATGTACCATTACATAAGATGATATACAAATGTCAATAATAAGTATAACAGATCAATTTTAAGTGAAAAGTTATTACTATTATAATCATGATCATTATCATAATCATTAATATTTTTAATAAAGGCACTCTCAATGCACACGACACCTATGTGTACTGGTACCGCTCAATGCTCAATGTTAAAAAGGCCTTCATGACTTATATTTTGACTTCTTAAACCTTTAAGAAAATATATCATTCAACATTTCCCATAACTATGTACATACTGCGGCGCCTGAGACTGCCTGAGCAAATATAGCAATTGTTATCACTGGCAAACAAAGGCGAAGTTCCTGGTTCGACATCATCTCTTTGTTGATAAATCTCTAAAATCTAATCCAATCTGACATTTTGGATTTGCCTTACTTTAAATGCCATTACCTTTTCACCTATACATCTATCTGCAACTTAAAATTATTATCTCTAAAATGAACAGGACTTAATTATTTTGAGAACTTTATTTTGGGAGATAAAATTAATTTTTTTTTTTCAAATTTTATCAGAATTTATGAGATAAATGTGAGCTGAGAGATTACTGTCAGCAGACTGTTAGAGTCTTAGAAAAATGTCATGCCAACATCTTGGCTAAAGGCGATAATATTTACTGATTTGGTGTTGAATTTGTTATTTTGGCTACAACACTTTGCCAAGTTACTGATGCCTTTATAACAAAATGACCAACACACATTCTCTCTCTCTCTCTCTCCCTTTCTCTCTCTCAAATATTTATATCAGTGAACACACTTTTAAGTCCTTCAAATACATAATCTGATAAGCTTGCATGAAAACAAGTGCTTGTTTTTCTTCCTTTGTCCAATATTTAGTCATTTGTTATAAGGTATGTCCTAAATCTGTCAGCTAGCTGATTAAATATAGAATGGGCTCTTAACACAGGTATGTGAAAGGTAAATTTTAAAAGAAAGCTGACTGCATGCATTAAATTAAACTCAATTCAGGGCCCTGTATCTCGAAAGCATGGCATATGGCGAATAGCGATATCACACAGAGGCTACAGTGTAATATATGGGGCGAGTATGGGCGAGTTATGGAATCAAGACATTTGCACTTGGTCACAATGTGTGATGCTTTCGAGATACGGGGCCCTGGTCTTAAATGCCATCATCAAGTATCTTAATAAACCTAGGCATACGATGAATGTGCTGTGTACCCATTAGATTAATTGTAATCAACACAGTTAAAAAAACAATAAATGTTAAAAGCTTCTAATGTAAACATTTTAATCTTTATTCGCAGATAAACACGTTCATGGACATCACACACTTTCTCTTGATAAGGGCAGTGTAAACGTCGCCATTGCTACTACATACTGGACTGGCAGGCAGGTGAAAGACCAACCTTATAATAAATATGGGTCATTTCAGATAAAGTTCTCCCAACTCTTTGCTACCTGTTTAATTTTTAACTTAGTGTTTTAAGTATTCTTAACAAGCAACTGGTTCCTTGACACTTTAAATGAAACTCTTTTGATTTACATATGTACAAGTCATCCCACTCTCTAATTCCCCCCCCCCCTTGCCCCCTATGTGAATATATATCTTTTAAATTTTTTCGTATAGATTGCTCAACCTTTACTTAATTATGCTGAACTGCAAGTGTGCTCATACCATGAGATTGTATCAAAATTTCTACAAGCCCCATGTTACCCTTGCCTGGGTATCAGACACATGTACAACACTGCAGTGAAATAATTAGTCAGAAACAGTAAGAAAAAAATCCTCCTTCCCCCCCCCCCAAAAAAAAAAAAAAAAAAAAAAAAAAAAAAAAAAAAAAAAAAAAAAACAGAAATCCCCATTTCTATTTTATAAATTCCGTTTCATTTCATTATTATCTTTCCTAATCTTTTTTTACATTTAATCCAAAATCCAGCAACCATACAGTTGAATATTTTTGACACAAAAAGAAGCGCAAATACAACTCACAATTAAGCCTTTCACGGAACAAAAAGGAAGAAAGAAAGGAAGAAAAGCCAAAAATCTATATATTTAATTTCAAGATAAACCAACTTCAGTTCATATCGGAGTGAAACATTTGCTATGATATCTTCCTTGTTATAACAAAGGTGTAGTATTACTGCCATTAACTTACTCTGGGTCACAGTTTACTCAAATCCTGGTCTGAAAGTTTAGAAAAAAATTTCCAGACTTGAGTTCTTTTGCAAAGCAGTCAGTTCATTAAAATGCCTCTGTGTCTCCAAAGTTTATTACCTCCATCTCGGAGGTTACACCGTAAGCTTTCACTTACCAAGGCCATAGATTGAGTTTCAACTTTCACTGGATATTTATGAACAGATATGTCCTTGGTTAAAATGGCGACTTTTATCTGTATGATAAGGTTTATTTGGGTTCAAAGCTGAGTGATTTTGGAAGTAGTTATATCAGTTACTAGCCTCAGAAAAAATGTTCACATAATAATAACTGTGGCCCTGGTAGAGGGTAATTTTCACCCAATTTTGTCTGCTTGAATGGATTTTGATCAAATTTTCAGGATCAATGGGCAAATTTAAAGGTGATAAGGTGATGATCCATTCATTCACTAATTACTCATTAATTTATTTATGGTTAATTATTAGTTAATCATATCTTGTCGGAGGCCTGTGCTCTATGAGTGGTTTCGTAATTTTAATTAAAATGATATACAATGGTTTAAATGGACAGATTCTTTTTTGGAATAGTCATTCAGTGTTAGGCCATATTCTCAACCTTAGCTAATTAATTGATCTGCAGACTAACAGATCCACAGATCAAATATGGCTGACCCACTTGAAAGCTTGCTGCATAATCCCCTCAGAGAATCTATTCATTGTCTTTTAGGGATTATGCGGCAAACTTTCAAGTTGGTTGGCCGTATTTGATTTGGGAATCTGTTAGTCTGCATATCAGCTTGTTTCGAAAGTGACCTTAACCCCTGTCTATTCTGTTTATTACTGATCAGAAACTACGATTTAAGTGGAAAGGTTAAGGTGTGATGAATGTGTTGGGTTAATCAACAATTATAGATAAGATACAATGCTTTCAGTTTAAATGTCAAAGGACAACAGAGTATAATGGCCGGTTTGGTGGACCACAATTATATTGAACTTTTGACTTTGTTATTGCTACTGTATAGTTATGACACCTTCAACATGCATCCACACAACATTTTTATACTGCATATGCACACAAAGACACTGTACAAAAGCACCTCCAGGGCTTTTTAAAGAAATAGCTGGACGTTCTTGATCTCAAGGCTCGGTTTTGTGTACGCAAATGATGATTTAATGGCTCAAAGTGCAATATCATGGCACAAACATAAAATTAGTGGCAATGCAAATCACAAAACCTTAATAAGCTTACCTACCTGTTTGGTACATTAGGTATGTGGGTCATCGAAAGACTGTCAGAATTTTTCAAGTTTACATAGAAGGGCCTCTTATTTTTTATGTCAGAAGATGGTCAAAAATGGAGGATGAATCAACAAAGATAACTTGAAAGACTGTCAGATAATAATTCTGGATCCACCCCTGCTCCTTTACTGAAAATAATTCGGGGTTGAGAAAAGAACCCAAACGTAAACAGCTAGAGACCCAGATGAAAGCTAGCCAAATTGTCCACGCTCTTTTATGTGTGATATTCATATCACTAATTTTGTGTTTGCGCCATAGTATTACTTATTGAGTCGTTAATTTGCCATGTGCATTCATAAAACCAAGACTGGAGATGGCAAAAGGAAACCACTGTTTATGATGCCTGAGCCCATTTTATTACGGCACTACAAGTGCATATACCCCCTGCACACACACACACACACACACACACACACACACACACACATCCAGTGATAGACTATTTTAGCAACATGCTGGCAAATTAATGCAGTGCTTAACAAGGTAAATACCAAATTTTATATCCTGCCCTAAGTGTCAATCATTAGAGCCCATAATGTCTTAATTCAACTACCGTAGTTCTACTTCATTATACCACTGACTTCGAGAAATAAACCAAAAAGAATGGTGCGTACATGTACACATAAACCAACAGCTTTCCGTCAAGCCGTAGGAATTTTTTATAATTATGATGAGTATTAGTTTTATGATTCATATAACCCTAACACACATTCCTGATTACACAACATTGTTTTTGTCTCCATATTTGTGTGGGAGGAAGTTGGAGAGGATTGTCTAAGTATTCTTGGAAGAGTGCATAAGTAAAATTCCCCTTGGCCAATACAAGGGCAGATCCAGGATTATTTGAAGGGGGGGTCTGCAAATATGAAACTGACCCCCCCCCCCCCCCCCCACTTGGCTTGGGATCTGGGGCCCGCTGAAGGTCCCCGAAAATTTTTGGTATTTTAGAGGGCAAACGGTGCCATTTGGTATGGTTTAGAACTATAATTCAACTAGTCAGAATTCTAATTTCAAGAGGGGACCAGAAATGAAAGGGGGGGGGGGGCAGGACCCCCCTGACCCCCCCCCATAAACCCACCACTGCCAATAGCAATGTACCCAACTATTTCAAATCTTATTTAGCTTAATTAACTTAAATAAATAAATATTTATATGAAGTCTTTCTGATACAAAACTATGAAAAAAAAGAGGGTAAAACTGCAGGAAAGCACTACCATTTTTTTTTCTGCCTTAATTAGCTAATTCACTACTTTTTCATCACTTTTTTTCTCCAAGTAGTTTAAAAAAGACTAAAACAAGTCAAATCAACACAATTTTAATTAGCCAATTTAAGTTGGTTTTAGCACTTGGCTATATTGGCAAATGTTAGCACATATCATATTTTGCTGCTATTGTACACTAAGTGTGTGAGATGACAATTACTTTATTTATTTCCCCCCTTCCAATTATATGCACTCCACCTTTCTTCATAAATCATAATACATTTTCATACATACTATTCTTCATTGACATAAAGCAATATGAAAATATCAATGTTATTAACCCTTAATAAATACTTGAGTTCAGACAGTTATGTCATGAATCCTTTTACAAACATTAAATGCACTCAGTTGTACTCCAGAGTGTTAAATTATCAATATATTAATAGTAATTTTATCAGTGACTACTTCCAATTAACACTCTGTTAAGTTGACATCCTTTACATAGCTGTGTGAAAAGGTGATATCTTTGATCATGCCGACTCCATTTAAGCTGATATTTGCTGTATGGCAAAAAAAAAAAACATCTTTTTTTTTTTTTTTTGATAAATTGGTTAATGGGTACAATCAACAATTTTGAGGACATCAATGGAGAAAAACATACACTTGACCTCTCTGAAATAACATCCATGCTACTATTTTTAATATCACCTTAAATTACTTGTCATTTCTCCCCCCCTCCCCTCCCCTCCCCCCCCCCCCCAAAAAAAAAAAAAAAAAAAAAAAATTGGCCTAATTCATAATTACTCTCAAATAGAAAGTCTGGCTGTCAGATGGGATTGTGTTACACACTCTCTCTCTTTCTCTCTGACACATACACATACATTCACATACACACATATACACAGACGTCCCTCACACATGCACATGCATACACACACATACATATACATACATGCATAAACACACACATGTACACGCATACATGCACACACATACAAACACACTCACACACATACAGTTTTGATGCAAAACAAATGCACACTGTTTTATATTTCATACACACAGAATATGACACGAGTTCCAAATATTAAAATGTTTCTGATGATCAATAAATATTCAAAATCAGTATTTGTATTGTTACATCATTACATTCATTTTCTTACTTTTCTTTATCTTTTCAATTTTTCTATTTCATTTCTGTTTTTATTTATTCTAATTCATTTAATCACTTATTTATTTATTTATTTATTTATTTATTTATTTATTTATTTATTTACTCAGATGTATTATTCATATCAGTACTAGGACATAAATGTATATATATAAACACCTTAAATAAGGACCTTGTATCAGCCTAAGGGTAACCTAAATACTTTAGCACTACAGTTTACAGTTACTTTTGAAATGCAAATGTGGGGTAATAAGTATGGATACAATGGGCTTGCTACGCTTTAGTAAATCGATATCAAACAGAAGGATTACAATGCCAATTAAAATGCCGTATTACAGTAAATCCCTATAAAGTAATTAACCCTCGGACTATAACAGCAGTTATCTCGTTAAACATCACACTTAATCTTGACCAACGATCTCGAGACTGGCATCAGGGGTGCCACCATTAACACTTACACGCTGTAGCGGCTATAATAACTTTTTAAACTTACCGCAAATAAAATCACTGAGGAAACGTTCAGAAACATCGTTTTCTCTCCAAATCCAGCCATCGTGTTGATCGTAATACGCACAGAACGACCTCTAGGACTGTCAAATATCGTCGCGGTCACAAATAAGGATTCTTTCAGCGCTACATCTCGACCAAAATTTCGGAAAACCCAACCCGGAAGCTTGTTATTCCCTCGTCGAACTTTACCACGACAGGGAACTGATTTGCATTGGATTGGCTGAAAGTTGGAAAATAGGTCACACGCTGGGGTCACGAGGCCGGAATGTCACTCCTTTTATCAGCCTGTTTTTATTTGTCAGAATGCCAGTGAAATAAGGAAGTTCCCAATTTTGGCGTTCCCTTTTGTTCTTTTCAAAATATTGTCTGATGATTTTTAAAATATATGAAGGCTTAACAGGATACGGGGATTTTATTATCTGATACCCTCCTATTTTTTTTAAAAAAATTAGGAAAACTTCGATTCCCTGTAACGCGACTTAAACTAAAAAAGGGATTCATTTCTATGTTTCTTTTTTTAATGAGGTTGTTTGTCCGTTTAAAAAGAAGAAAGGCATATAGCTTCATGTACATTTAGGCTCTAGATTTACAGATAACATTTTAGAACAATACTTTTACTGTTTAATTTTACTGTTTTACTTTTACTTTTACTGTTTAATTGTGTTAAGTGAAAATGTATAAGGAAATACTTTGAACGTCTTTCACACGACTTAAACTAAAACAAAAAAGTATACATAAGACTGTATATTTTTAGTCTTTTCAAAACAATTCTAAATGAGATTGTGTGTCCGTTTAAAAAGAAGAAAAGCATAGCTACATAAACATTTACACGCAACATCTCAGAGCGATATTTTTACTTCATTTCAGAGGAACAGGATTTTATCTTAAACGGAAAGGGGTCAAATTTGCGGTCTAAAAAATTGGGCTGGGGTTTATCTGTGAAACGGACCCTTGATGGTCATATTTTTAAATTGCTGTTTTCAGACCAGACACGCCAGGCTTGTGGTAGCTTGTGAAGGATTGTGGTAGTTGAGAAAGGTAATTAGAGCACATCTGTAGCAATTTAACCAGCCACAACGCAGTCAAACACGTGTTGATGTTCGCAAGAGGAGGGTGTGTGGTTATGAGAGAAATTATTACAGTAAAATTCCCGTCTTCTATTGTTTATTATTATTATTATTATTATTATTATTATTATTATTATATTTTCTTTTAAATATTTGTACTACTCCCCTTGGCAAATCCTGGGTCCAACATTAATGTTAAATGCCCCAGATTAGTGTCTTTTCAAGGACACGATCGATATTGGCTATAAGGTTGCTATAAGGTTGAGATCGATTTAACAGACCTGATTGATCTGACAGCAAATATCACCAATATATCACAAACACAGGACACTTTGCTTTAGTTTTCAATGTTCATTTTTCCCCTCCGTAATAACACCTCTCGCAATACATATGCAGACAAATGTATTTGGTGCCGTACATGTAGATTCTGATCAAGCACCTTTGAATATCTGAGGTTGCATATATTTTTGAAATATTTTATTTATCATTTTCCACTCTCTCTTGCTCACACAAACTCTCTCTCTCTCTCTCTCTCTCTCTCTCTCTCTCTCTCTCTCTTCCATGAATTTCACCTCGCCACCGAATCAGTTTATTATGGTACAGGTGCACCATGGATACGGGGCATACCCTTACAATGAAGCCAGATATATCAACATACAGATATATAAAACAGATCTTAAAACTGATCAATTTTTCCATATCCGTTTTCAATACTTTCATCAATTCATCAATGACCCCAGATCACTCTCAGATTGGGCCAATAACTGGCGAAATAAGCCTAGCTAATTACTTTGACACTGCCTTTATTTTGTGGCTTTGGATCGCCAGCTTTTAAAAGCAGGCAGCCACTTAGAAGTCCTCCGTCGTGCGTCATTTCGAGGTACCTGATCTCTTTACCACACAATAGCGTCTCTGGGTGCTCACACTGATGTGTTTGTTAATCATTGACCATTAAGTCCGTTTCATTGGGCAGCCACAATGGAAGGGAAAACACGCTGACATCCGTGGAGAGAATAACCGGTCTTTTATTTCGTATTGATTATTTGTCGACGCGCGATGCTGCTTTGTTTGCTCTATGAGAATTGTCATCGTTCAGCGACACGGGTAGGCTAAATGGTGTAAGGTGCGCGTTTCCAGTGAATCTGGCAAAAAAAAAGATAAATAGCGAGTTCTGCTTCTGCTCATGTTTTGTCCCACTCTCCTTTTTGCACGTGTGTGCACTGATTTGTGCGCGTGTGTAGGCTTTTTTCATGGTTAATCGACTTGAAAACTTTGCATTTTATTATCATAGAAGAAAAAAATAAAAGATGAAAATCATAGAAATGTAAGGCCGTGTAACAGACAGGTAAACAGCGCTTTATCCAGTTTTACCAAAAGAAGCGTACTGTCGCGATGGAAGCGACACCTAACATCCTAGGCCCGCAATCAGGATGTCGTAATTCTGTCTCCGCTTCGATCAATAGAATTTTTTTCTCGCCTCATCTGATCATGATGAAATGCGAATCTAACAGTTATTGCACGTAAGAGGCATCACAGTCAATACACAATCTTCAGTGACATTTTTACACCGGTCGATTTTTCGTACAATAATGTTGTCTGGGTGAGTTGGCATTGCCTATGCATCATCTTAAGTAGTGTCATTATTGCCTTATCTTTCGAAGACAAACGTAAGGCAGAAGTTTGCGTCAGTCTTTCGATTTCGGATGTAGGCCTTATTAAAAAAAACAACATTATTCGTGTATACAGTATAAGCATTAAAAGCTCTATATCCAAAATGTCCATTCTAATATGCCAAATTTAATTTATTTCATTTGTTTTTTTTTACCACTATGTTCTTCTTATTCTGACGCCTTACAATCGCCCAAAGTGCGGGAGAACTAGGCTCGGAGTTTCAACTTGATCGCCATGTAAACAGTAATATTTGCCCTCCACTGCTTGATAGTAAAACTTAACGCGCTCTAAAATGAAAGCCCCGGCTTTATCGCGTTTGCTTTTCAGTTAGAACATGAATTGTGCGTTTTTATGGAGGATAAAAGGGATTTAATGTTTGCGATATCGTAATTCTACAACTTATTGACAAATTCAATTTTTGTCCATGAAAGCCTCGAGGCGTTTAATCGCGTTAGGGGTTTACTTAAAGGATTTAATTACATGTTTTTTAATCGTTCAATGCAGTAAGGTCAAAATTGTTGTTTCGAGGTAAATAATCACCCAAGGATTCTGCTTTTTTCATTTTCTCAATGATGACCGAAGGTTGCCATGTAAATGGCTAAAATGCCAACATACACGTTTGGCAAAAATTGTTTCTGGAGGCAAGAAATTTACGTCAGTTTGGCTTATTTTATATTTTGCAAATAAAAAAGATAAAGTACAATGTAAATAATTAATAAGATTATTGTATTAATTAAAAACAATAGTCCTTGCCTCCAATATCAGTGATATTGGCACAGCTTCCTCGTATTATAATGAATATGAGTAAAATATTTTGTATTAGGACCAGTGTAGTCCTACTTCAATAATACAACCTCCCAACATGGTTATGATCAACTGTGTGTGTATGCATTGGGTCCACTTAAAGGTATTACAATCTTTACAAAATGTCTTACGCATTCGAAAAAAAAAAAAAAGAAAAGAAAAAAAAACAGCCCTTGAAAATGAAAACGTAAACCCACTGCAATACTTAACCCATGTATTTCATCTTACAGCCCTTCTGGTGATACGTGAAGATACAGCGAGAGGGTAAAACAGTTATACTTGCAAACCGCGAATATGGATAATGAAAATACCTGCAAGGCCTTGAAAAACTGGCCTTTGTGTTTCAAACATATAAATTCAATGTTTGGCCAACATCATGATTACCATGGGCCCGGGCATATGAGTAACAAATCTGTTCACATGCCAATGGGAAGTTTGTATTGAGTTTTAGAGTAAACATACATGTTTGGGCAACGTCACCGTGAAAGGCGGGCCATCGGCCATGAATAAGAGAAATCCGTAATTGTCATTGGTAAAAATGTGTATCGAGTCAATATCTGGCCTCTGTGCGTTCTATTGAGGCAACACGGGTAGGCAATTAGCGACCGCGCGGTAAATAAACCTCACTGTGTACAAATGCCCATTCGTCACGGCCAACCAGCCGTCTAGCATTGAGACTAACGACCGCATTTTGGCCGTATAGGTAAGTACATGTGTCGTGTTTTCTGTATTTTATGATATTAAGATAGATACGAGGTAGATTAGTCGATGCTCGACGCAGAGACGTGCTAAAGACGATTCTCTTAGTGCGGATGGTGCCGGAGTTTCAGACAAAATAGCATGTGGTTTTACTTCTTGTTGACTGAGAAGGACCTGACTTGATTTTTCAGTGTTACGGTTTCAGCTGTGAATTCAACTGTCCTTGGCAGGGGTGAGATTATACATTTTATGGCCCAATTCTTCTGATTTATCTAAATTGATAAAACTTGGGTTTGTTTGTTTAATTCATCAAGTAGTGAAATAGTTTATTTGGCTTGAAGAGCATGCCGCACATGAGCAGTACAGCTGATCGGAAGAAAAGCATCAATAATGGACGACGAAAATTCAATTCTCATTAGTTCACCAAATATATATATATATCAGCAATTACGGCGTGCTAATAGCCTTATATAAAAATAGTAAGAGGTGACTTGGCCTTATTTCAGCCACTTCGTCAGCGGTTTGTGACCACTGAAGCGGTCATATTGGTCAGCAGTGATTTGGTAACTAGGGACTGGCCACATTAGGGCATTAGGGGTCAGTCACTGAGCGTTTTGTCCAGTTTCATGACACGGAGTTGCCGTCCCTTAATTTGTAGATCGTTTGTTTTCAAGCTGAGTGGGGAACTAAGAAAATGTATAACCCTTTTTTTTTCGACTTTCGAAATCGCAAGTTTTGTGGAGTGGAAGTTTTAAGGGTTTATTTATTTATTTATTTATTTATTTATTTATTTATCATCGTTATCATTATATTTCAATTATTTTATCGTGGAAAACACAACCGAATTCCCTGGGTTATAGATGCCTCTTTAAGTTATACAGCTCCAAGCCTGATTAGTCCAAATATGACGCTTAAGGTTTCGGATTATTCTATGTTACGCTTCGAAGAAACTAATTAAACAGCGCCAAGGGAGATGGCTTTCCTGGTTATAAAAAACTCACAGCTATGGTGGTTATGCTTGAGGTGGAGTGTTTTCCATTTCTTGAGAAAAAAAAGACAGAAAAGACAGAAATCAAAAAAAAAATTATACACGGACCATACCTGTTGGCGAAATGTGTGTGTGTGTGTGTGTGTGTGTGTGTGCGTGTATGTGTGTGTGTATGTATGTGTGTGTGTGGGGGGGGGGAGGGGGAGGGGGTGTTGGGGGGGGGGATTTCGTGAAACAAAAAGAAATTAAAAATTTCTTCCGTTACACGGACCATTCCTGCTAGCTCTGCTCACGTTGGATAATACCTTAACGATACCAGAACACCTATAGAAAATTTTATTCCATCCGGATCGATTAGCTTTCGTCCTTATTTTTTAATAGAACAGGATATAATAGTACCGATGCAAATTTCTGTTTCAAATGAAAACACTGTTGATAAGATTCTATCAGAAAATATCAAGCGGAAAAAAGCTTTAATTATTTTTTTTTACAGAGAAGGAAAATAGAGACGAATTTTTTCGTTCCATCGTCTTATGTCATCACGAATGAGAGTATGGCTCATTAGAAGCTATTTTACGCTAGACTATCAAGGAGATAAAGCGATTATATTCATATTACCACCCTGAGAGTCAATGATGGTTTTTAGGTTGCCAAATCCAATATTCAATAAACTGTGTCTCATGTGGAGGGATGACGTCGATATGAAGGCTTCATCTCCTGGCCTGCTTTTTTTTTCATTAAATCTCCTGGATATAATTAGTTGCGGTTTTTATGATATCTGTGTTGAAATCAGACTTCAAAACGGAAATTACATCTTTGTTATGTTATGTAAAAACATGGAATTTGCTCAAACACTCAAAAAAGAAAAAAATAGGCCAGCGAAAATAGGGCTGAAATTCCAGACAATGTTTTTTTCAGTTTCAGTCCAAGATGAAGCCATACATATAATAGTCCGCTTAAATAGATTATAAAAGCCAGAAACATAATCAAATGCCTTTCTTGTTATAACAGAGACACACGACACACTATTTCAATCAGTTAAACTACTACTGATTTCCCCTGGGTGTGAGTGGACTAAACTTTTGTTCTAAATATTTAGACCTATTTTCGAGCTTGTATTAGGTATCGGACTGGCCACCTTGAGTTTTTAGAATCTATAGGATGCTACGTGACGTGACGTGATGTCGAAAAACATCAATTCATAAAGAGATCCAATTGTTTCATCGTTGTTTTAACTTAGGTGAAATCTTTCAAATCATTTATTCCTTACCTTCGGTTCCCTTTGTTTATTTGTACCAGACTGAGAACGAAATGGAGTAAGTCGGGCAGAAATGTGCTCTTCCGTGAGAGTCATCAGAACACAACAGTGTTCATCCAATGTTGTTAAAAACACGCTAAACGCTAATTAGGTCTTTGCCCATTTTAATGTTTCCCTTCGTAGACTTGGTGATTGATGATGTTGTTATTCGCATGGAGAGCTTGGTTACATGCTGTGAACCCCAATGACACTTTGCTTGTTAATCAGCGAGTATAGCCACAACTGTGACATTAGACATCAATTTGATGATTTTTTTGACAGAAAAACAGACTAATTAAGACAGTTGGGAGTAAAAACAAAGAGATGAATATTCTAGATCTGCTACTTCAAGAAAGTGATATATTCATCAGAATGTGAATGGGGATTACTTTTATTGTCAAACAATACCAGGATACCAGGAACTCTTAAGGCAGTCCGATAAGTTTTTTTTTAGAAATTATGAAGAAAATTGTGTGAGCAAAACTTGCAGAGATCGTGAGTGAAAGTTGAGCAATTTGCTGTATTTGAGTATTGATTTTCTTTAAAAATCAATTATTTGATTGCAATGAGAGAAATAATCTCATTTATGTTTAAAGCCTCATATAGTTCCAAGAAAATCATTTCATTTAATATTCTCCACACATAATATGTCGCCTTTAGATAGCACTTTGTTGTCTGTGTGTGTGTGTGTGTGTCTGTGTGTGTGTGTGTGTGTGTGTGTGTTTGCGAGCACTAGTAGGCGCATACATGTTTGCGCGCGCGCGTGAGTGTATGTGTGCGTGCATGCGTCTGTATTTGTTATTGCCTTTTGTTATTTTTTTAAACTTGTAGCCACGTTGCAAACATTTTATCGGACTGTCATATCCCAGGACTTTATGTGCGATCTAATTATCCAAAATAAAACACAACTTCATTCAAACAGCCGTTCGTCACCCGTTTATTAATCACCGGTGATTTTATGAGTTCGTATAAGTTAAGTATTGCTGTGAGAATGGTTTTATCCTGAACAGACGTGAGAAGTTATTGGCACTGACCCGCGGCCTGTCACGTAAATAACGGAGAGAGAGAGAGAGAGAGAGAGAGAGAGGGGGGGGAGAGAGGGAGAGATGAAAGTGAGGAGATGCCAAAGAGAGAAAGAGAGAGGGAGACCCGAGAGACCGAATGGCGATCCAATCACCCCAATCTAAGCAAGACATTGACCAAATACGAGCACATGACCCGATACTTTGATAAAGTTTAATATAACTTACTAAGAAAGGCTTAATCAACGGCTTCTCTGTTTACGCAGGGCTTATAACAATTCCACGGTAGTTAGTTGAACGCCACATTAGCTCTCACTGGACAAACTATTTAGGTGCAGAGATGTCACAAACTGACGGAAGAGAGATGCGTCTTCTGTCGCCATCTTTTCATTTCTACTTTCTTAACTGAAATCTCAAAGAAAAAGGTAGGTAATGTATTTTTTGCTCGACGTTTTGGACAACAGGCACGCCCAACCTTACAAAAAGCAGCTGAGCCTAGCCAGTTAACACCCTGAAGTAAAGAGTTCGGTAGAAATTAGTTTCTGTGTCGTCAAGCGTGAACAAAACTAAATAACAACTTAAACACCAGGGTGTTTCTCTATGAATCTGATATACGCCTAGAAATACATATAATCAGGCGTTTTTTTTTATTTTGTTAAGAGAGAGAGGGGGGCGAGAGAGAATCAATTTCACGAACATACATAATTTGATAAACGTTAATTTATGAATAATAACAATAGAATTAAACATTTCCAATACGTTAATATCTGTGTCATTATTTATTTGTCGCGTCCATATGAATATAAATGATTGATTTCATCTTTTAAGACAAAAATGGTTGTCTTAATTCTCAACAATGGGTCTATGTATAGTCGCTGCTCAAAGTCCGACATTTTAGTTAGACGATAAGCCATCAAATGTAATTGAATGTATCTATTATCACTGAATTGCTTCATTCATCAGAGCATTAATTGGGCAACTGATAAGTTAAAAAATATTAACGAAAAAGTATTGATTTAGTTTGTGTTAACATTTGCACCTCTTGAAATACAGTGTCATTAACCTTTTCCCCACATAAAAATGATCCCAAGAAGGAAATATGTAATCGAGTAATTTCATTTATGCTTCTGATTGTTCTCTTAGTGATTTTAAGGGTGATTTAGGAGATTACAGGGCTGATTTAGGAGATCACAGGGCTGATTTAGGAGATTAAAGGTGTCTATGATTCCTAATGAAAATATCTATATTTCGTGAATGTATCGCAGGGTATAGTGAATGAAGTAGACATGCAGATTGATGCATGGAAGCTGCTTATTATATTTACAACGAAACTGTGGAAATGCTCTCACAAAGAAATGGGGAAAGTAGGTAATATAGCCGCAGAACCATTCAATTAACAGAGTTGTTGCTCTTTCTACAGTCTTTGTGTGTAATATTCTGAATGTTCTCTCTCTCTCTCTCACACACACACACACACAAACACACACACACACACATGCACACTCACTCACACACACACACTCTCTCTCTCCCCCTTCATCTCTCTGTCACACACACACACATTTTCCCTGACACACTCTCTCTCTCTCTCTCTCACACACTCACACACACACTCTCTCTCTCTCTCTCTCTCTCTCTCTCTCTCTCTCTCTCTCCCCCCTTCATCTCTCTGTCACACACACACATTTTCCCTGACACACTCTCTCTCTCTCTCTCACACACACACTCACACACACACACACACACACACACACACACACTCTCTCTCTCTCTCTCTCTCCCCCTTCTTCTCTCTGTCAAACATACACACACATTTTCCCTGACACTCTCTCTCTCTCTCTCTCTCTCTCTCTCTCTCACACACACACACACACACACACACACACACACACATTTTCCCTGACACAAACTCTCTCTCTCTCTTTCCCTCTTCACGTCACTCCTGTCAGCCAGTACATTTCTGTTTTTAGCCCCCCTGACCCAATAAACCATTTGGTGGGCACCCAAGTACGTTCCAAATGCTACACGTGACTCGTATTTACAACTCTAGGCAGTCGTATTATGTGGTCGACTCTCTTCATTATAAACACCGTCTTAAGGTTTTGTGCATTTTAAAAGGCCCAGTTCTTCAGCGGATGTGGCATCACTGACTGCACTGTTCAGTCTGTTCAGTGGTTGTTATGCTTATGCGGGTAGGTAAAGTATAGGTAGATATGTAGTAACCTAGAAATGTTGTAACGAAACAGTTTTCTTGTGTTATGAGAAAGAGATAGTATGTGGGTAGGTGTGAGTGAGGGGGGGGGGGTGAGGGAGAGCACGTGTGCGCGGGTGTTAGACAATCTGTGTGTGTGAGTGTCATGGTGTTTGTTTGTGCGTGTGCGCGCGCGTGTACGTGTGTGTGTGTGTGTGTGTGTGTGTGTGTGTGTGAGAGAGAGAGAGAGAGAGAGAGAGAGAGCTAGAGAGAGAGAGAGAGAGAGGGGAGAGAGTTCGTGTGAGAGATGGAGTGTGTGAGTGTGTGTGTGTGAGAGAGAGAGAGAGAGAGAGAGGAAGGGGGAAAGAAACAGCGAGAGAGAGAGAGAGAGAGAGAAATACCACATATCAATTTCTAAAGCAGGAAACGAGAAACGCCAACTAGCGCAGAATACATCGTAAAGCCAGCTTCATCAAGTTAACCACGGATGTCATTTTGTCAATTAACCTCAATATTGCTACTCCTTAGAGAGCTCGCTCTCAAGATGAGTGGTATAATACCAATACAGTGTATGTCAACCTGCAAGCACTTGTAGGCCTCTCGCTATGTCTTGTCTTTCATACGTGTCCTACAGGTTCTTCTCTTACTTAGAAATGTTTACATGGGAGCTTACATTACGAGTACTTCAGACGCCACTTCAGTGTCGTACCCCGGGAACGTGTTAATATGAACATCAAAGAGGCGTTAATGTCCAACTGTCATTACGTTCATAAAAGAAGCCTTTGAGTAGGTAATGGAAGTATGGGATTTAATTTAGCAGAGTTTCAGAAGCAGCTAGAAAATTCGAGTCTGTGGTCTTGGATGCATTATTCGTTTTATTCGCACAAGCTCTTTTGTTCGTCGTTTCCAGGAATGCTAGGAAATAATATGTATAGTCGTAGGCGTACACTGAAGGAACCGGGGCAAGTCAGCGCCGTTTGCCTTCCCTTCGAATTCTTAGCGTCTAAAGTGCCCTGTGCTTCCCTTCAAAACGAAACAAAAACCAGACATTTTCCCATTTGTGACCTTGACAATCCACCAAAACGTTTTTTTTTCGTCTGAAATTATTGCGGAGCAAAGTGAGGTTGAAATGACCGTTCTAGTGCAGTCCCCCCTATTCCCCCCCCCCAACACACACACACACACACGCACACACACACACACACACATTAAGAGAGAGAGAGAGAGAGAGACCCACAGAATCTCAGATCCGTTAGTGTCATTCAGATCGAATGTCGACAGTCTGTATTGTGGACCCGCCCTCCTTTGTGCTCGTGCGCTCTCCGTGCCCCCGTTGCTAAGGCCCAATTCCCATAGACGCCACCGGTCTACTTAGATCGACCCAACTCTGCGGGAACTCTTGCTGAGTGCAATCAGCTTAAATGAATGACGCCTCCTCCTGGCGTTGAGTAGAAAACAGAACATCTGAGGCTGATACGAGTACGGTGGAAACAAGAGGAAGCGTGTCATTTAGTTAAGCTGATTGCACTCAGCGAGAGTCCCTGCAAAGTTGGATCGATATAAGTAGACCGATGGTGTTTACGGGAATGGGATATTGGGTACTCATGCAGCATATTTGATCCATCCAGATCGGATATAGGCCTACTTCATGTGTTATTGTGTTTTTTTATTTACGTCACAGCGAAACGAAACCTATTGTCTGAAAACTGTAGGTGTATTACCGATTTTCTGTACAGAGCGGTGTAAAGAAAGGCACGAAAGCCAACTTGATATCATTTTCAAATTAACTTAGTTTTTCTGTACAAACGTAGTCGTCAAAATAAGTGAAGTTCTTGTTATTACTTTATAGCAAACGGAAATGAAAGGAATTCACAACGTATGTAGCAGGATTCTGGTATGTAGACGCGCGAGATAGATTTAAAGGAGTATCCTCGCTTGTGCACATGCGATATTTTTGTTGTGCCTTGTTGTACCTTTACGTAAGTTTTTTTAATGCAAATGACAAAATTAACAGAAATATAGCATCGCCAGGAAAATCAGGGCCTGTATTAGCGCATGCTCACACGCCTGCTTGCGTGCAGGCCTTTTTATTTTTCCTTTTTATCCTAGGACGAAGAAATCAAAATAGCTATCTCCGTTTATTAGATTTGACTGAGAGAAAAAATCATTTAGGCGCTGTTTGAGGGTTGAAGTGAGGTTAGTGTAAAGATCACCATTGTTTGGTTAGTGCGTTGACATTAATTTAGTGCAAGATCGAAGTAGATTCGTCAGCAGTAAAAGTTTCTGCTCCAGGTATGTATTTGTAATATATGGTGAAACTAGGATCAAGCGCTTTGCTTGTGTGTGTGTGTGTGTGTGTGTGTGTGTGTGTGTGTGTGTGTGTTGGGGGGGGGGGGCGGTAAACGCAAAGATTACAGAATTATTGTCGAGTAGGTAGAAGCAAACATAAAACAGTGGACGAGTTTATTTACCAACATATGTAGGACACAGGAGTACGGCACTGCTATGAATAGAAACATGCTGCGGGTTGTCGCACTTCACGCGTTAAACTGTTCTTTGGGAGGCTAGGAATACGAGGAAGAAGGGGGTGTCCCAAAAGCTAGGGGTGGCATCCCCTTGCCTCCCCCCCCCCCCTCCAGATTCTTTTACTTCTTTGTGTGCGACTTTGATATGACATTCGAATGCATTTACAGTGCGTGCTGCATCTTGGTATAAACATGCTTAATTTTAGAGGACACTGGACACTCACCCCCCTGCTAACTATATGCATGACACTTCCTTTTCAAGTAACTGTTGTCAGTTATCAATTACCGGAGGGGCATTTGGGCAGTAGAGACCCGATACTCAGGGTGTTACTGCATGGAAACGACGGATGCATTCGGATAATATAAATCTAGCTAAGGCCACATTCACAATATACGTTGATCCGCGGACTTACAGATCCGCGGATCAAATATGCCCCACCCACTTGAAAGCTTGCCCCTGAATCTCTTCAGTGCCTGTTAGGGGATTATGCGGAAAGCTTTCAAGTGGATCAGCCATATTTGATCGGAGGATCTGTTTGTCCGAGGATCAACTTGTTCTGAGTGCACCCTAAGTGTATGCGGAAGCAACGTCGTGCATTTTAATGCAGCATGGGTTATTAATGTTAAAAGCGTAGGCCGCCACAAACCGCTTTTTATCTCCAGATGAAGGTAAAGTAATCTCTTTATGGCTATGGTGAAGTGTTTTATATTATTGTGTGTGGTCTTTGAAAAATATACTGCGACGGACACAGAGACGATTCGATCTTCTGAATAACGTGTGTATATGTGTGGGTTTAAATCTGTTATTATTTTGTATGAAGATGAAGGGATTTTCCAGGAAACGTGAACATGTTATGTAAGCAGATGAAGAAGCTTAATGATTTTTTTTCCATTTTAGAGCGACGAAAACATTATACCATAGCTGAAGAATGAACGCCCCAGCAAAGCAACTTTAGGCCTACTAAGAAAACTCGCTCAAAGCCTGGCTTCCAGTGAGGTTGTTGATTACCATTTAAACATAATCTTTTCATTAAGACATGCGACTCTTGGCGGGGAGACGTACTTGAACTCTGTGAATATATATGCCAGAGACTGCAATGTACATTTAAATTTGTGTGACACAGAGAGGCTCTGAAACTGAAACATTGCAAGACGAAAGGTATTTGACTTAACGACATTTTCTTTGCCTTAATTGTGACGTCACTATCACATAAGTGATGTTATCATTTTTTAGAACACGTCCAGTGCACAAGACAAGATGACGAAGGAGGATTACGAACTGAAAGCAAAAGGGAACAAGGTTTCCCCGGAGCACACGATATCAAGCAAGGAGGATATTAAACAAGGCAGTGGAGAGACTGAAATCGATAATACGGGTCTCCAGCGTCTATTGCCGAAATTTCTTCGCATGCGATATGCGGATCCGGACCTTGAGAACCTCTACGGTGCATATTATCGGCGACAGAAACAGGGCGCTCTCTCTATAGCAGCCGTCCTTTCCTTTTTCTGTGACATTGCCCTCATCGTCTCGTACGTCGTCAAATATCAAAGTCCAAGCATCTTGGCCGTAAAAGCAATCCTCGTTATAGACTTTGTAGTGTTCTTTCTATGCAAAATCAAACCGAGGCTCCTGCCGGATAAAGGCCACCTTGCAATGTGTTTTGTATTTTGGATTTATCTTCAAACAAAGCTGTTCGTAGATATTGGGATACGGTACAGTTTAGGGATTGCGGTGTCTCCGAATCACGTTGTTGGCCTGCAAGCGTTGCTTCTCTACCTGGCTTTCATAGTTTTGCCTGTCAGAATAGCGATCTGCGGACTTTTTAACCTGTTAGCCATCCTGGGTTACCTACTTTTGACGGCCATTTTGGCGGCGGTGCAGCCTTATGGGATATTCTACATAGGAAATGAGGTGAGACTGAAGATTGGAGAAAGTTGTCATACTGATCTTTTTTATTGGCCATGCAATTTAGTAGAATTGAATCAGTTATATTTCTTCTTGGTTAAACTAAAATTTGCTGACAAATTTTAAGTTACAAATAATCCAAAATACTTGATGTTTTATTTGAAAAAATTATCATGATATCCAGACGTGTCGGAAAATTGCCTTGAAATATTCAAAGATATCCGGCGAAATATTAAAGGACAATTAAAGGATTTAAAGGACAATGTTCATGTAAAAATCCATTTCTCGAATTTTGAAGATACAGCACTCAATCTATACACTAGAGGTATGTTTTAATCGATCCCCGCCATTTAAAAATTATAAAAACAATCTATTAGTAGAAAAAAAAGCGTTTTAGTAAACCTCACCTCAATATGCAAAAATGAAGCAACAGATCTGGGTCACGTGGTACTGTGACGACAATCACGATAAAGGTCTATGAGACTCAACTGAGGTGCATGGTGCATACTATACAGACGTAGAAGTTAAGGAAAGTTGTGTTGAACGGAGTTGAGGAATTTTCGTTATGCCTCGGTGTGTTGCCGTGGGATTCACCAAAATTGCAGCTCTCTTTGACAATCTTTCTTTGTCTGTGACGGTCTTCCGTGACTTACTAACTTCGGTGACAATAGTTGGGATGCTCTAGATCATGGTCACCTCAGGTGGTTTAGATCATATCAAGAGCTGGTAGTCTTTCAGATTAACTGTCATCAGTTGGCAAACTTACTGATTGCTGATGCATTTTAAATGCTTTGTAGTTGACCAAAAGCTCGTTTACAACAAACCTGTTAATTATGCACCGCTGCAATTCCCAAGCCAGGTAATAACAGGTATGAAACTCGTCTTGGTGGGCTTTCATATTTTTCAATATATCTCATTTATTTCATGGGGTTATTTTATTGGTATTTGTAAATGACGTTAAATATCAATACTTAAACAATTAAGTTCAAACACGGTCGCGAACATAAATAAAAGAAATTGCTCTCAGGGTATCTTGAAGCTTCCGTGGAAGAAAACGTGTTGAGGAAAAACAGGAAAAAGAGCGTTATATTAAAGAAAAAATGGGAACTGCTATAATAAAATGGTTCGTTATCCTAATTCGTTTATGCTTTGAGGATTTGTTTCTGAAGATTATTTCATCTGAAATATTAAATAGTTTAAAAGATTGATTATTTTATAACTTGAAACGCAAATTCTGCGTCAGTACGCAATTTTTTTTTTGCAAATTTGTAAGCTTATAACACCGTGCTATAAAGATCTACTCAAGAAAAAAATTTGCTTGGGTAAAATTGAGTACGGAATGAACTGGAGACACTTGGCTTGTCATTAAGTTTACACGAAAATATGTCAGGTAACTTTATACTGTCTTTGAAAGAGTAAAGATTGAAAGATAATTTTAGACAAACTTTGACGGGGGAAATACCTACAAAGAGTAATGGGCTACTTCGCCAACATCTTGTTGAAAATTTTACACTGCAATTCTATTCAAATAAGCTAAGGAACTAATTGCCAAATTAATACTCTCATCACATAACAGGGGGGTAACCAGACCTGCAAAAATTGTACGCACATATTTAAAAAGATTACAAGCACATACAGCAAAATGTAGACTTACGCAAAACATGAAGGACAGCGTAATCACAGCAAATGTACCTCATATAGTAGCTTAATTTCCATTAATAATAAAATCATCATTTAAGTCAAAAATATTCTTGCGATTTAATAACTATTTTAATTTACCCAGAACGGTATATTTATTTTAAAGGCGGTTAACTGAAATATAGTTTTATGATTTGTTTGTGAAAATTGCCCATGTCACCCTGTTAGTTTGGAGGTCTAAGCTGGATTAAGTCCGTTAAAATTCCTATGAAGTTGTGCAGGAAAAATTCTTCCTTTCTTTCTCTAGCTCCTCGATAAACCTGGTGTTCAGATTTTATCTAGTACCCCCAGGTCTACGGGAGCTGCGCTTTGTAACTAACGCACAGGTAGATTTTTACCTGAGATAACTGGAGTAAAGCTTAGATAGAGAGTGCGTTCGATACAAGCAAGACAAATTGAATGCCATTTAACCCTCTAATTAAGAGGTAAAGGAAGTTCCAGGTAGATGGATGATTAAGATAGGACTTGTAAAGGTAACAGGCATTGTTTACCTCAGTTTAATAAAAGTATGCAAGACGGAGTGTCAGCGGTTTAATAAAATAAATTGAATTTCACAAATAACATGGACCTCATATGCAATAATCAACATTTCCCTTAACTCATTCAAATGCAGTGTTTTATACAACTTGGGATAACCATAATGAAATGCTTGTTAAAGAAATGACTAGACGGGAAATGGTTTTACACAGCTTCACGAGGATTTAGACCCCTCGGGTAAGAGATTTGAATGAGTATAAACTTTTATCAGAAGCCAGAGAAGTCATCTTACAGGTGGACAATGCAGCTCAGTTTGACAGCTAAGCACGCTCTGTTCTCCAGTGGCTCGATTGTCGTCATTGGACCACGTGACCACATAGCTCATTAACTCCCAGGCCGAGCAAATAGGACGTTTTTTAAAGCCAAAAATTTACAAAATGAGCTTTTAATTTGTGTATTTGGATAAAGATATCGTTAGTTGGGCATGTTTTCTGAAGAATATGTTCCGTTCAGGCCATTCTGACGGCATGAAGCAAACCCTTTAAGTAAACAGAACCATATATTATCGATGCTGAACAACAGCTTATCAGGTGCATTAAAACGAGTCTTACCGAATGTGCTGAAGAAAATCATATCAAAAAAGTGTGCTGTTTAGAGGACATGATCTCAAGCAAGATTTTCCTTTGGGGCAAAAAGAAAAATGATAATTATAATGATAAATTACTACAAAAAGCGAGTCCTCATAAGGACCCTTTCCTACTCAAAATAAAGAAGATACCGCAAGCAGTTGTCCCTACACTTCTTGCCAGAGTTCGAGGGATGAATACCTCTTATAGCACAGAATTGGCGAGAAGTCGAGACGAAAAAAGACGCTGTGCTTTTTTTTTCAATGTTGATCTCCAAAAATTTAAGTCTATCATTTGACAAAATAAACACTACCCTCTGTGTTCTGTTGAATCAAAGAAGACAGCCGCTGTATTATAACAACCAAGTCGAGCTATTCGATGGAAATGACGATACTTATTTATTATAAATTAACGTAATTCATGCTGCATTCACCATGCGAAGTAGCACAATAAACGGCAGACCTTCATTTGCAAAATTTTGATTCAATATAATTTCAATATTTCCCCTTAGTCGCTAAAATTCAAAATTATAATCAAAATAGCAATCTGTTAATCGGGTTTTGAGTTCTAATTCTAGTGCAACTCTCTTAATGAGATAGGGGAATGGTGACTTTCACTCCTGACGGTAATATCATATATGTAGAAATTTTAATTTCTTAAAATAACTAGAAAATGGGTTTACCTATTGTTATCTTTTCAAAGCTTTGCGATATACGGTAGGTATATCTTGGAGAAATTCTGAACTAACAAGGGAAATCAATATTTTGCTATACAGTAGTCTAAAGCGCATTGTATTCCTTTACGTCTTATTAATTAGTCTGCCTAACGACATATTTTCGTATCATGCCTAAAGCAGCGAAGAAATTGATATATACATGTTTTGTGCTTTACAAGTTGCTGATATATGCTTACTTTTTCTGATCTTTATCCTGCCCGAGTGCCAGACGTTTAACTTAGGTGTTAATGAAAAGTCTAGCGTTTATAACAACTGTGCGCATGAGATTCATATTTCACAATAAATACATTGTTAACAACTCGTAGAAATATGATAAATTCCATTTTACCACCAAAAGAGCAGTCATCGAAATTAATCTGGAATCTATGCTTGCCATCAAACCACATGGACCTTCATAGACGGTTATACCTCCGTAATAATCTCTTAAGAGGTTATTAAAAAAAAACCTTCCAGAAAAGAAACGTGGTCTTACATGAATGTCGAAATGGATTCATTAATCGTTGGTCAGTATGGGAAAATCGTCGTTTGCCCCAGGAGAATCTGTTTTTTGACCGAAACGAACAGTTGTTATCCCTTTTATGGAAATTCTGTTAGATTATTTAATAATATCATACGAAGTATGTATTTTGCTCCAACTACCGGTAATATTCTGATTCGCGTGCGCCAACATATTAGGCGCCGTGTTTCTTTGGCTTTAAATCTATCCATGTTGTGATCATAATTTTCTTGTTTTTTTCTTAGATTGCTGCTGATATACTGTTATTCATGTGCGCCAATGTATTAGGGACGATCTCATATTTTCTTGCGGACAAGAACCAGCGCCGGGCGTTCCTGGAAGCCAAAGCTTCGCTCTCGGTCAAGGTTGCCATCGAGGAGAAATCTAAAGAACAGGTAGGCCCTAACGGAAGAGTTTTCATTGCCCCCAAATGGTCGAGTTAGGGAACAAATCCCCCCTTCCTTGGCTTTGAAAGCACTTTCTCCCCAAAACCAGTATTAGAAGCCAGAACAAAAGCGAGCAATGTTTACATCTCGTCGTTTTGAGTCCTTGTGCACCCTCCCCCCTTTCGATCCGCCAGTGCTTCACCCCTCCCGTTATCCCAAAAACAAAATGGCGGATTCAAACAAAGATGCAGACAGAACTGGACGCATAAGGCCTTGAGAAGTACCGCAAAATGTTCCAAATTACAACATATTTTCAATAAATAAGCTAAGAAAGAAATAAAGACCACTGAATAGATAAAGACATGATAAACCGAGATTATTTACTTTATTCACAAACAGGAGCGCCTCCTATTGTCTGTCCTTCCAAAGCACGTCGCAGACGATATGGTGCAAGATATGGGAAATGAAATTGGAGGGCAGTTCAGGAAAATCTACATGAGTCGACACGAGGATGTGAGGTAACAGTGTAACCCTGTTAACTGTCATATAACCGATTTTAAAACTCTATGGTGACTTGGACGAATAGGCCTTAATCAAATTCGTTTTAGTCGTTCCAGTTTGGAACAACAATTGCTAGGTAAAGATGGCGGGAAATTCGTCTCTTGTTTGCATCCTCATGTTGCTGTCTTTAAGGCTGCAACTTTACGTAGTAATTTTCACAACTGTGATGACAATAAAGGTTCAGTTTTTTTTGTGCTTTTTGCTTTTTTATAGTATTCTCTTTGCTGATATCGTGGGTTTTACCGCAATGTCGTCTGCTGTCACAGCGCCGGAGTTGGTCTCCGTCTTGAACCAGCTCTTTGCCACCTTTGACCAACTTTCTCAGGTAAGATCCCGCAACAACGTGACGTGACACCCAGTCACAAATAGTTTTGTGACATCACACGGCGTAACTAAGTGCCACGCAATCAATTTAAATAAAGGAAAATGAGAAATATACTTACATCAAAAGCTAAAAAAAGGATGGTAATTTTAATACGTAAAAGAAAACAAAATGAATAAAAACATTAAAAATAACATTAATAAAAGAAAAAGTAAATAATAAGACTTATAATAATTATTATGAAAATACAAAAAGTGAAACTATTGTTTGGTTTATTTTCAGAAATACCATCAGCTTCGTATCAAAATCCTTGGGGATTGTTACTACTGCATCAGTGGCGCACCCACACCCCGCCCTGATCACGCGGTACTAGCCGTCCACATGGGCCTTAGTGTGGTAGTCGCTATTGCGTAAGTACCTGTTTTTGTTAGTAGTAAAATCCAGGATAAGCTAGAAAACATACCCTCTGATGTCAGGGGCTCCTTGAGTAGTTTTAAAAATTAGATCATGTGCCATACATCAACTTTTTAAAGACTATTAGTGCACTCTGTGGTCTGAGAGCAAGAGAAGCTAAGGGAAGAAGTGCAGTTGAAGGCAGAAAATCTGTTAGGCCTATTTTACGCAATTTATAATGATGATTTAAGGTTTACTTTCTTTCTCATTAATTTTTTCTTTATCCGTTTACCTTCATTTGTCCCAGTTCTTTCAATAATAATAATAATAATGATAATAATAACAAAATGATGAATAATGATAATAACTATTGAGATATTGAAAGAAAAAAACCCTACTGCGTTAGAAACGAATAAACTTCTAGTACTTAATCTCAAATTTCAGTCAAGTTCGTGAACGCACCAAGACCAACGTCAACATGCGTGTAGGTATCCACACCGGGGCTGTCCTGGGAGGCGTCATTGGCCAGAAGCAGTGGCAGTTCGACGTGCTGGGAAAAGACGTCCAAATGGCAAACAAAATGGAGTCTGGCGGCGTTCCAGGGTAAGTCAGGGATGTTATGTGCGCGTCTCTTTAATTTTGTAGTAGTAAAACATAAGGTCACTGTATTCACATCGCCACTTCAGTAATAGATGTCACGACTGTTAAAATGGATGTGAAACTACGCCAAAGTACAAAAAAGTTTATCTCCGATAGACGCAACTCAGGCGTGATGATGAATGCGTGATTTATCACGTATGAATGTTTTGTTCAAGACAGCCGCCGTGGTAATGCTATTCGTCAAATATCACGAACCGACAGTAAGCTAAATGTCACATACTTCTATACTTCACTGACTCGTGGTGTCTGTTATACCAGTACATGTTTTCCTTTTTGAGCTTGGTGGTGTCTGGCCTCAAGATTATGACACTGGAGTCTTGGCCTTGTACTGTTATCTTTTATTTTGGTCTGGTTCCTTTCCGAACGCTTGACCCCCCTCTAAATCCGCCACTTTTAGACTGCATTCAGCGAGAATCCCTGCGGAGTTGGATCTTCTATGTAGAACAATAGTTTCATTGGGCATAGACCATTAGATGTAGTAACAAATGTCAATTTTAAATAAAGTCAAAATTTCGATTCGATCTTATCTATTTTAATTTATTTATTAATTTTATTTATTTCTCAGGCGCGTCCACACCTCTCAGTCTACTGCAGACTTCCTAGATGGTGAGTTTGAGCTTGAGCCGGGAGAGGGCGACACTAGAGAGGAGGCCATAAAACAAGCTGGGATCAAGACTTACCTTGTAGGAACGGTTCTGAAGCCGGTACGTGGCGCCATCTATGGTTTTGATAAAATAGCGTAGCACTCCACCAAATTCAAATTCCACGCTGACATCTTTCCTGATATAGGGCAATAGTTCTTTTTAGTTCTGCTGACCAAACTGGTTTGACTTTGTTTGAATAGAGAAATAATATTACTATTGACTTCAAGTTCCCGTCCATTGTTCTCCTGTAGAAGTGAGCCAGCACAATTAAAACTGAAAAATGTTTTTCGACTTGAAGAGCCAATGTTAAAGCACCAGACACAATTACTTGAATTTTGGATTATTATGGCAACATGTTTTTGCACTTCAGTATCCGGAGGGCACTCTCGACGCTTCAAACGGAGCCGCAAATGGTCACGTGGCTGATGGAGTGACGTCAGACAACGAGCCAAAAACAACTGGCGACACTGACGTAGAAAAGAACGATGTCGACAGTAATCAACATATATATGAAGCGTTGGTAGAAAGAGATGATTCGACGTAAGTTAAAATTGGTCCTCCATTTTATCAATTTACATAAATCCTATAGGATGAGGACCAACGCCCGAAGCACTGTATTCGAATACATAGCATTTACAACTGTACTCTGAGGTTCAAAATTCCCTGGAAATTCACCGCTCTACTTTCTTCATATCTCTGCTGTTTCCAGTAACATGATTTAAATTTAAGGGGATAATACCTCTTCGTATGAGATATAGATTTCATAATAAAAACATTGTAAACAACTCATGGAAATATAATATATTCTGTTTCACCACAAAAACGGCAGTTATAGCTATTATTCTGATATCTGAGCTTGTCATCGGACCACGTGACCTCCATAGATGGTTATACTCTGTAATAATCCCTTAAGAGATTATTACAAATAAAAAACTTTTTAGAAAAAAAAAACCAGGGACTAACATTGAATGTAGAAATGGATTCATTCACCATTGTTAAGTATGGGAAAATTGTTGTTTACTCCAGGAAAGTTCATTTTTTGGCCAAAACGAAGCCATTATCCCTTTATTCCTTTAAAGGCACTTGAGCTTGCAGTATTTAGTGAAGGTTACTGAAAACGGCAGAGGCTTTTAATGACCCGTATGTCTAATTTGACTAACAACCCAGTAACAAACTTTTCAATTGTTGAATGCCAAAACGAGGCCCCCTTATGGATGGGAACTCGGGTGGCATGCAGTATGACCATTCTAAAGTGGATAGTTTATCTTTTGCGGTAGTATAAAACCTTTTTGTTTTTCCAAAGACATTACCGTTAAGCTATTAAACAAAAGGGACGGACTATAAAGTGAAAATATCGATTAGGTTTGAGGCTGCTGGCGTATGCTTTTGTTCTGTGGAAATTCAGACAGAGCAATTGCACGCTCTGTCTAAATTACCGGCAGTGTGTCTAGCTTGGAAATAAAAAGCAACTGATATCGAGCGTGCAATATCTTTTACTTTTGCGTTCCTTATGCCCTATTACGCAGTTAATTTAGAGAAAAGCATATTGAATTCCATGAAATATGGTTTGTTCCCAATATTTTGACATAGTACACAATGCATGATGATTGATAATGTTTTCACGGCGAAAGTGGTGCTTTCGATCCGGCGCACACACAGCGCTCTCAGCTGAGCTACTTTCCGTGAGGGTCGGTGATTGAAGCGACAGAAGATAACGTCACATTTCAACGTGACTCATTAACGTCACAATGACATCATACTATGACGTCACACCGAAACATGATTCAGCGACGTTTCATTTTTTAAAAATATCATTTTAGGCACATGTCCAAACGACTCAACCGCATAACACTGTGGTTCAAGGACAAGGACGTGGAGAAGGAATACGGAAGTAACAGGGGCAAACACAGTGGCGTTACCCTGTCCTGCACCTGCCTTATACTGCTAGCGTGCTTCCTGTCACAGCTTTGGGTACTGCCCAGGTAGGTCACGTACATAAAAATACAATGGCGGCTCCGAGAAACGGGAGGGGGGAGTGTCGTGCCCCCTAGGTTCAGGGGTACCATTCCATGGTGGTCTCCCCGCCTCCACACCTGCCGTCGCTGCAGTGGCCTAGCAATTGAACCTCGGATCCAAGATTTAATCCGTTTAATGGTGCTTGTGGAGGCGGAGAGACCATCGGGAATCAACGGCATCGCTTTTGAAGTTGGGTCGGCCATATTTAGTCGGCGGATCAGTTAGTACTCCGATCATCTTTTCTGAATGGCTCCATTGTCGGTTTAAAATTAGCATTGTCTTACTTTTTGTTTCACTGAGTTATTTTGCAGTCGTTGAGCAGTTAACCAGATGGGCAATTTTGTATCTTAAAGGAGAGAAGCAGGCAATCAGTGATGAAATTGTTCATTATCTATTTCAGAAACGTCAATGCATTCTTGACATTTGCCGTGGTGTTTGTGTGTCTGGTGATTATGTCATTGATAAGTCTCGCAGCAGACATTAAGGTAAATAAGTAAATAAATAAATAAATACATTTTGAGTAAGTAGGACGTACTCCACCAATGTTTTGACTAGAACAGAGAAAAATGCATCAGCTGGTGTTTTACAAACGTGAGACAATTACTGGGAGTAGGACATGTAGAGATACCCCTTTAGGACAGTTTGCATGAGCTTGTACATGTAATTCTTATATAAACTTACTAGTATGCCTATGTGATATTTCCCTTCAATACTTGAAGTCTACGTGTGTTTTCCTTTGCTTATAGTCATTTGTATGCATAAGTAGAGTTATAGCTATGGATGACAATAATTATTTTTCTTAAATCATTTTTCAGAAGTTTCCGAACATTTTGGTTCGCTTTGCTCACTGGATTGAGGTAACCGTTTGGTTCCGGATATTCTGGGTTAGTCTTGCAGTCCTTATTTTAGCTGCAGCCGATATTATAGATATGGTAAGTTATGTTTACACTTCTTTGAAAAAAAAGCTTTCTTCTTTTATATTACGTTTTAGAAGTGATGGCGGTACAATGCTTCAACTTCTATGAAAAAACTGTCTTCAATATCTTTAAAATATTTAGTTTATTTTCAATTATTCATTGTTTCAGAAAAGACTTTGTTATATTTTACTCTTTCGGAAAATAATTCACGTATAATCCATATGCCCTTCGATGAAAATATACGTAAATCGCTTGGATAAAATTTATAAATCGTAAATTGTCATAATGGTTTGAGAATCAATAAGAGTGAAAAAACGAATCAATTTTTATGTACAGACACAGATGTGTCTGTACATATTGCCATCACCTGCGTCTGTCGTCGCCGATGGCGATGCCGTCGCCGTGCACTTTCCTTGTAAACACGATAAGTGGAAGGCAGTTTTACTTTTTGGCTTTATATTTACAGAGCTGATGAATATTCATAAAACGCAGGTCAAGTTCGAAAATCAGCATGATCGGGCCATTATTGTAGAAGTTATGCTGTTTTTTCACTTTTCAGCATATATGCAACCTTGTAAACACATTTTAAGGAAAACCGTTAGGCCTGTTGTCATGACACTCACAGGAATAATCAATCTTACTAAAACGCAGGTCAAGTTCGAAAATCAGCATGATCGGGCCACTATTTTAGTAGTTATGCAGTTTTTTCATTGTTCAGCATATATGCAACACTGTAAACACAATATAAGAAAAACAGTAAGCCCAATTGTCATTAAACTCACAGGAATGGTCAGTCTTACTAGAACGCAGGTTGAGTTCGAAAATCAGCATAATCGGGGCATTATTTTAGAAGTTCTGCTGTTTTTTCACATTTCCTCAGATTTCCTCAGATTTAATTCTTAGGCATGTTAATAGCCTTATTATTTAAGTAATAAGATACGTAAAACTGTTTGTTTGACATTTCCTGCATCTTTACAACATTGTTAGTTGATTATGTAAAAATGATGGTAAACTTGTTATCGTGTATTGTGTAATAAAGTGTCAAAAATGGAAATAAACTCATATCATTGCAGTTTGTCAGATTCAATCATTCACTATGTTCAGAATCTCAGAATGGAAGAAATTGGACATTTAACACTGTTCTATTGATATTTTTCACATCTCATCAATTTTCTTAGTTGATCTTATAAAAATGGCAGTAACCTATTAATTTTGTTTTATGTTAAAAAAGTGTTAAAAATGGAAATAAACCCATTTCAGAACAGTGCAGTCTTGTTTACATTTTGGCATTTTGAAGGTGTGACTTTGAAGTTCCATCAGCCTAAAAACCTTTGTTAGTCACGTTTACTATTTGTCCATGATACTAATATTTTATTATTAAAAATTGATGATCATTATGCTGTTAAACATTAGGTAATATTGCATCAAAATTTGAAAAAAACCTATTTTGGGCACTGCTCCCATGATGACCATTTAAGAAAAACCATGTCACTTACTGTTCTCAAACAGTACAGTTAATATGTACAGATGTGTCTGTACATATTGCCATCACCTGCGTCTGTTGTCGCCGTCGTTGCCGTCACTGTCGCTGTCGCCGGCGCCATGCACTTTCATTGTAAACACGATAAGTGGAAGGCAGTTTTACTTTTTGGCTGTATATTTACAGAGCTGATGAATATTCATAAAATGCAGGTCAAGTTCGAAAATCGGCATGATCGGGCCACTATTTAAGTAGTTATGCTTTTTTTTTCACTTTTCAGCATATATGCAACACTGTAAACACAATATAAGAAAAACAGATAGGCCAATTGTCATTAAACTCACAGGAGTGGTCATTCCTGCTAAAACGCAGGTTGAGTTCAAAAATCAGCATAATCGGGCCATTATTTTAAAGAAATGCAGTTTTTTCACATTTCCTCAGATTTAATTCTTAGGCATGTAAACAGTTTCATTATTGAACTAATAAGATAGGTAAAAGTGTTTGTTTGGCATTTCCTGCAATTTTACAACATTATTAGTTGATTATGTAAAAATGATGGTAAACTTGTTATCGTGTATTGTGTAATAAAGTTTCAAAAATGGAAATAAACTCATATCATTGCAGTTTGTCAGATTCAATCATTCACTATGTTCAGAATCTCAGAATGGAAGAGATTGGACATTTAACACTGCTCTGTTGATATTTTTCCCATCTCATCAATTTTCTTAGTTTATCATATAAAAACGGCAGAAAACTGATAATTTTGTTTTATGTTAAAAATTGTTAAAAATGGAAAAAAAAAACATTTCAGAACAGTGCTGTCTCGTTTACATTTTGGCATTTTCAAGTTGTGACTTTGAAGTTCCATGGGCCTGAAGACCTTTGCTAGTCACATTTTCTGAATGTCCATGTAACTAATATTCTATTATTAAAAATTGATGGTCATTATGCTGTTAAACATTGCTCCCAGGATGACCATTTAAGAAAAACCATGTCATTTACTGTTCTCAAACTTACAGGAAAGAAACATGGGACTAAAATACAGCTTCAGTAGGAAATACAGTCTGTTTGGTAATTCTTGCTGCCAGTTAAACAGTTATTTGGTGAAAATTTAATTTTTCACATATTGGCATTTTCAAGGTGTGACTTTGAAGTTCCACGGGCTTGAAGACCCATGCTAGTCACATTTTCTGAAAATCCATGATACGTATATTTTATTATTAAAATTGAGTTATTATGCTGTTAACCATTAAGTAATATTGCATCAGAATAGAAGAAAACACAATTTTGGTTGCTGCTGCCATGATGACCATTATGGGAAAACCATGTTACTTATGATTGCCAAACTTTCAAAAAAGAAATACAGGACTAAAATGCAGTCTGAGTTGGAAAAGCAGTCTAAGGAACTTATTTTTCTGGAAGTTATACATTTTCACAGTGTAAACTTGTCACGTATTTTAATTACATTGGTATTACCTGTTGAGGATAATTAAAATTTGATGTTGAATTTGCAGTTTAACATAATGTATTTTTGCATCAGAATTGACAGTAGCCTATTTTGTGCATAGTTATTTCCTGTTTTTTGTCTGTACATTTGACAGCTTTGCTGCCTTGTTTTTTTATTTCGACAGCTTGGCTGTTCCACCACGGACAACTTCACGGCAAACGCCACTCAGCTCAACCCCAGCACAGCCTATTGCCAGTATCCCTCTTACTTCATGGACTTCGGCATCATGGTTGTCATGGGAACGACCTTGCTGACCCAGATCAACTTCCTGGTCAAAATTATCCTGATTATAACCGTCTGCGCAGTTCATTGCGTTATGTATCTGGTTGTGATTCCGACAACTTTTGATGAGGTAGACAGCTTTCTTGGCTCCTATGGGTAAGTATGGCAGTATGCTCATAGATAATAATAATAATAATAATAATAATAATAATAATAATAATAATAATAATAATAATAATTTCGACTGCTTTTTTTCACGTGCTAAACATTTGCATACGTAACCTCATAGGCCGCCATACATACATACATGCTTCCATATAAATATGCTTTTTTGTCGCAATTTTAGATTTAACATTTCTTTCTTAATGCGCACAATGCTAGTTTCTAATTTATAGCAATGCATCTTGTTATTGTTCGATATAGGTGAGAAAGTAATAAAAAAGAGTTATTGAATTCTGGCTTTTAGAGATATCTGGAAATGAAATGTTATTATTTGCCTGCCCCTGTCATTTCCAGTTCCTTGAAAAATGATTAAATGCTTTAATTAAAACGAAAAAAGTTTTTAATAAAATTTCATTCTGACAAAACAAGAAATGAAGTTGAAAATAATATTTCCTCTTGTTACAGCGGTGTGTTGATGCCAACAAAATATCTGATGGTTGCAACAATAGGAGCCGTTGCCTTGACAGCAGCGTTTCTTTCTCGCTCGGTAAGTGCTATTACATCATAGCTTAAGACAGCACAAATGGAGCAGTTGTCGTGTCAGATAAACAGTGAGGACTGGAATAATTATATCTTTTCATAGTTGTGTTTGGATGCAGATTTTTATTATCCTATATAAAGCAGGCCCGTAGGGGGGGGGGGGTTCGAAAGATACCCCCATTTTGGTGGAAAAAGGTCCACTCTGGGTAAAATTTGACCTAGGTGCATGGGGATTATATTGTAAAAGGTCCACTTTTTCAGAAAAAAGAACCCCCCTTTGAAATTGCTGGCTACAGGCCTGTATAGAAATGCTCTCCACTTTAATTGTACTCCCTCTGTCGCGTCTTCTTTTAGACAAAGAAGCATGTTGAGTATAGCGTTTTACCGAAATGAATACGACGACTATTATGAAGCTTTTCAGTAACACGTTTGATCGATGATGAATTCCATTTATTTTGACGATGATATAGGCCTACTCTTTATTTTACCATTGCTCCAGGCGGATCAAATGTCCAGGAAGCTGTATCTATGGAAACAAGAGGCAGAAGAACAAAAGGAGATGGTGACAGTCCTCCGCGAGAAAAACGAGACCCTAGTGTACAACATTCTTCCTGCGCACGTGGCAGTCGAGTTTCTTGGAAATAAGAGAAGCGACGGGGTACGTGAGCATTGGTCCTTTTTTTATAAAGGAGTTTAAATCGAAACTTATTCTTAGGTTAGTCGGCTAAAATCCTAGCTGAAAGGCGTGTTTTACAAAGAATCCAAAAGCATGATAAGTAGCAGATAACGTCGTCATATGAAGTAATCTTACTTTTTTCAGGAACTATATAGTCAGGCGTATGAACACACAGCTGTGATATTTGCAGCGTGCCCCAACTTCAACGACTTCTATTCGGAGGACGCCGTTAATAACAACGGGCTAGAGTGCTTTCGTTTCCTTAATGAGATTATTTCAGATTATGATGAGGTACAGTACGTTATGGCTTCACAACGAGTGTTAAACTTTTGAAATTGGGCCATTTATTTAGCTCCTTTTTATGAACAAGGGACACGTATGGG
Organism: Lingula anatina; assembly: GCF_051362555.1. Lineage (NCBI taxonomy): Eukaryota > Metazoa > Brachiopoda > Lingulata > Lingulida > Lingulidae > Lingula > Lingula anatina. The sequence continues at coordinate 8,703,678 of NC_141774.1, read as the reverse complement.
TAAAAGACTTTTAGTTATATTCAACGTTTTGGCGAATACACATAAGAGGTACATAACTGATCATGATAATATATAAAAAACTTCATTAAATGGTATTGGTAGCCACACTTGTACAGCAATCATGGACCATATACTTTAGGTTATTCCGTACATCATTTTATATAGGCTAAACCTATATTTCGTTCAGATTCACAATTAAAAAGCAAATCCTTAAACTAGGAGGTGCAATAAAAACAAGAGAACATAAAAACCTTAAACATCATCGTAAAACACTTGATTTTTATTACAGCTCTTGAACGAGCCACGTTTCTCAGATATTATCAAGATAAAGACTGTCGGTTCCACATATATGGCGGCAAGTGGTATAAATCACGCAAAATCTCACACGAAGGGGACTTCCGTCAAGGAGATCTGGGGCCACCTGGCGGCGCTTGCTGACTTCGCGTTTGCAATGAAGGAGGCGCTGGATACCATAAATCAACAGTCCTTTAATAACTTCAAACTTCGGATAGGTAAGGGAGGTCAAAGGTCTTATTGGTCAGGGTCGATGTTTCTCAAAAGAATGTTATATCTATGGTGTGATCGTCGTTGATATTTCTTCAGCAAAAAGCGTAATCGTCTTCAATTTTTTGTATTTAATTCTGTTTTTCCTTGGTGTTAAACTAATCTTTGCTATTAATGAGTAAAACAGCTGAAATATGAAACACGGATATAATGAAAATATTAATGTATTTGTGACTTAAATTGCAATTATGTTTATGACTGGTTTAATTTTTCTCTCGTAGGGATACATCACGGCCCCATAGTCGCCGGTGTAATAGGAGCGAAGAAGCCTCACTTTGATATCTGGGGAAACACTGTGAACGTGGCCAGCCGTATGGACTCCACGGGACAAGTTGGGCGCATTCAGGTGAGTGAGTTCATACAGAGTACAGACACGTTTAAAACTGAATTAACTTGCACACAGAATAATCAAATTGACGTTTTGCACGACCAATTCACATCACGACCAGTTTTCGTCAAAGGATATCCCTTGCAAATACCCTTTTCCAGTCAAACACAAATGGCGAAAGTAGTTTTGATCTTAAAAGGTACTGTGTATTTTGTAAAACTGGTCCCTGAATGTAATGAAGCACTTGATTGCGATAGATGAGACTGTGTAATTGCTTCTCGATAACAACCACAATCATGAGGTGAAAGAGATTGTCTGCATCAGACGCAGAGACGGTGATCTCAGCAGGGATGGGGAGGTAAAATGTACCAATATCTACAGACAGGGGGCAGCACTTTTTCAGTTTTCGCCATTAAAAATCTTATGAATATTCTACAGTGTACGTCACACCATAGTAAAAAAAGGCTATGATATTCAGCTAATAAAAAGCTTTCACTATTCTTGAGAATTAGTTTTGATACTCTTAAATAAAACCATTTTTCATATCTTTCACAGGTGACAGAAGACACGATGCTCATCCTCAAGGAATTTGGTTTCACGTTCCAAAAACGCGGCATGGTGAAAGTGAAAGGGAAGGGCGAACTGCTCACCTTCTTCATGGAGGGCAAACAGACTGACCTGACGTCGGCTTTAGATTCGGGAACGATGAACGGGAAAGCTGATGCTCTTCCGCCATTATAACACATGTTTTAAGGAGACTATAAGAGAAAGATAACCGTAGAGGTCTTAGGATGCATTCACAACTGCACGCTAAATAGTCCGCCGATTAAATATGGCCGACCCACCTGACTGGTTGTTGCATAACCCCCGCGGGGAATCTATTCTATTTCGGGATAAGGCGGCAAGCTTTTTAAGTGGGTCGCCATATTTGATCCATGGACTAGTTAGTCCGCTGTTTTAAATGCGGCCTTAGTGTTGTCTTCGAGGCGAACCAGTCATTAACTTTGTCTTATGTTGGTTCAAAATTGACAGAGGATCTCGTGTACAAACAGCCGCTAGTTAAACTTTCATTGTGGCAGTTGGAGGGCTTATTGGGAATCTGCATCTAAATGTACAGAGCGAAGTCATGTCTGACGCAGATAAGATACACTAAGACCCTTTTCACAGCTAGCGGTACACTTTAACTGGATCGGTCCACTTTGAGAGTACACTGTAGTAACTTGCTTCTCGGACCACAGTTTTTTTAAAGATATAAGCATATATGTGATAACTTGAATGTAAATATTTTGATATTGTGTGATATTTGTAAATGCCAAAGAGACAAAAAAGATATTTTGCATGTTATATATTAATTATTTAGCGAACATTTTTCAGACTCGTCTTCTAACAACGGTAACGTGATACTAAGCATAATGTCACTATCCACACAGAAGTCTCGTTTTCATAGTAATTTTTACAACCAATGTCGGATTTCTTTGAAACAGTATTTGAGTGCCAGCTGTGGAGAACTTTAAGCACTCATAAATGATGGAACTAAATTCGAACCGTTAACGTGTTTGTTAGTGGATTTGTTGTGATTTTTACATTCCAACGTATATTGACAAAGGCCGTATGGTTAAAGTCTTCTTATAGCATATGTGTAGCATACGTGCACTGTAGCTGTACACTGTATCTTGTTTTTTTTTAAATTCAAGGACATTGGTCTTCAGATATTTAGGGTATTTGCCCTCAATTCGGCTCATTGTGTTTAATTTTTTCTTAGAGGTATATACCATAAATTCGTAAAGTGAAAGTGTAACTATGAAAATGTCACTATATATTTAAGTCAAACTATATAGTGCAGAGCACACGAACGCCAGCTTTTAAAAATTGTCGTATTTCATATGATCGTGTTCCCCACTTCTGTTGAAATTAGGGTTTTTTGGAGCTGGTCTCTTGCAAAACGGGCTTCTATTGAAGCTGGGGCATCCCTTAGCAAAATGAGAAGTTTGCAGCAATATTCCAGCAATATTGCCGCAAACTAAAAGTGTGCAGCAATAAGTTTGCGGGAGTTCCCAAGAAAAAAGTTATTGCTGCTAATTTACAGCCATATTGCAAATTTGCTGCATGTTTGCAAGAGGGATTTGTAGTTTGCAGAAGTATAGCAGCAGAGTTGCTGCAAAGTCGCTGCAAATTTGCATCAGGCCTTATAATTTGCTAATGGATTCCAAACAGCAAAAAACGACAGTGCATCAATCTTGCAACATGTTAGTTGCAACTCAGTAAACTCAGAGGGCTGCTACTTTCGTATGAAGGGTATTAGAGGGCTTCTGTTAAATCAGGGGCTTCTGCCTTAAGTTAAGCAAATGCTCGTTTTACAATGCACAGTTTAAGAAAATATATTTTTGCGCGTTTATTCAAACGGTGTTGTTTATTTGTTTGTAGTCATACGTACATGTATATATACATGTACTCGTACATGCACTGTTTGCGGTTCAGTTTTCAAAAGGTTGTGTTATAAATATTAAAATGTAAATAAAGATTTATAAGTTTTCATTATATTCATTCACTTTTGTCATATGTTACAGAACATGTTACTGCGGATGTTAGGTCTATCCGAGTAAAAAATGGGTTTATAAGGTAACCCAGTGAGGAATAGAACTTTAACAGCAGAAATTTGGCTTTCTTTGCAATAACTGATTCGGTTATGTCCCTAGTACGGATCCGTTAAAACAGGGAATAATATCGGATATAATTCCCTGGTTAAAATGACTGTAAACCCATTTTCCATGTCCTAATTTGCACTTTTGCCGTCGTGATTGAAATTCGCCAGGTTTTATCTCTATATGGTACATGTAGGAAAGTAACTCATATTTAATAAACGTGGAACTCAAAAACCGTGCTATAGATTGTAAATTGATTGTCAGCAGTTTTGGCGATTTAGGTAGTCAAAATTCTTAATTCAAAATAATTTTTCAGAAACCGAAGGGGGGTGGGACCCCCCCCCCCGACCCCCCTAAATCCGCCACTGGGGTATTTCTATAATAACGTACACTGTCAAACACACTCAAAGGATCAGCAAACAAATATAGAATAAATTATTATCAGTGGCGGGTTTAGAGGGGGGGGGGGTCAGAGGCCCCCTTCGATTTCTGAAAAAAAAATTACACCAATGGTCACCTCTTGCAATAAGAATTTTGACTAGCTGAATCATTCTTCTAAACAGTACCAAATGGCACCGTTCGTCCTCTAAAATAACGAAAATTTTCGGGGCCCTTAAGCGGGCACCGGGTCTCAAGCCAAGAACCCCCCACCCTTTCAAATAATACTTGATCCGCCCCTGATTATAATACCGTGAAAAGACGAATACTCCATAAAGTGGTAGACACGGCACACCTGTACGCCAGCAGCACGCCCAATCAATACCTTGGACACAGCCGTTAGTTCATACTACCTGTGTTGTATTTACTTCTATATTTACCCGCATTTGTCCATTATGACGCGCGTAATTGGACAAGCCTTCATATTGACCCAATTTCTCACAGCTCATTCCTTTTGTGAGCAGGCAAAACACGCGGCTGCTCTATTTTAAGGTTCTTTTTAAAGATAATCGTTCGCAGTAAGGAACGTGCGACGCCTAGATTAAGTCTGCTGTACGACCATTATACACACGGTGCAAGAATTAACGCAGAATGAGCTGAAGTTGATGTTAAAGCCGGAAGAGAGGGAATGCCACGATCTATATAGTACTTAATCATGGATTTTCATAACTCATGATGGGTAATACATGAACAAAGGCCTGCGACCGTGGGTTCATTTTGGGTTGCATATTTGTGTGAAATATACGTCAGATTTGGGAATTTTATACCTTACTTTCACGCAGACCTTCGCATTAGGAGTACATACTTGAATATAGCTTTAGTCACAAGATGACCTCGACGTACGAGTATTCACGCTTATACAAAATCCTAGCAGCTACTCTGGTTTCCTTGGAAGTCAGCATCTACAGTGTTAGCGTCATTGGCTGGCAGTCTTTGGTGTACGTGTTCAGGGACGCTCATTTCTACTCTCATCTCTGCACGAACGCGTCCGCGGATTTCAACAGGTCGACCCAAGAGGATTTTGAAACACGTGTTTCCCACGAGTGTCGCGAGCAAGAGGAGATGTTGAATCTAGTCTTCACAGTGACGGTGCTACTTCAGGTTGCCATGCCGCTGCTTGGGTACATCTATGATCATTTCGGATTTGTGTGTGCCCGGGGTATTAGTACGTAAGTCATATCAATATTCAGACCCGTAGCCGGTTCGGGTGGGAGTGGGAGGTCGGGGGTGGGGGGGGGGGGGGTGGGGGGGGGTGGGGGGGGGGGGGAGTGGGAGGTCGGGGGGTTCGAATGGGAGAAGATCTAATCTTGCTAAAAAATTGAGATACACGAATTTTTTCAGAAACAGACACCCCCAACCCCCACCCACCCACTCTTTGGAAGTGCTGGCTATGGACCTGATATTATAGAAACAATTTCTGTGATTTTGTTAAGGGGAAACTTGAATCTTTACCTGATGTATTTGAAAAAAAAATATGTATGTAAATATGTAAATTGCAAACAAAAATGCATAAATATTGCTGTTTTTTGTGTTTTGCGCATTGCTTTTTTGTGTACGCATGTATGTACTATTATGTATATTTGGATATAAGACACATGTAGCACACAAAAGTACATATTTGCACTTTGATATAAAATTTGAGTTAAATTTTTAAAAAATATATTACTGGATTTGCATTTGGTCAAAATGGCAACGCTCCGTTTCCCAGCAGGAAACGTTCAACCAGTCTTCTAGAGGAGACGCAACGTCGTCAATTAGACTAAATTTTAAGTCCAGCAATAGATTAAAAAACTTAATTATTCATAAAAAGTACGCCTGGATGACTAACATACCTACACAAAGTAATATCTGACCTTTGTCTTGTTCGTTTTTGTAGAACATTAACCGTGGGCGGGGCATTACTGATGGCCATGGCAGAACCAGGTAAGACAAGACACTCCAACACACCAGGTGGCGCCTGTTTTATCAAAGAGATTTACACTGAAGTTTACTCTTAACGTTTAATTTAACATATAGATATAGACAATTAATTTGTAAATTTAGAACTTCATCCCATTCTTTAAGAATAGAGAAGGGTAGATATAGTAATATCCCTCGTAACCAAAGAATTTGTCAGTATTGCTCAAATGATAATGTTGTGGAAGATGAGTATCATTTTATTTTGATATGTAAATTGTACTCTGACTTTAGAAGAGTTTATATCAAACAGTATTACTGGCGAAGGCCATCTACTTTCAAACTAGTACAGTTATTAAGTACACATAATGTTACTGACCTAAGAAATTTAGCTAGATTCCTGTGTGCTGCCTCTAAGCTTAGAGAGGACACTATAAGTTTTTGAGTTGATCCAACAATATTTGTTTATTGGTATACTATATAATTACTATATAATACTAGCCTTATAAAGAAAAGTCACACTGCAATTTTTTTTTAAAGATATATAAGTCTGTCCATCCACCACTTTTTTAGGTACTCCAATATGTCAACAGTGGTTGCCACCTCCACCTAACACAAATGTTATACTTTTTATGGTTATATGCCTATGTCAAGTTGATTCGGCAATAAACTATACTAACTAGCTATAAGGCCAAATTCGGTCTAATTCAATTTAGGTTAATCAAGACACTCCAACGCACCAGGGATCGCCTGGCCCCAGTTTCACAAAAACTTAAGTCCTTTCCCTGGCTTAGTTGACTAGGATGCCCATGAGAGTGTTGTAACACTGTTTCTTATGGGGTACGATATGTGCATGTGACCCTGTAAAAATGGTAACAAAGATGCTAGCCAGGGAACCTGACTTAAGTTTTTTGTGAAACTTAGACCTTAGTTTAGTCTGAACTTCTGCTGAAAGATCAAATATGGGCTACTTCAGTTCAGGATAATGTGGAGGTGTCTGATAAAAAAGGTATCATTGAAAAATGCCCATTTTATTTTTTTTATTTTGTTATTAAACGGGTGTACATGTAACTGTATAGGGCCTACAGGGTTTGATTTAAAATTTGCCCTACTTGCTAACTTAACCGTATATTTTACCCGACACAAGATCGTTTTGAGAAGATAGTTGAATTCTCAAAGAATTTAAGTTTCATATGGGCACATTGATCGAGTAAAAATTCATGGAATTAATATATATAAATTAACCTGCCTACTCCATTATTCTGTGACGATGGTATTATAATCTCCACATTAGTTTCTAGGTGAGGTAGAAACCACACGACAATTATGGTCTTTGGTATTCTGTAGTCATCCCCCTTCAGTTTCTTTCTCTACATTTCTCTCTTCCCTATTCAATTACTTACGGCGTTCTCCCTGTTTCTGTTAAACCCCATTTCCATACCTAGATGGATCTAACAGGATGGTCCCATCTCCGAGGAGTTTCTCGCTAAATTGGTTTCAGATAAAGCGGCTCAGATGTCTGGCACGCCTACTGAAGCTGCTAAACGATAGTTAATTACCCCCTAACAGCTTCAGTTGGTATGCCAGACATCAGAGCCGCTTAAGATGAAGGTAATTTAGCGAGAAACCCCTCGGAGATGGGTCGAGCCTGCTAGATCGACCTAGGTATGGGAACGAGGTAGGCCTACATGTACATGCCGCTGTTTAAGTATCGCACATTATGACAACATGCCTTCCAATTTTACATAACAACCGTGGATCTTGACTCACTCCATGAATGTTAATTACCAACATTACAGAAACTTAAAGGTTATTATTTAAAAATAACCATTTTTTTCTTGTAATAAAACAGCTGCAAGGTTTCATTTAAGTATCCCATCACGGACATTGTAGGTTTCTTTTAAACTAAGGGCGTATTCCCAGACATTTAGATCGATCTATCCCTGTGGGGAGTCTCACTAGATTACTGTCAGATAATCCGGCTTAAACGTCCGTCCCGCCTACTACAAGCTGTAAGGGGGTAATTAACTTTCGTGCCCGCTCGGCTGACAGCTATTTAGCGTGAACCCCCCAGGGAGTTAGGTCGATCTAGTTTGGATCGATCAAATCTCTGGGAATGGGGTCTAAATGTTCACAGATAGTACTTAGTAACCGACTTTGCATACATTCATGTATATAGTAAAAAGTATACAACTGGTAGCATTTTTTTTACATACATGTATAGAAGTAAAATATTTTATAAATAAAGACATGAAGGGGTCTTTTAACAAGTTTTTGTAAATATGACACTGATTGTAAAAATATGACTGCAAGCATACGAAATATTGGCTGGTAAGACCAGACAAATGTAAGTAGCTATAGACAAAAGGATCTTCACAAGTCTATTACAATAACATAGCTAATGAAACTGTTCTAGAGTCAATGCCACGTTGTATTATTTTCGTAACCACCACTGTTTTATCTTTCAGGAGCAGAATGGTTGCTGTTTCCAGGGGCGTCCTTCCACTATCTAGGGGGGTCCATGTTACTCTCCACTGACATCACCATGCCCCTGCTATTCCCCACCAGAAAGACGACGCTGCGCTCCTATCTCAACGGAGCGGCCAGTATGAGCGCTTTTAGCTTGTTACTGGTGAAGGTAGGTTTTATAATAATAATAATAATAATAATAATAATAATAATAATAATGAGGATGATGATAAGGATAAATTCTTATGTGGCGTATTCCATAAAATTTCAGTAGGCCTATCCCTTGCAATGATTATTGAAATAAAAAGCAGACACTGAAATAAATAAGCAATTGACTTACTTTAAATGTTGAATGGAATTTTGACTATTGGGAAGCATGGGAAAATTGTCGTTAACCTCAGGAATGTTCGTTTAGTTGCACATTTCACGTCAAAATGAACAGCCGTTATCCCGTTAATATATAACAAAATTGAAATAAAATGAAATTTATTAAAAACTCATTATAAAACTTGATATTTCTTTGTTTACAGCTTGCCTATGACGGTGGGATTCACTACCGTTCTTCCTTGATCTGCTTTGCTGCAGTCACGTTCCTCATCGCTGTTCCAACAACTTTCTTTCTCCCCCCGAGACATTACGACCACAAGAAGGACATCCAATCACAAAGTGACTCCAGATTACACACGTGCACGTTTGCCGTGTGCAAATGTTTCTATGAGCGGTCGGAACCGCATGTGAAAGAAAACGATCACGCTGATACAGAGGACACCACAACCAATCTCATTAACGCCCCATCACAAAACTCCGATGAAAAAGTCCAACAGGATAGAAATATAAAAGGTGGTGACGTAAAAGAAGATGGCGACTTAAAAGAAGGTGGTGACGTCACTGCCACGTCACACGTGACCGGAAACACGACATCTTTCCTGTCAATCTTAAAAGAACCCTTGTTTTGGTGGTCAGAGCTGTGGTTTGCTGGCAATATTTTATTGGTGACACTTTACTTTGGCAGTTTCAATGCCATTATAGACTTCCGGTCCAACAAGGACATTCAACAAGGTATGATATTATTTTAAAGCAAATGTAAGCCTCTAGTGTCAGAAATATAACCGGATAAAAAGAAGTCTGAATATGAATGGTTTTGTTTTAATTAACATTTAATTACACGATAACTATAATTAACTTGATTATTCTCGGTATCGCGCTACCTAACATGGTACAGTATATCTAAAATGTACGTCTAGTGTTTTCAACTGCCGTAGGCATTTGTACTCCGCAGTTTTTAAAAATTTTAAAATTATTTTTCACCTTTTTTTCTTTTTAGTGAGTCTGTATACGGACGTGGTAGGGTACGTACAGCTGGTGGTCAGTATGCCCGCCTCCGCAATTTTGGGGTATTTAGTAGACAGACAGCAGAGGGCGGATGCCACACACGGTACGTCCCTTACCCTGGTCTCTCTATCTCCACACACACACACACACACACATGCTCTCTGGGCGCATCAGAACAAGTTGATTCGCGGATCAAATATGGCCGACCCACTTGAAAGCTTGCCGCATATTCCCCAATGAATATATTCCCCGCGGGGATTAAGCTTTCAAATGGTTCAGGCATATTTGGTCCATGGATCTGTTAGTCCGCAGATCAACTTCGGCTGTGAGTGTGGCTTCTCTCTCCCTCTCTCTCTCTCTCTCGATCGACTTTTCTTATTTCACGGATGGCAAACAGCAGAGGATAGGAGCCACACACGGTATGCCTCCTCCCCCAGGCCGCCTCTCTTTTATCTAAATCTTGCACACACACACACACACACACACACACACACCTTCTCTCTCTTTCTCTTTCTCTCTCCCTCTCTCTCTCTCTTCTGCCTTTTCTGATCTCCCGATATAATAATAATAATAATAATATAGCTGTTTCTTCACAATCTGTATCTCAAAATATTCATTTTTATCCTCTAGCTGACCCAAAGACGTATATCCCCTCCTTTCTCATCGGCAGTGTGTCGGGGTTGATAGTTTGGATACTGTGCGCTGTACCAAACCTTGAGGTACAGTTCGTAGCCATGGTGTCCCACTGTGTGCTCAGATCGGGAGTGTTCGGAATCCAAACGGCATTCGTCGCATACGCGTAAGTGAGCTTCTTGAACCCTCTCATAATCGGAAATCGTATACCAGCAGCACATTAAAAATATCAATATCTGGAAATTATGGTCTGTATGGTAAAATACGAAAATTGTTGTCTATAAATCCGCTTTTGAGTTATTTTTCTAATTTTTGGTCATTCTTGAATTGAAAATAGAAACCGGTGAAAAATTGTTAGTAAAATAGACATTTGGGTTAAAGTCAAGATTTGGGTTCATAGATCGTTCTTTTTAACAGTTTTGTATAGGATAATATACCATAAATACAGTTTGAAAACTTCAACCATTTTGTTTCAGATTTCCAATCGCACATTTTGGTAAGATCTACACTGTTCAGCGGGCTTTGATGGCGGTATTTGGTGGGCTTCAATACCCACTTTTCCATTGGTATAAACACAAACTTCACAGCGATCCTCTCTACGTAAGTATGAATTAATGTTCAATTTTTCCAGCTTATTGAAGCCTTTTGTAAGTTAGTTTGTTTCTCTCTTTCTTTCTAACTCTGTCAGTCACTGTCGTGTTTCCGGTTCAATAAAGCCATCTGCAGCCGTCGACCCATGCGCAATCTAATGCGATCTATCGTTTGCTTTTTTCAGCATTGGAATGTTCTCTCTCCCTCTTTTTTCTTAACTACTCACTCCCAAGTTTATTAGAAATGTAAAGTTTGTGATACATTTTAAGGAACATTTTTGTGACCCAGTTGCGCGAACAGCGAGTCCTAGTGCGATGTAAGCTTCCAGCATACGGTACGAGCTACTAGTACCAGTACCATATTATACCAGTAGAGTTTAAGTTCCATTCTCATTAAAACCTTTCATCTTTACAAAATAAAAAAAAACCTTTAAAAACATGTAATTAAAGTTTCCTATCTTAACCCCTACTGTACATTTAGAACGCTGTTTGCTATTCTGTTTTTCAGTTTAGTTTGCTGTTGGTTGGAGTATCCTGTCTTACGTTCGGACTGCCAGTCTATGTGGCAAAGGTTAAGGTCAAAACCGAGAAAGAGGCTTGCGAAGATGACGCCATTCAAATGAAACTCACAGAGGAGACTAGTGACGCGCATGCTTGAAATTTAAAACATTCCGCCACGTGCATTGTTAATCTCCAGAACGCTTTCATTTAATCGCGTTACTTTTCTCCGTTCTCTCGCCATTTTTGGTATTTTCAACGGGAACGAAAGAGGTACCAGATACTTTTGCGAGAGAGTTTGGTTACTTCTCAAAAGTATCGCCAAGCGGCGCTTTTAAGTTATCATACGGGTATTTGAACGGGCTATCATTAGTTCCTGCATCAGCAATTTCCAAAACGGTTCATTCCATTTCGTGAAGATATGGAATGCTCCGGACCTCACCCCACCCGACCTTGTTATGGTGTTGTATGCAAATGATTGACAATATCTAACTCGTTAGGAACTGGAACTTAAAACAAGTTTCTTTGGCACTCGGTTACCAAGATATGGGCATTAAGGTGACCCGGCCACCTCGTTCAGCGGCGACCATTTCGGATTTTAGAAGAAAGCGATATTTGCCAAGGGAATTTTTTTTTTTTTTTTTTTTTTTGGGGGGGGGGGGTCTATATTGGGCCTTCCATGGACCAGAATCACTTCAAAAACAGTTTTTCCAACCCTATGTGCCAATCCCAGTACAATGTCACACTATTAACACAAGGACAGCATCCACCGGGAAATCACGTATGGAACAGCCCCAAGGGTAATGGAGTATAAACCGATAAGGACGCAGAGGAGTATATGTACAAAATGTTATCTAAAATGCCCTACATGTTAACGCAAAGTGCCTTTAATTCATTCAAATTGGGTACATTTTTGAGGGGGGATACACCATATTAATATGAGTGAATTTCATGCATCAAAGTCATGTGGCATTATGCAGTCAAAACAATGTAAATTACTCATTATTAGGTAATTGTGTGGCCATTGCATTCGTCTTACACTATTTATCTACAGCAATACACTGAGTTATGGATTGCAACAGAGATGCTCAGTTCTTTTCTCCTCCAGGTGGCGTTAGTGTACGATCTAGTTAAAAAATGAACAAACACTGTTCAGATGAAAGCGAGTAGTGGACCATATTAGGAGAGCCAGTGACCTACATAGTGTCATATCATTTGGGGGGGGGATAAGGTCTGGGGTTTGTTAGCGTTTAGCATATTTTGAAATCTTATCCATATTGGCTTTATGTAATATCAGGTTCCACTAGTCATTTCTTATTCATTTTTATATTTGCTAATTTTAATATCATGTTTCACTAGTCAAATTATGTTGAGTGTTGAAAAGAAAAGGCGCTTACTTCATCCCACCTCCTCCCCCATGTATCTTATGGAACCTTCCACCAATAAAGAATAATCACTTCTTCAGTCTTCAGTGACCAGGGAGTGGATGCCAGGCGGTCTGGGTACGAAGTATACAAATATTTTAGTTTTATTTGGTTCAGTAAAACGTTTTATGATATTCAATGTTACGTTTTTGATGGTAGCCTATGTGTGTTCCATTTTGGAGAACATATTTTGGCTTTGACCATTCCCCAGTATTTAGTACCCTATGTGACATTTGGCTTCAGGCTTGCGTCACCTTCCAGTTGATGCAGCACCTCATGTTACACAACAATTTAAACTCCTTTGACAGATTTAGCAAGAGAGGTACGATTTTACGCAGGATATGCGGATAAAGAAAGAAGGATAACAAAATACTGTGGAATGATCCAAGGCGGTTAGTTGATAGCAATTTAGTGAGACTCCCCAGGGAGTTAGACCGATCCAGATGGATCGATCCATGCATGGGAACCAAGTCTACTTTCAATGCCACGTTGCCACGCTCTGCCAAGATAAGTTTTTCGTGTTTTGTTTTTATGGAAATGACATCACGAATTTAAAAAAAACTTGCTAGCTTGTTGTATAAATTGTCATTATACAGAACATAATTGACTATTTTGTTTTACAAGTGATGCATATGAAGTGTACTGGTCTCATAAATTTTAGTCTACATTTGCGAAACTGTATCGAACTTGATAAGCTTTTTTTTTGCCAAATTAAGTGTACAATAATGTATGAAATAGAAATGTTACTATTTACCGTTTATTATCCGTCTCATTTTTATGTGGATTGTAATCTCAGGCCGAATAACTAAAGAAACATTTAATATGTAAGGTTAATGGTACCTATTTACCTGAAAAGCGTGTTCGTAGAATACAAAATATGACATGTTTTCTAGTCAAATAAAACTGACATTTTTGACACGAGTTTGTTGCTGAAATCCTGGTACTCCATGAAGATGAACGGACTATTCACGGGATTGAACATTATCTTATTTTTCAATTTACGCTGTTCTTTGACAGTTTTCTCTCACCAGCAAATTCCATTATTATCACCAAGCAGGTTCAGAAATATTTTTCTTGCGACTGAGAACGCTTTTTGTTCAGGGAATCGCACAACTTTTGTTACTAGATTTTGCAGTTGAAAAAAAGTTGAGGTTGTAAGTAATACCATGGCCTGTTCATCGACTGTACCAAGATTTGATCACTGTACTCGTGACGTGGTTTTCTAAGAGAATCTTTAAAAATAGGTTCTCCATGTTATTGTAACGTTTATAATTCATTTCATTTTGCCAGTTGTACTTTACCGCTGCACTTATACTGAAACCATTTCGTTATATCTTATGCATGCAAAGAGGCAAAAACAACGCCGAATCCAGGAAAGTTTTAATGGGGGCCAAATTAAAAAATGTTGGGCAATTCAGAATATCGTTTACATTTGATTTTGCGAGTCGGAGTTTTTTTTTGTGGGTAGATGCATGGGGTACTGGATCCGTCGTTGGTTTTGTTGCCTTTTCTAAAGTTCTTTGTTTAATATTATAAGATCAAACAACACGGGTAGTTTAACTGACAGTTTATTTATCTAATGAAATATACATTTGTCTCACAGATTTACATATTGAAACATTCACAATGTTTTTTGGTTGAAAGATTTGTAAAATGTAGTTTTACAAGTTGATACTTTAAAAATGATTAAAGATAAGAATGGGAATTTGTCGACTTGTTAATAAAACTTTTTCAAATATATGCAAGATATTTTCGTGTTTTTTTTTAATGACGGTTGAATGGTACAGTGGAAATAAAGCCGAGGTTCGATTCCTGGCTTGGGTACTTTGAAATTACCGAATGCTTGAGCAGGGGGACTTGTAGAATTTTCCATTTGGTTAGTATAAGAAGAAAGTCTACCAGAGGAGGGTGGGTGGGAACACTTAGGGGAGTGGATAGCACGCTTGCCTCCGAGACAGAAAGTCGTGGGTTCGAATCCTGGCGGTTCTAGGTCCCAGCAAATTACCTTTTGCAAAAAAAATTCAAATAAGAACTTTGAATTGACACAAGAGGACCTTGCAAAGGGACTAAAACGAGCTGAGCGGATAGCTCAGTAGGTAAGACGGAAGGCAGGAAACCAAATGGGATGGAAGCAGAAGCTCCAAGGATCGAGTCGAACTGAAGAAAATAATCATACTTTTTGAATAAAGACATATATATATGCGTTTATTACTGAACAAAAGATTACAAATAAATATATCTCGAATTTTTTAAGCGAAATTTCCATTTTGCTCTACATAAATAGCAATTTCCACAACAACATCGTATTCTAAAATATAAATCAAGCTTCAATACACAAAATAAAACAAGTCGGAGATTCTGTGCATTTTGAAAATTGCTGATCAAAAGACTTATCCTTTTAATTAAAAAGTGCGATGTGTAACGATGACAAAGAACTATCCAGAACATAAAATCAATAATAATCTGAAATCAGTATACAAAATAGTCAGAAATAACGTGATTTTATCAAATATGCAACAGCAGAAAATGTTCCGAAATAACGGGAAATTTAAAGATTTAGTAAACAAACAAAAATGCTATGATTTTGTCAGATAAAAAAAACAAATATTAAAAAATTTTCTGAAAATGGTCAAACAAAGTGTGGGGGGAAATGCTGTGAATTTCCCTGACCCAATTTTGGAAAATACTAGAACTTTTAAAAATATTTTGTTTTTTAAAGAATAGATTTACTGCAATTCTTAAAGTATTTCCCGGTATTTGTGTCCATTCACTCCAATGTACAGTTTTTCTTGTTATGCTCGGATAATGTCTATATATTTCCCGTCATTTCCTATCAAACTTTCTCAAACATGCTAGATCAAATTCTGATGATATTTTTTTATATTGGGATATTAGCTAAGCATGTCGCTTAGTAGGTAAGTCACCCACTGAAGTCATATTTACATGAATTACGTTTCTAAATCTGTCTACCTGGATACTGTCAAACAATCCATAAAGCTGACGTTGTTGCATCTTCCACGCCAGTACTAAATTAAAACAAATAGTTGAACCATTTATGTATTCTAAAACCTTTACACATATTATATTTAGCATACACTGGCATCAATCTCCCTACTTTAAAACCAAAACAGGTCACAGTATCGTAAACATTATACGATAAAAACTTGCAAATTTTTTGTCAGAAAACGATTCCCTGCAGATGTTAATTCTTTCACTTTGAAAATTTATTCAAACTTGAAAACGGGCCCCTCCAAAATTTTGAAAACTTTTTCTACCAATATGGCCGTGTCGGACTCGCACATTTTTAAATATTAAATAATTTTTATGGGACGGAATTCCCAAGTTTTCACCGTAGACCCATCCCAGTGACACCTGTTCAGGACACACAGCCCACATACACTTATTTACTGAATACTGAACTAAATCTTAATCTACGTCACGCAATAAAACATATTGACTGTTCACAAGGCAAGATGAAGACGTTGCTGTTTTTTCTGGCTGTAGTAGCCGCTGCTTTTGTGAGTATATATATATATATCGTTTATTTATTTTTACCATATAAATAAACAAACAAATAAATAAATAAATAAATAAAATAAATGAATACAAGGAAAATCACTTGCATGAAGTCATATATTTCACAAAAAAAAAAAAAAAAAAAAAAAAAAAAAAAAAAAAAAATTGGTGCATAGTCAAGGGTTCAGACTAAAAAAAAATACGGTTATACATTTGTAGGGTGCGGTAACTATTCGTGACTGCAAAACCAATGATGACTGTAATGATGGTGAATGCTGTGTACCAGAGTATAGATACCACATAGTCAGCAAGAGGGTTCTACCTGACCTGCCTTTCCTGTCTAAACGAGGTGGTGTATTTAAAATACTTGTAGTATCATTCAGGGTCTTGTTTCACAAAAGTTCTAAGGTTCTTGGGCTAAGTTAAGTCCGCTAAAAGTTTAGTTTTAGAGTTTAGAGTTAGATCGATCCATCTGGTACAATGGGTTCTGGGAACGTTCCCTAACACAACGCCAGAACATCGATAAAGGAATAATAATAATAATAATAATAATATTCCAGAGGGCAGATGTGAGGCCTATATTCAAAAAGGGGCCTCCTGTCACAGACAATGGATTGCCTACTGTGGCTGTGCCCCTGGTCTGGTCTGCAATTACTACCCATACGGCAAGAGCAAGAGAATGTTCACCATCAGGCCAGGGAATTCCTTCTGTGAGGAAGGACCAATTGATGGCTAAGCAGAAAAAAAACTCCTAGATTCGACTACCAGCTGAAAAGAGTTGCCACCAGAACTGTTGTTTTGGACAATTTTCAATAAGAATATCAAAAATAAACAAGGCAGTAAAGCTGTCAAATGGACTGAAAAAAGCAGATAATGATGCATAAACAAGGGTTATTGTGCTAATTTTGATGCAATAAAACATTATGCTTAACAGAAAAGTCAACTACAAATTTTATTTATGCACAACAGGAAACACAGATGTTAGGCACATGTAGCTAGTTCAGAGTTGAATCTTAAAAATGATATGTGAAAAATTAACTTTCATGAAAAGTTGCACAATTTCAAAATAAATAAATCAACAAGGCGGCAAAGCTGTCAAATGTACACACTACAAAAAAGAAAAATAATGCAACCAAGCTGGTTTGCCAATTTGAGCTGTATATTAGTAATTTTTGAAAACTACAAAATAAGCAACACAGTTTTCCTTTTAGAGCATTTGTAGTGGCAGTACACAAGATAGTTTTTTTTAATCAATTTTGATGCAATTTGGCATAATGCTTAACAACATAATCACCATCAATTTTAATAATACATTATAAATATCATGGATATTTAGGAAGTGTGACTAGCAAAGGACTTCAAAGTCACAATTTGAAAATGCCAATATGAGAAAAATTAACAGTTCTTTTAAAAACTGCATATTTTTTAGAAAAAGAATACAATTAGGCTGGTTTTCCAACTAAAGCTGTTTTTCAAAGATCAATCCTACGTGTACTGTCATGGCTTTATAGCACGTGTTAAGCAGTAAACCAGGGGCATGCAGAGTTGACGTTCAGTAAAGACCTAATGTTTTTTATTTTTACTTTTCTTATCACGACTTTCATGAATAAAATGCTAGTAGCGTACAAATTTCCCTTTCATACAGTGCAGAATATAACAACCAATTCCATATTAAATATTGATCCTGCAAATTTAAAAGAGAAAACCAACTTCGACAAACGAAACAATCTTTTTAGCTTGATACGGGTGCGGGCACTGTCCAACACGAATCTGATGTCGTTGATGCAAGTCTCCTCTGGTCTCATCATAAAAGGTGGGTAACTGTTACTGAAATCAAACAAAGAAATTTACATTTAAAAAAATGTCTTACAGTTTGAGAAACAGTATATAAAATCGTATGTAGCAACCCATTTCAGAATACACGGCATTATATTAACAAACTAAGTTGATCAACTATAAATAATACATTAATCTAGGCAGAGAAACATTTGTGTAAGGTGAGAAATCTGTATACAACCATTTTAACAATCGTGTATTTTGATACTTAAAATGATAAACCAATGTTCTCAAGAATAAAAAGGATGGGCAAAACATAACTTTGAGATGTGAATGGTAATGAAAGGTGTGGATACGTACATGTATACCTGCCTAGTGTAAGACGGATCTCTCGTGTAGATAATGGAAAGCTGAAGGTAGACATTTACTTTTTATTGGAAAATGCGTTCCCTCTAAAAAAAATAACAAAAAAATGAATTAATTAACTAATATTTAAACTGATTCTGGACTTTTAAGAGAAAGTATGGTTCAGGTCAGTAAAATGTCTCCGTGTTCATTATACCTTAAGTGCAAAATGCGACATTTTGGGCAAACATCGCCCACAAAAAACTGCTGTGTAGTCTTTACGTCGTCTATACAGTGCTTACCACAGACTGCTGTCGTTTTTCAGCGCCTTATTTTCTTCTTACGCGTGGGAATCGATGCAACGTGGCATGAGGTTTCTTTCCTCTCCATCTTCTACTGACCTTGGTTCTATCTGAACACCGCTCACCAAAATGCTCACCTGATTTACATAATGGCACAATACAGGTAACCCACTTTTCGCGCGGAAGCTTCGGTTTATTTGAATTTGGTCTTTATTTCATCAAGGAGTTAACTCCTTGATTTCATGATAAGGCATAATGAACCCCCCATCCCTGAACTGGGTTGTTTGAAATCATTATTGTTTGAAATCATCATCAAAAATTTATCAACAATTATATTTGCTATATAAAAAGATCTGACTGTTCCTAGCAATCAATCCCATATAACTTGAAAGAAAGAATCGTACAAAAAGGGTGGCGCAGGATTGTGTTAGAGAAGACAAGATTCGAATTCACCCACTCCACAACGTACGTTACCATTACCCTCTACCAGGGCCACAGATAGATTTTTCATTAGATATTAACAGATATGTCTCTGTTTTAAATAGATGGCTATTCTCTGCACTGTGCTTCAGCAAAAAATGTCCACAAAATAATAACTGTGGCCCTAGTAGAGGGTACGTTACCATCAGGCTTTTTTGAAAGATATATATTGTACGTGTGCGTTGTATATGTATAAGAATAATTATTTTGATTGTATTTTACTTTATATGTTATACAACACACTTATACGAGTATCCAAATCACACCGAAGAGCTTTTCGTTTTCAATATTTAGAGATACATTTGAAACGAGTTGACAAGTCATATCATTGCCAAAAAACTCGGTCAAATACCACCATATGTTTCAAATAATATAATTTGAAGAAAGCACAAAAGTTATCGTCTAGTATTTACCAAAAATGGCATTTGAACAGATTTTTTTCTGTGCTATATATGACCCTCTTTTCATCCACTCCCATTTGCATAGTTTCAGACATATTTTATGCATATTAGTAATGGACATGCAGCAGTAATCGGCGTATTTTCACGAACTGGTGAGACAGATAAATAGGTCAAATGCATGACCAGTATTTGACGCTGTACTTTTAAAGCATTTTTGATGGAGAGATTTATAGTATTCTATGACACGTTGACTTTGTCATATAAGTAACAAGAAGTAGTAATTTATATGATCATTAAACTCTCTAGGACTGTTAAGATTATTGTAGGCCAGAACTTGCACAACTTCACAAATAATTCTGCAATTAACTCAATAATTTTATGAAATAACATAAAAATGTGATTAACTTTCATGAAATAAAATTTATTGTATTCATTTTAGGAACACAACATACACATGTACAAAACTAGATGGGCTACCACCAGTGGGATTGGCCAGCTGGTGCTGCCACCTACAAATAGTGAAAGCAACCAACTGGTGCTGCCATCTACACATAGTGGGAGCAGCCTGGTGGTACTGCCATCTACAGAAAGGGTGAACCAAGCTGGTGCTGCCATCTACACGTAGTCTCAGTCTACCAGTAGTGGTGCTGCCATCTACAAAGAGTGTAGATCACCAGTTGGTGCTGCCATCTACCAGTGATGGAAAACATGACTGGTGTCGCCACCTACAACTTGTCCACAACTACAAAAGGAAAATCCAGCAGCCATATTCAACATAATGATAGCTTTATAAGTGAGCTTGGTGGGTTTTAGCACCATTCTATTCACAGGATTTATATTAAATGGTGCTTAAAATATCTCAAAGCACTAGTTGCATTCCATAAGAAGCAAACCTAGATCGATATTCGACTACGGCAGCACTGCTCTAATACAGACTATATACAGAAAACACATGGACTAAAACTTGCAACCTTTAAATAATAACTTAATTCCATTACAGTACATTCTATAAACAAGAAGATTATGGGACTGTTTTTTATGAATACATGCCACTGCTGTAGTTTTAGACCTTTAAAACTACTAAGAACATCATTTAAGTTTTATTTGGAGTAAATAATTGTTTGTTCAATATATAATTACTTAATTTAATAATAAATGGAGCATTTCATTTAGGTCCACTTGACTACAATAACCACATAGCTGTGCATAAAAAAAAAACAATACACAGTTTCTTTTTCAGACTAGAGAAAAGCATTCAACATAAATTCTATCTTAAAACTAAGTAAGCAATTTTTGCTTTTCCTCATGTCTAGGGAAAAGTACAATGATTATGTGATTTTTCTTCGTCTTAAAAAAATTCTAATTCAGACAATACAAATAATGAACTAAAGAGTTGGGAAGTGATATGTCACACCTTTTAAATAATTCTGAACTACTTATAAATGCAGTTAAGGTGTCCAATATTTTTACAGATCTATAAGGAAAAAAAATTCCTCACCAAAACTACACCAAATTCATTCAATAAGATACAGCTTTGGTGTGCAAAGCTGCCAACAGATGTCATTGGTGTAGTTAATTTTCTGGGGCTGGGATAAGGAAATGCATCAACAGGTGGCCTGTTTTTTTGTATTATTTTGACAGACTCCTTTAAGTAACTTTCTGTTCATAGGATGTTGCACAAAAGATCACATTTTGAGAACTGTCTGCTGGTAACTCTGGGTAGACTCACACCAGTTCCAAATTAAACCTACTCTGGCATAAAGCACCACCACCACCAGAGATGTGCATCACCATACCATGGATATAGACCTCTGTTCAGATGTTCAACAAAAGACTGTCCCAGAAGAGACTTTTGACCATTTTACTCAGAGGTACCATGGAATAATTCAACCACAGCAGATGGTGATGCATTGAACACTCGATAAGGTTTAAATTTAAAACTGGTCTGAATTTGCCTTGGGTGATAGCCTGCTGTTGAATTTAGGATAAAGGTAAAACAAATACAGCGCCTGTAGAATATGTGTATGTATATATATATATTTTTCTCCTCTTAAGTTTCCTCTCGTCTCGTATTGCAATGTGTCCCTTGGTTTGTTAATACATGTCTCCTAGCAACACAACGTTCAACTGGTTACAAAAATTCAATATAATTATGATAATAGTTTATATGAGTTATCACCAATACTTTAATTTACAATGGTTACATGAGGATTTCTGTGAGCGCTGACATGGTGTTTCGTAGCATAGCTATTGTCATTTTTCCTTTGGTAGTTGTCACTTTTTCGTCTATTCATCTCGGTCGCAAAAAAAGGAGATTTTTTTTTACAAAAGTATAAACTAAAAATAAAACTGACATTTTGGAGAAGCCAGAATAAATTTGTTTTTATGAGTTCTGAAACCAAATTTTTTTCAAATTAATTTTTTAACACATTGAAAAACATGTTCAATCTTTTTGATGCCAATTTTGGGTTTCAAATTTTCTTTTTAAAATACTATCTTTACCTGCCAGTGCCTGCAAACTGGAGAAAAATCCACACCCCTCAACTGTTGAATTAAAATTATACTTAAAATATTACTATCACAGTAATGGGTTTGACTAGTCTTCCTTATGCATTTAATACGGTTAATATATGCATTTCATGTGAAGTTTTTTCATAAAACTAATAGCACCAAACTGTGCACCAAAAGAGGGCAGCAGTAAATGTGAGACAATATATCCAAGAGGTCATTTTTATACATTTATTTTGTTTTATTTTGGTTACTTAATACAAAATGGAATATGGATATAGTCATAATTAATACACAGTCAAGGAAGACATGCCAAAAGACAGAGGGTGAAATTAATCATGTGTCAGAAATTGAAAGCCAGGAGGCAGAAAATATGTGGATCAACAGTATGAGTGTGAAGTTTCTTATGTGAACTCGAGTATACAATGAGGGTGGTAGAATTCTTTACTGGCACTGGCAGGGGCTGTGATGTTTATAGATTGAAAAAAAAAGTTCCACTTTGAGCATAAAAAAAAAAAAAAAAAAAGATTTTATCTGAAGTATCAATTTTTGTATCTCTCTCTCCTAAGACAATGATCTGCTGCGACCCTCAAATTGTCTCAATATCACACCTAACACAATTTCTGAGGTCAAAGGTCGGCTATCTACTCAGACTATGTGAGCGCTCACGATCCTCGTTTTTTGACTCCATTGGAAGCTTCTGAGAATCAGGAAGCGTCGAAAAGAACGGGTGCTCCAGCGCCTCCTTGAGTGTGATTCTGGACGATGGGTCGTATTCCAGCATGCGTTCAATTAAATTGAAGAGGTTCATGTCCCCGTCAGAGTCGCAGACCATGTAGCGCTGGAAATAGAACCAACAGATGGCGTTACTGTAGTTCATTTTCTAGGCGTGGGGCAGAGAAATGCTTCAAAAAGAGTAAAATCTACTATCCTCCAATTTTGATATTTTTTAATCAAAACCAAACATATTTCAAAAACATCCTTAAAAAAAATTCACATTATATCTTACTAAAATGTAATGCAATTACTAATTTTATTGCAAAGTTTCACTGACTCTTATCTTTCTAATTTGAAAAGTAAGCAGCTGATAGGTTTACATCCATACATTTGGATAAATCAAGGAAGGACAAAAATATTTATTTAACCCAGTATAGTTATTAATTTTGATAATAATACGACACACAGTAGTATGACTTGCATTAGTAATGCACAGTCTTAATCTTTAGGACCTATCTATGTTATTTATGTTATACAAATGTGTTTCTAACACAATTTGAGTAGAAACAACAGGCTGCATCGCAATCTATTTTGAGCAGTCATGACATGCACAAATCCAGGAATTAAGCAGGATGCGGCCTATTGTTTCTGTTCAAATCATGGCTTAAATCAGATAAAGCACTCATGACTAAGCTTTACAGAACACGGAAGAGAGGATTATCTCCTCTACTCTGCTTAAAAGCTTCTTGATTTGTGCTTTATTCACTACAGAGTTTTTTCATAGTTCTACTTCTGTTTTTAACCTCACCTTTTACACATGTCCATGTGGACAAATATACATTTTACAACTTCAAGGACCTCAAAACAACCTATACCTTTGACCAAAACTCACTCAAAACCCAACACATCAGATTATTATTCACAGCACATAATATTGTATGGTTATCTGGTGACTTAAGTTATCATAAAAATAAAGGCTGCATGCATTAGTTGTACATGTCAGTTGTACTGAAGTGGATGTTGTGGTTTTTGCTGTTTGCACATACTAACGCAATACAGTCTGTAATGGTTCTTTGAGAGACTGACAACTTAATTGCCTGACTTTTACATAAGAGAGTCACCTTAATGCTATCTTTGTGCTGCACATGACCTTTTCATTAACTAAACAGCAAGAATCCAACTTGTTACTTGTTAGAGCCTCTCAGTGTACCATTTCAGACTGTATTGTTCAAGTATTCTGCTCAAGGTGAAAAGAAAAATTGTGTCATGTGAGATACAGGTTATATTTTGACATCAGTGCATTAGGTATGATGGCTTGTTGTTGATGAGAATGTGTTAGGTGTGACAAAGCTTAGTGTAGTGTGTGACAGTGGTGGGTGGGTTATGTGATAGATGAGAATGTGTTAGGTGTGACAAAGCTTAGTGTACAGTGTGTGACAGTGGTGGGTGGGTTATGTGATAGATGAGAATGTGTTAGGTGTGACAAAGCTTAGTGTACAGTGTGTGACAGTGGTGGGTGGGTTATGTGATAGATGAGAATGTGTTAGGTGTGACAAAGCTTAGTGTACAGTGTGTGACAGTGGTGGGTGGGTTATGTGATAGATGAGAATGTGTTAGGTGTGACAAAGCTTAGTGTACAGTGTGTGACAGTGGTGGGTGGGTTATGTGATAGATGAGAATGTGTTAGGTGTGACAAAGCTTAGTGTACAGTGTGTGACAGTGGTGGGTGGGTTATGTGATAGATGAGAATGTGTTAGGTGTGACAAAGCTTAGTGTACAGTGTGTGACAGTGGTGGGTGTTTGGAATAGAAAGTGTAGCAGTGGTGAATGTGTTAGCTGTGACAGTGAATGAATTCAGTTTGCCAGTGTCATAAAAACCAAACTTGAGACAGAGGGGTTGTGGCATCACATATTGTGTTAGGTGTGACAAAGCTTACTATAAAGGTGTGACAGTGTTGGATGTGTTGGCTGTGACATAACATATTGTGTTAGGTGTGACAAAGCTTACTATAAAGTTGTGACAGTGTTGGATGTGTTGGCTGTGACATAACATATTGTGTTTGTTGTGACAAAGCTTAGTGTGAAAGTGATGAGTGTGTTAGATGTGACAATCTGTTGTACTGTAGTGTGACACTGGACTGCATGAGGGACAGAAATAAATGTGACATTGTGTTTGGTGTGACAAAATAATGTAACAGTTTGGTGTGAATTCTACGATGTAAGCCACCATAGAAGAGTGCTGAAAGCAACATAATATTCAGTGCATAATCAAGAAACCTCTGGTGTATTTGGAATGAAAAATTAACTCAAGTTAAAGGTAATTGCCTTAAGTGCTATATTATATATTCACTGTGAGAAGTTATAACAGAAATAAAATCAGGGCAAAAAAAATTCCACACACATACACTTACCCCGAGAGGTTTGCAGTTGTTTTTCACATATCTTCCTGGCTCACTTTTCTCATTCCAGTCTAACTGGCCATGATAGAAATACTTCTGTTTTCTTCAAAGAGACAGAACAAATGTGGGGTGAGCAAGCAGTCATGCAAGATTAATACCTGGAGCTGTGTAGGCAGCAGTTCTGTTGGACCACTGATCAGGCTAACTGGTGATTACATTGCTCACTTTATACCATGTTGTTTTTTTTTTTTTTGTTTCCGTTAATCCCACCTCCCTCCCACACTTTTTATTTTTTTTCAGATATACGATTGACTTTTGAAGAGAGTAAAATAAAACTTAAGCAATGCAAAAGTGGTCTTGTATATTTGTTAACTTGGGAGTAACAAAGATCTCAAGTCAAAAAAGGATTTTTTTTTTCAAAAATAATTTTCTATGTCAAAATCAAGCACCTTAAACAAAATTTCCTCTCTTCTTTTCTTCATAAAAATTTCAATAATTTTATTAATTCAATACCAAAGTTACAATATGTTAGCATGAGCAAAGATTGATATAGAAGGCCTGTCAATGTAAAAACAGAACTCTGACCCTTACAGGTCCCAGCTTGACCTAGCTAAGGGTTCTGGGATATATATCTTTCCCATCCAACTGGAGCATGCATACCTCACACTGCACGTGCCTCTGAATGTGCATGCATGCACGCACACACACACGATGGGTGTGAGGGAGGCAGCTTACTTACATATAAGGCCCTGCATGTTTGTCGAACGTAACGGCCCCCGGGAGAATTATGATCCCATTCTAACCGTCCGTGCCAGAAATAGTCCAGTCTGAATTGAACATAGAGCATACAAACTGATTGAAGAAATAGTCCACTCAGATTATAGTCTGCTAAGTTTTACAGATTTATCTGCGACATGAACAGAACATATTTGTACTACAAATAGAATAAATGTACAGAAGACACCTTGAAAGACTTTCATTCCAAAATCCCTGGAATAATCTTGAATCAAGATGCTTAAAACTGTTGGATCCCAACTAAAGGTGGCAGCACTATAGCCTCAGCAACAGCCTCAGGGTGGCAGCACTATAGCCTTAGCAACAGCTTAAAGTACAAAACTACTTGGGTGGTTATGTATCAAGGTACCTAATGTTAAGAGCTTTCTATCTATAACATGCCTTTGCCTTTTCAATTTGGCTAAAACTTGCACTGAATTGGAAAAAAGCTAGTAATCGAAGTATTAAATAAATGAAACTTAAACCTTTTCAAATGAAACATACTATGGGTGCAAAATGACAAACAACGGAAAAATTAAGTATTTTCCTTTTCAACCTTCCACATATATATATATGTATTTATGCTGTTAAATATCGAATGCTTCTATCAAGTTAACAAAACCACCAAAGGTCATTCAATGTAACAGATTAGCCGCTAAAAAAAAAAAAAAAAAAAAAAGTTCAGAGCTGCAAAAAGCACAAGAGAAGCCCGTTTAAACATCAACTAATTGACAATCTTTTTTTTTTTTTCAATCTGCTGTAAGTCATTAAAGCATAACTGACATAGTAAAAAGCACAACCAAATCTTCATTGATGCAGCTTATTATATAAGTGTGCTCTAATGCAAGTTATTTGGCAATGCCCATTTATATTACTCCCTGTGCACAGGTTTTATCATACCCCCTCCCTACCCCCAAGAGAAAAAAAATCTTCTATTATTTCCCACAGAAAGTCCCCCCCCCCCAGTCCCACTCACGGGAAATCCCTGTCCAACAAGCATGCAGGTCCTTTCAAATTCAAAACTTAACCAATTTATTATTATATAAAAGATTATATGAAATTTACTTTTATTACAGGATTTACAATGTTATAACTAAAATGACACTTCTCCAGAATTAACTTAAAGTGGATGGTGGAATTTGGTCA